>NC_059426.1:179571989-179871989 GCF_021028975.2 Sphaerodactylus townsendi
CTCTCCTCAGTCAAAACACCCCAATTTGATCCTGAGTCTCCTCTTAGGTGTTTGGAAGGTCATGTCCTTGAAAGTGTAATGAGGAACCCTGGGAAATTTTTCAGGAAGTGCATCCGGCCTACCATGTCCAGAGCACGTTCCAGCATGGGCACTGGGCGCATGAATCACCTCTGTGCCCCCCGGCTCCAAGGCATACCTAAGAACATAAGAACTAGCCTGCTGGATCAGACCAGAGTCCATCTAGTCCAGCACTCTGCTCCTCGCAGTGGCCCACCAGGTGCCTTTGGGAGCTCACATGCAGGATGTGAAAGCAAGGGCCTTCTGCTGCTGCTGCTCCTGAGCACCTGGTCTGCTCAGGCATTTGCAATCTCAGATCAAGGAGGATCAAGATTGGTAGCCATAGATCGACTTCTCCTCCATCAATCTGTCCAAGCCCCTTTTAAAGCTATCCAGGTTAGTGGCCATCACCACCTCCTGTGGCAGCATATTCCAAACACCAATCACACGTTGCGTGAAGAAGTGTTTCCTTCTATTAGTCCTAATTCTTCCCCCCAGCATTTTCAATGGATGCCCCCTGGCTCTAGTATGGTGAGAAAGAGAGAAAAAATCCCCCTCCCCTTGTTAAGCAATTGAATTTCCCCCCATTAAAAATATCAACCCAGGTATGTGAAGAATGTACCAGGTCCTTGCAGTACTGGGCACGCCTGCTCCTCTCCCCTCACTGGACTTTTGCTGAATCCAGCAGGCTAGTTCTTATGTTCTTATGTTCTTATGAATGGGCTCTCAGCTTCTCGGTCACCTGAGATCAGGTAGTATTGGCCTCTTATCCTCTCCTAGTCTCTTCTTCATCATCCTTGTCGCCATTCTCTGTTTTGTGCATGTGTGTGTGTGTGTGTGTGTGTGTGTTCAGTGGCAAGGACAGTGTGTTTTTACCCTGGGTTTTACTTGTGTTGTGGACTTAAATATTGCAGGCAATTTTGGTCTACCTCTAGCTGTGCAACTGAGTGCTAGTACATAAATATTTCATTTCGTTTGATTTGGCTGGTCTCTGTTGCTTTTTCTCATGGGAATATTGTGCAGGAAAAAAAATTTCCATATACATGGGCAAAAGATCCCTTGTTTAGCTGTAGAGGTAGCTCATAGTCTGATTGAACTGAGCTGTATAAAATGTCTGTCCCTCTATTGCTTTACCCAGAACCGGGCCAACAGACAGCATCCAGTTTAGAATGGTAATCCGAAAGGGGCCGGCGGTTTTCAAGCTTCCTTGCATTGTGGCTTTTGGATTTGGCAAGCAAAGTGACAATAAAATGTTGGCCAGAGACCACAGGAGGCTTAGCTATGGAGACTACCTTAATTCTGGGGCAACCAATTTGCTTACCTTTCCAAAGAAGAAGAAGAAGAAGAATCTATCTATCTATCTATCTATCTATCTATCTATCTATCTATCTATCTATCTATCTATCTATCTATCTATCTATCTATCTATCTATCTATCTATCTATCTATCTATCTATCTATCTATCTATCTATCTATCTATCTATCTATCTATCTATCTATCTATCTATCTATCTATCTATCTATCTATCTATCTATCTATCTATCTATCTATCAATCAATCAATCAATTAGATTTCTATACCGCCCCATCCCCGAAGGGCTCCGGGCGGTGTACAACATAAAATAAAGGAGCAAATCATACAAAAACACAGTAAACAAATAACATTTGGATTTATACCCCACCTTTCTCTTCTGTAAGGAGACTCAAAGGGGCTTACAAGTTCCTTTCCCTTCCTCTCCCCACAACAGACACCTTGTGAGGCAGGTGGGGCTGAGAGAGTTCAGAGAGAACTGTGACTAGCCCAAGGTCACCTGGCAGGAATGCAGGAGCGGGGGAACACACCTGGTTCACCAGATAAGCCTCCACCACTGAGGTTGATGAGTGGGGAATCAAACCTAGTTCTCCAGATTAGAATCCACCCACTCTTCACCACTACACCACGCTGTCTCTCCCCCAGAAGGTAGAGGGCAGCTCTAGGATATCACCCTATGAAGTGTTGGGTGCTGTTAAAAGAGGGAAATGTGGTGTTCCTCCCTTGTGTGAGCCGTAGCGCTTTCTGCTGCTTGTGCACCAGGAGTTGAGTGTCTCCTAATAATAAATGCAGCCTTGGGAGTGTTTCATTTGCCAACGAAGTCTCTTTGTTGCCCTGGTCAAGAGATTAGAGACACAATCAGAAATCGGGCCGTGCTGCCATAGAGACGGCGGCTTCACTCGGTGCCCGGGGGTAGCCCAGCATTCTGAAGGCATCCAACTTAGTTCAGCAGCAGAGGATGAGAGCAAAATCTATAACAAACTGCGGGATCTGACCAATTTGTGTCAATGCGCTCTCTTCAGAGCAACTGCAGTGGCCGCCTTGGATCTGTGCCGAACGTTGCTCTCAGCCTTATTAAAAACAGATCGATCTTGGCCAGATAAAGATCATGCAATCCGGCACGAGAAGAAATGTCTTCCACTGGACTCTTTCTAGCGGGGGGGGGGACCACTCCGGGCCTGCCGCAAAAGATGCTTTGCTTTTGGTTTACGATTGATTTTCATTTCTTCAGAAAGAATCTGAGAGTCAATAGAACAAGAATGGCCGGAATTAAAGTTTCACGTTGAGGAAATGTATGTACAATTGGTCTGCTTTCAGTTTCCTCGCACGGCCATTTCCATTACACCGGCTTCTGGAGCATACAGTAAATACATTTCCAGCCATTTGAATCAATACGCATCAGAAGTAATTAATCAGAAAACTTGGCCATGTCAAACACGATGCCTTCTGCTTTCAGGTTAACAGCAGGCCTTATAAACAGCAGGGGCCTCGTGACTTTGGTTTGCACGGGAGCCTGGATCAAAGGAAGACTTGGACCTTCCAAGAGCCCACGGCGGGTGCAGCCTGACTAATGCGGAGGATTGTGCCAGCCGGCCAGCTTTGGAGGGGAAAACCCAGAAGACATCAATCTATTCGAACAAAAAAACGAAAACATGAGTTTTCTAAAAGCTTCACTTGATACTGAGAGCACCGCCGTTTCCACGGAACTGGGAAGAAAATGATTTGTTATGAAACCTATCACCCATAGCCAGGGTATAAAATAACAATTCCCTGACATAAATAGAAGTCAAACAACTGACCCCCTTCTCGTCTTCTATAAATCGTGGTCATGTCACCTTGATCGCTCAAGAACCACCATTTCAATGTATTGTCGAAGGCTTTCACGGCCGGAATCACTGGGGTGCTGTGTGGTTTCTGGGCTGTATGGACGTGTTCTAGCAGCATTCTCTCCTGACATTTCGCCTGCATCTGTGGCTGGCATCAGATCCTCTGAAGATGCCAGCCACAGATGCAGGCGAAACGTCAGGCCCCCCCCCCCCACCCCCCCCCCCCCCCACCCCCCCCCCCCCCCACCCCCCCCCCCCCCCACCCCCCCCCCCCCCCACCCCCCCCCCCCCCCACCCCCCCCCCCCCCCACCCCCCCCCCCCCCCACCCCCCCCCCCCCCCACCCCCCCCCCCCCCCACCCCCCCCCCCCCCCACCCCCCCCCCCCCCCACCCCCCCCCCCCCCCACCCCCCCCCCCCCCCACCCCCCCCCCCCCCCACCCCCCCCCCCCCCCACCCCCCCCCCCCCCCACCCCCCCCCCCCCCCACCCCCCCCCCCCCCCACCCCCCCCCCCCCCCACCCCCCCCCCCCCCCACCCCCCCCCCCCCCCACCCCCCCCCCCCCCCACCCCCCCCCCCCCCCACCCCCCCCCCCCCCCACCCCCCCCCCCCCCCACCCCCCCCCCCCCCCACCCCCCCCCCCCCCCACCCCCCCCCCCCCCCACCCCCCCCCCCCCCCACCCCCCCCCCCCCCCACCCCCCCCCCCCCCCACCCCCCCCCCCCCCCACCCCCCCCCCCCCCCACCCCCCCCCCCCCCCACCCCCCCCCCCCCCCACCCCCCCCCCCCCCCACCCCCCCCCCCCCCCACCCCCCCCCCCCCCCACCCCCCCCCCCCCCCACCCCCCCCCCCCCCCACCCCCCCCCCCCCCCACCCCCCCCCCCCCCCACCCCCCCCCCCCCCCACCCCCCCCCCCCCCCACCCCCCCCCCCCCCCACCCCCCCCCCCCCCCACCCCCCCCCCCCCCCACCCCCCCCCCCCCCCACCCCCCCCCCCCCCCACCCCCCCCCCCCCCCACCCCCCCCCCCCCCCACCCCCCCCCCCCCCCACCCCCCCCCCCCCCCACCCCCCCCCCCCCCCACCCCCCCCCCCCCCCACCCCCCCCCCCCCCCACCCCCCCCCCCCCCCACCCCCCCCCCCCCCCACCCCCCCCCCCCCCCACCCCCCCCCCCCCCCACCCCCCCCCCCCCCCACCCCCCCCCCCCCCCACCCCCCCCCCCCCCCACCCCCCCCCCCCCCCACCCCCCCCCCCCCCCACCCCCCCCCCCCCCCACCCCCCCCCCCCCCCACCCCCCCCCCCCCCCACCCCCCCCCCCCCCCACCCCCCCCCCCCCCCACCCCCCCCCCCCCCCACCCCCCCCCCCCCCCACCCCCCCCCCCCCCCACCCCCCCCCCCCCCCACCCCCCCCCCCCCCCACCCCCCCCCCCCCCCACCCCCCCCCCCCCCCACCCCCCCCCCCCCCCACCCCCCCCCCCCCCCACCCCCCCCCCCCCCCACCCCCCCCCCCCCCCACCCCCCCCCCCCCCCACCCCCCCCCCCCCCCACCCCCCCCCCCCCCCACCCCCCCCCCCCCCCACCCCCCCCCCCCCCCACCCCCCCCCCCCCCCACCCCCCCCCCCCCCCACCCCCCCCCCCCCCCACCCCCCCCCCCCCCCACCCCCCCCCCCCCCCACCCCCCCCCCCCCCCACCCCCCCCCCCCCCCACCCCCCCCCCCCCCCACCCCCCCCCCCCCCCACCCCCCCCCCCCCCCACCCCCCCCCCCCCCCACCCCCCCCCCCCCCCACCCCCCCCCCCCCCCACCCCCCCCCCCCCCCACCCCCCCCCCCCCCCACCCCCCCCCCCCCCCACCCCCCCCCCCCCCCACCCCCCCCCCCCCCCACCCCCCCCCCCCCCCACCCCCCCCCCCCCCCACCCCCCCCCCCCCCCACCCCCCCCCCCCCCCACCCCCCCCCCCCCCCACCCCCCCCCCCCCCCACCCCCCCCCCCCCCCACCCCCCCCCCCCCCCACCCCCCCCCCCCCCCACCCCCCCCCCCCCCCACCCCCCCCCCCCCCCACCCCCCCCCCCCCCCACCCCCCCCCCCCCCCACCCCCCCCCCCCCCCACCCCCCCCCCCCCCCACCCCCCCCCCCCCCCACCCCCCCCCCCCCCCACCCCCCCCCCCCCCCACCCCCCCCCCCCCCCACCCCCCCCCCCCCCCACCCCCCCCCCCCCCCACCCCCCCCCCCCCCCACCCCCCCCCCCCCCCACCCCCCCCCCCCCCCACCCCCCCCCCCCCCCACCCCCCCCCCCCCCCACCCCCCCCCCCCCCCACCCCCCCCCCCCCCCACCCCCCCCCCCCCCCACCCCCCCCCCCCCCCACCCCCCCCCCCCCCCACCCCCCCCCCCCCCCACCCCCCCCCCCCCCCACCCCCCCCCCCCCCCACCCCCCCCCCCCCCCACCCCCCCCCCCCCCCACCCCCCCCCCCCCCCACCCCCCCCCCCCCCCACCCCCCCCCCCCCCCACCCCCCCCCCCCCCCACCCCCCCCCCCCCCCACCCCCCCCCCCCCCCACCCCCCCCCCCCCCCACCCCCCCCCCCCCCCACCCCCCCCCCCCCCCACCCCCCCCCCCCCCCACCCCCCCCCCCCCCCACCCCCCCCCCCCCCCACCCCCCCCCCCCCCCACCCCCCCCCCCCCCCACCCCCCCCCCCCCCCACCCCCCCCCCCCCCCACCCCCCCCCCCCCCCACCCCCCCCCCCCCCCACCCCCCCCCCCCCCCACCCCCCCCCCCCCCCACCCCCCCCCCCCCCCACCCCCCCCCCCCCCCACCCCCCCCCCCCCCCACCCCCCCCCCCCCCCACCCCCCCCCCCCCCCACCCCCCCCCCCCCCCACCCCCCCCCCCCCCCACCCCCCCCCCCCCCCACCCCCCCCCCCCCCCACCCCCCCCCCCCCCCACCCCCCCCCCCCCCCACCCCCCCCCCCCCCCACCCCCCCCCCCCCCCATTCCCCCCCCCCCCCCACCCTCTCCCCCTTTGCCCCCCCCCCCGCCCCCCCCCCCCCCCCCCCCCCCCCCCCCCCGCCCCCCCCCCCCCCCCTCACCCCCCCCCACCCCCCCCCCCGCCCCCAGCCCCCCCCACCCCCCCCCCCCCCCCCCCCCCCCCCCCCACACCCCTCCCCCCCCCCACCCCCCCCCCCCCCGACTCTCCCCCCCCCCCCCCCCCACCCCCCCCCCACCCCCCCCCCCCAGAGAGTCACAGTGGCCGAATCCCCACTTCAAATTTGCACGCAGATCCAAACTCGTTCGTAGAAACCGTGTCCTTTCTTTCATCGGAGTTTCTCCCTCCCCACCGCAGAAAGCACACAGCAGACAATAACGTTGCAGAACTCTTAGCGTCCACCACGAACTACTAGGCAAGCTCACTTTGCCAGTCTCCCCTGATTGGCTGGTGTGCCTTGATGGGGCGGGACCTTTTCCTACTGCGGAAACGTACATTGTAGGGGCGTGATCAAAAAAACCAACATGGAAAAGTTTAGCGTTTAACTGTGCAAACCGTTAATCGTTACCTGTGTAAACCATGAACGATTCAAAGTTACGCGTTTGACTGTTTAACGTATGCGTGCATCCCCTTCTGCTGGCTGATCGCAAAAGCAGAAACAAAACCAAAGAAAGGCTGCGCACGCATCGCTGCGCTGATTGGTTGCCCGAATTCCGCGTCACACTCCAGGGCGGGAAACGAGTCAGGGCTTCAACCCTCATCCCTCCCCTCGGATCAGCTCTGAACCGTGTTAATGGGGTCTGTGCCACTTGCAACCAGGTCCTGCCGGAATGCAGATTAATGGGGAGAACGAGCACCAGAATCTGCCATGCAAGCAATGCGGAGGCCTTCCCTCAAACCTGGTTAGTTTGTGTTCTGAAACCTGGCTAAGGCGGTAGTGGGGATTCGACCAGTGGTAGCTTCCAGTTGTGGTAGGAAGGGGACGCATCTACTGAGGGGTTTCCCCATTTTTGTAGTTCTAGTCTTAGAAAGGATGGGTTTAATTCCCACTCGAGTTACAGATTGAAACCCCTGCGGAGGGCATCCACAATCACATGGGATGTGGCTTCTAGGTGAACGGCGGCCAAGTGAGCATGATGCTCTGCAGCCCAAGACCAAAGAGGAGTCTACTCCACGCAAAGGCGCAGAGAGCCCATGTCGCCCTCTTCATTCACATAAAATGTCGTGGCCTGGTTGTCAGGATCACTCCATTGCACCTGCAAATCAGAGCTGAAAAAGACACCCAAGCCAGTCTCATGGTGTGTAATTATAGTATGGGGGTGGGGGCAGTGGTGGGATCCAAAAATGTTAGTAACAGGTCCCCGTGGTGGTGGGATTCAAACAGTGGCGTAGCGCCAATGGGGCTGGGTGGGAAATTCTGGGGGCGTGGCCGGGAATTCTGAGGGCGGGGCATTAATAATTTCTCTGTTACTGTAAAAAACTCTTACTGTAAAAAAAAAGTTCCTAATTCCCAGCTGGTCTCTTTCTGTCCATAATTTAAACTCATTATAGCAAGTCCTATCGTCTACTGCCAACAGAAACAACCACTTCTCCTCTAATTGACTGCCTGTCAAATACTTAATACTTTCAAATGCTTAATTTTGTTTCTAGAAATCAACAGAAGGATACTTCCCTTAAACAAGGAACTTGACCATATTTCTAAAACATGTTTTTAAAACAGCCCAACAGGGAGAGTTATCCTGTTTTCTACCTTTGCTAACCAGCCACATAGGAAACAACAGGACTTCATGATTTTTGGACCTAATGGAATTTCTAATTTTTGGACCTAATGGCATTCCGGGGGTGGGGCATTCCTGGGTGGGGCTGTGGCAAGGACGCAGCCACTGCGCTCATCCCTGGGCGGGAAACGAATGCACGCAGGCGCAGGCTGCCACGCACGCCGGTGCACCTCCTGCTAGACTGCTTTCAGTTCTGCGCACTACTGCTGAGAGGAGGGGCGTAACTAAGGCCAAAATCACGTGGCAAAATCACCCATTAGTAACCCACTCTCAGCACACACAAATAATGAGTTACCTACTCTCGGGAACCTGTGAGAACCTGCTGGATCCCACCTCTGGGTGGGGGGTGGGGGAGGGGGAGGGCCATGATTGACTTGGGGTCCTTTGGCCCCATGTTGGGTGGGCTGGCCGTTGCTGGTTCTTCTTGCTCCCCTCCCAGCACAGGCCTGCCGGGTCCTCTCCCTTTGCAAACCCTGGAGACTGAAAGTTACGAGCTGCTTCCTTAGCCTCCAGGACTCTGGCGCCATGAAAAGGAGCTTTGCAGAACTTAGGGAGCTTCTGGGGATGTTTAGTTTGGTGAGGAGAAGGTTAAGAAGTGACCTGATACCCATGCTTAGATATTTGAAGGGATGTCAGGTTGATGGGGGAGCAAGCTTGTTTTCTGCAGCTCCAGAGACTGGGACCAGGAGTCATGGGTTCAAGGTGAAGGAAAAGGGATTCCGCCTAAACATCAGGAAGAACTTCCTGGCAGGCAGGGCTGTTCAACAGTGGGATCCGCTGCCTTGGAGTGTGGTGGAGTCTCCTCCTTTGGAGGTTTGTAAAGAGAAGCTGGATGGCCATCTGTCAGGAGAGCTTTGACTGTGTGTTTCTGCATGGCAGGGGGTTGGACTGGATGGCCCTTGGGGTCTCCTCCAACTCTATGATTCTACTATTCTAAGTCCTGATTCCAGCAACCACACCTTCTGCCTTCCAGTGCTGGGAAAGCCCTTTGTGATTTCATTAGCATTCCGCACACAAAGACCTCCCAGCCTTTTAAAGATCTTGGCGCATTAACAAATTATTGTAATATTGTTTCACACATAATGTATTTTAAATAGTTGGGAGTTGAAAGGGGATCTCTCTAAATGAGGCTAAATGGAGACACAGCCCCCGTTTGCAGTCAGACCATTAGTGTCCTTCATTGTGTTTCCCTTCCTTGCTCTCTTCTTGGGAGATTTCCAATTAATCACACTTTTAAAAAGGGCAAAGCGTTCTGGAGCTGGATTCTTAATTGGGAACGGGAGCGCTGCTTGGCTGATTTGCTAGATGTCTAACATGAATTCCATAGCCTGCATCGTGTCCTGGGTACTGTCCTATGGCTGACTCCTGGGGATTTGTTCTGCCGGCATTGACTTCCTCTAGCAGGGGGACTTGTCACCATTATTCGTTTTTTTAACTTTAATTTTATTACAGTCTGGCTTTCTCTCTGAGACCCAAGGTGGATTGCACGCTGTAAATTGATGCAGTCGTAGGATGAGATGTCTGATAAGCAATGGACAAGTAACGGAATGGAGATGGAATGATAAGTTTGGGATGGTGTGGCCAGGATATTTCCAAAGTCGTATTTGCTTGCCAAGAAGATATCAAATTGACCATCTCCTAATCTGGGAGGATGAGTCAGTAGGCGAACATCTGCTCGACAGGCAGAAGAAAAAGAAGAAGAGCCTGTGTTTTGCGTGCAGAAGTCCCTGGGTTCAATCCTCAGCATCTCCAGTTAAAAAGGACCAGGCAATAGATGATGCCAAAGACCCTGAAAATTACGGCCAGTCTGGCAAGACAATGATGCACTGAGGGGCCAGGATCTGATTCGATTGAAGAAGAAGGAGAAGGAGAAGGAGAAGGAGAAGGAGAAGGAGAAGGAGAAGGAGAAGGAGAAGGAGAAGAAGAGGAAGAAGAGGAAGAAGCGGAGTAGTAGTAGTTTGGATTTATATCCCCCCTTTCTCTCCTGTGAGGAGACTCAAAGGGGCTTACAATCTCCATGCCCTTCCCCCCTCACAACAAACACCCTGTGAAGTGGGGGGGGGCTGAGAGAGCTCCGAGAAGCTGTGACTAGCCCAAGGTCACCCAGCTGGCGTGTGTGGGAGTGCCCAGGCTAATCTGAACTCCCCAGATAAGCCTCCACAGCTCAGGCGGCAGAGAGGGGAATCAAACCCGGTTCCTCCAGATTAGATACACGAGCTCTTAACCTCCTACGCCACTGCTGCTCCTAGGTTCTAGGCCTGGGGTAGGGAACCTGCGGCTCGAGAGCCGCACGTGGCTCTTCTGCCCTTGCACTGCGGCTCCACGAGCTGAGCTGCCGGCTTCATCCTTGCCTGCCCTGCAGGCAGCAGGGTGGGCGCACCAACTGCACACGGCTGTCTGGGCCGCGCCACAGGCTTCCCCTCTCGCCCGCCCCATTGGAGCGGGGTGGGCGCTTTCCCGGCGGCCGGCGAGGCTGAGCTGCCGGCTTCATCCTTGCCTGCCCTGCAGGCAGCAGGGCGGGTGCACCAATTGCCCGTGGCCAGCTGGGCAGTGCCGCGGGCTTCCCCTCTTGCCCACCCCATTCGAGCGGGGTGGGTGCTTTCCCAGCGGCCAGCAAGGCCAAGCCGCTGGCCCCATCCTTGCCTGCCCTGCAGGCAGCAGAGCGGGCACATCCATGCACTTCTCAGAATGAGTGGAGTAAAAGGTAAAAAAAACCCCTATATATATAGTGTTATCTTTATTTTAAATGTCAAAAAATTATTTGCGGCTCCAAGTGTTTTCTTTTCCTGTGGAAAACGGGTCCAAATGGCTCTTTGAGTGTTAAAGGTTCCCTACTCCTGTTCTAGGCCCTAGGTTCAATTGCCCACTGTCAGGTCTTAAATTTGGAGTCAATGAACAGACTCTGGATGCTTGATCAGAAGTCTTTATTGAACCCAACTAGTACCTGGCTGTAACAAAGCCAATTCTGCTGGACTATGGAAGTACAGTTGCATTTATCCCTCCGGAGTTCCTGCCATAAAGCCCCCCCGCCCAAGAATCCCCGGGAATGCAAAAGCTGCCCAACGGAAAGAAGAATGTTTAGAAGTTGAACATCTCAAGGCCAGCGCAGTGATAGGACTCAGCAGAGGCATAGCTAGGGAAAATGGAGCCTGGTGCAAAATCTGAGTTTTGCTGCCCCCCCCCCCAATTCGTTTGTGTTTTTTGTATTTTTCAGTGTTTTTTCAGTTATTGGCCTGCAGGGGGCACAGTTTTTTGGCTAGCAGCATCAACATTTCAGGGTGTCTTTAGGAGACTATCATGATGATACCAGTCGGGTTTGGTGACATTTGGTTCAGGGGGTCCAAAGTTATGGACTCTCAAAAGTGTAGCCCCCATCTCCTATTAGCTCCCATTGGAAACAATGGGGAATGGGGGCACCCCCTTTGGTAAACTATAACTTTGGACCCCCTGAACCAAACCTCACATAACATGGGTGGTATCATTAAGATAGTCCCCCGAAAACTCCCTGAAATTTTGGTGCTGCTAGCTTAAAAACTGTACTCCCTGCAGGCCAAAAACTGAAAAACACCAAAGAATACAAAAAACAAACCTGAAATGTTTGCTGCCCCCCCCCGCCCAGCCCCAGGCATGTGCCCGGTGCAACGTGCATCCCCCGGACCCCTTGTAGCTCCACCTCTGGGACTCAGCCACCTTGCACCACCCCCTGCTGAGAAGGCGCCAGGGTCATCTTCTAGTTAGCTATAGTCCCAGCATCAAAAGAAAGTGAAAGAACAGGAAATAGTCGATTAACGTATCAGAGTTGAAGACAGCTTCCCCCTCCCCACAGCCAGGTGTGAGTCCTGGTGTAGCCTCTATCTGTGGGTTCTGTGGGGCAGAACTTGGAATGAGTTTGCAACAACAAATTTTAAAAACAAAACGGTTTACTTTCTTAACATATAACATATAACATCAACATTGAACATCACACTTCAAGGTCCTGTTCAGGTTGCATTTTCAACTCCTTATATTTACAGTCTTCTGATATTGCCAAGTCCAATTCTTCCTGCAAGTGGGTTGGCTCCTGAAGACTCCAAGGCTTGGTGTACAGGATTCAACATGATGAAGGTTTCCAGGAGAACTCTCACCCATTACAACCACAAAAAGAAACCCTGAAACAATAAACTCCAACATTGACAACATAGCAAAAACAAACAACTCCCTTCCCACTACTTCCCAACAACATTGCAGTTACCTTAACAAGGTGTTCAGGGCTTATACAAACCAAGGTCCGAGTCTGGTAGCCTCGTCTCCTCCAAACTACATGAGGTCTGCTGCAGCCTCCTGCTGCTTTGAGTCTCCACCCCTTTCTGGGTCAACCCATTCTGAGCATGGGGGTTACACTGGCAACTAAGCCCAGCTCTTTGATGGCAGGAGAGGGCACATCCTGACAATCAGGTAGCGGGTGGCGTGGAAGTCCTCCACTGGACAACCTGGAGAGCCTGTGACAGTTGGCTTAAGCACCGAGCAACCTTGACTGAACAACAACATAAGAACATAAGGACATAAGAACAAGCCTGCTGGATCAGACCAGAGTCCATCTAGTCCAGCTCTCTGCTACTCACAGTGGCCACCAGGTGCCTTTGGGAGGTCACATGCAGGAGGTGAAAGCAATGGCCTTCTGCGGCTGTTGCTCCCGAGCACCTGGTCTGTTAAGGCATTTGCAATCTCAAATCAAAGAGGATCAAGATTGGGAGCCGTAAATCGACTTCTCCTCCATAAATCTGTCCAAGCCCCTTTTAAAGCTATCCAGGTGAGTGGCCATCACCACCTCCTGTGGCAGCAGATTCCAAACACCAATCACACGTTGCATAGAGAAGTGTTTCCTTTTATTAGTCCTAATTCTTCCCCCCAGCATTTTCAATGGATGCCCCCTGGTTCTAGTATTGTGAGAAAGAGAGAAAAATTTCTCTCTGTCAACATTTTCTACCCAATGCATAATTTTGTAGACTTCAATCATATCCCCCCTCAGCCGCCTCCTCTCCAAACTAAAGAGTCCCAAACGCTGCAGCCTCTCCTCATAGGGAAGGTGCTCCAGTCCCTCAATCATCCTCGTTGCCTTCTTAATCTCTGCACTTTTTCTATCTTCCTCAATATCCTTTTTTGAGATGCGCGACCAGAACTGGAACCACAGTACTCCAAGTGCAGTCGCTACCCGCGGCTTTATATAAGGGCATGACGTAATCTTTGCAGTTTTATTCTCAATTCCTTTCCTAATTATCCCCAGCATAGAGTTTGTCTTTTTTCACAGCTGCTGCCATGCATTAGAGAACATAAGAACATAAGAACAAGCTTCAGCTGGATCAGACCAAAGAGATCCATCTAGTCTTTCAGCTTCCTTCTGCTACCTGGCAGTGGCCCACCAGGTGCCTTTGGGAGCTCACCGTAATAGGATGTGAACGCAATGGCCTTTCGCGGCTGTTGCCTCCCGAAAGCACCTGCTGGACTGTTAAGGCATTTGCAACCTCCAGATCAAGGGAGGATCAAGATTGCTAGCCATACATCAACATCCCGACAAATCCGTCCAAGCCCCTTTTAAGGCTATCCAGGTTAGTGGCCATCACCACCTCCTGTGGCAGCATATTCCAAACACCAATCACACGTTGCGTGAAGAAGTGTTTCCTTTTATTAGTCCTAATTGCTTCCCCAGCATTTTCAATGAATGCCCCTGGTCTCCTGAAGTATTGTGAGAAAGAGAGAAAAATGTCTCTCTGTCAACATTTTCTACCCCCCATGCATAATTTTGTGGGCTTTCCAAATTCCTTATCCCCCCTCAGCCGCCTCCTCTCCAAACTAAAGAGTCCCAAATGCTGCAGCCTCTCCTCATAGGGAAGGTGCTCCAGTCCCTCAATCATCCTTGTTGCCCTTTCTCTTCGCACTTTTTCTATCTCCCTCAATATCCTTTTGAGATGCGTTGACCAGAACTGGACACAGTACTCTCCAGAGTCGCGGTCGCGACCACATGTTGGCTTTATATATGTGGGCATGACAATCTTTGCAGTTTTATTCTCAATTCCTTTCCTAATTATCCCCATCATAGAGTTTGCCTTTTTTACAGCTGCCATGCATTGAGTTGTCATTCCCATGGAACTATCAACTAAGACGCCTAAATCCCTTTCCTGGTCTGTGACTGATAGCACTGACCCCTGTAGCGTGTATGTGAAGTTTGGATTTTTTGCCCCTATGTGCATCACTTTACATTTAGCTACATGGAACTGCATTTGCCATTTCTTAGCCCACTCACCTAATTTATCAAGGTCCGCTTGGAGCTCCTCGCAATCCTTTGTGGTTCTCACCACCCTACATAATTTTGTATCATCTGTAAACTTGGCCACCACGCTACCCACCCCTACTTCCAGGTCATTTATGAATAGGTTAATGAGCACTGGTCCCAAAACGGATCCTTGGGGGACACCACTCCCGACATCTCTCCATTGTGAGAACTTCCCATTTATAGGGAAGGTCATTGAGTTGACCTTCCCATGGAACTATCAACTAAGATGCCCAAATCCCTTTCCTGGTCTGTGACTGATAGCACTGACCCCTGTAGCGTGTATGTGAAGTTTGGATTTTTTGCCCCTATGTGCATCACTTTGCATTTTGCTACATTGAACTGCATTTGCCATTTCTGAGCCCACTCTCACCTAATTTATCAAGGTCCGCTTGGAGCTCTTCGCAATCCTTTGTGGTTCTCACCACCCTACATAATTTGGTATCATCTGCAAACTTGGCCACCACACTACCCACCCCTACAACCAAACTTAGGAGGAGGCAGCTTCATGTGTCCAACCAAATTTGGGATTCCTAGCTACGGATGCTGCTGGCCTGAGCATCATGAACTGAACGATGCCACCTTCACGTCGTCCTGGGCAACATGTAAAGTTTGATTTACCAACTGTTCCCCCTATCAGTATTATTAGGCATTATGAAAATTCACCACATTGCAAAAAAAAAAAAATGTTCAATTTGCACAAAGCTTTCTTTGAATGGTGCAGAAATCTTGCGGTTTGTGTTCACGGCATGCCATCCCAAACACAGTCTGGGTCAGTCGCTCAGCAGTCAGGAGCAAGATTTGTCCTGAGAAGCATCAAAGGATCCATTTTGGGGGGAAGAATTAGGACTAATAAAAGGAAACACTTTTTCACGCAACATGTGATTGGTGTTTGGAATATGCTGCCACAGGAGGTGGTGATGGCCACTAACCTGGATAGCTTTAAAAGGGGCTTGGACAGATTTATGGAGGAGAAGTCGATCTATGGCTACCAATCTTGATCCTCCTTGAACTGAGATTGCAAAGGCCTTAGCAGACCAGGTGCTTGGGAGCAGCAGCAGCAGCAGCAGAAGGCCATTGCTTTCACCTCCTGCACGTGAGCTCCCAAAGGCACCTGGTGGGCCACTGCGAGTAGCAGAGTGCTGGACAAGATGGACTCTGGTCTGATACAGCAGGCTCGTTCTTATGTTCTTATGTAAGAAAGAGCAGAGTGGTTGCAGGACCATCAGAAGGGGGCAGTCTGGATTGTCCCTGGATCCCTTTTTTTTAAAAAAACAACAACATTCTTAAAGATATACTTTTAGGTGCAAAATAAGCACCCTTCCTATCCCACCCCCTCCTGCTGTGAGCCATGTTTGGAACATCTGAAGGGAAGGAAAAGGAAATGAATAGCACCCCTATTGTCCTGTGGGCAACTCTGAAGCCACGAGAGAAAGCCAAGGTGTGAAATCCACGCTCGTTTCCAGTGTGTTCTGTGCTAAATTGCCACAAAGCATCCGGAACTGAAGACCCTCTTGTCTGCCGCCTTCCCACCCCGGAAGCTGCGGCTGGCACCGGTTCCATCTCATTATCACTCCAGTAACGGGAAGCTGAAGGTCACCCCGACTGGAGCCCCCGCTGGGACCCTTCCGGGAATTGCCTTATTAAGCCCTCTAAGTGCCTTGGTGATTCTGCTGTCTTTTTTCCCAATTAGGTTCCCAGATTAAGGCCATAAAACATAGATCAGCGGTGAAGACCATAAAGTGTAGATTAGCAGAGCAAACCCCCCCAGACGTTCACTGGCCAGGGAAGAAAAGAATCCAGCCACCTGGGCATGTTTCTGCTGCCTGTACAGAAGAAGGCTGGCACAGGTGAGAGGGAGGGGGCTCACCTGGGGAGTCAGGAGTTTTCTTTGCCAGCTCAAGCTGGGTCAAAAAACAGTTCGGTGCTGTTTCTGAGCTGGCAGCAGGGCTCTTCTCCTGTTAGTATGTTCTTAAAGTCACCCCACAAGCTTAGAATCATAGAATCATAGAATTGGAAGAAGAAGAAGAAGAAGAAGAAGAAGAAGAAGAAGAAGAAGAAGAAGAGGAAGAAGAGGAAGAAGAGGAAGAAGAAGAAGAAGAAGAAGAAGAAGAAGAAGAGGAAGAAGAGGAAGAAGAAGAAGAGGAGGAGGAGGAGGAGGAGGAGGAGGAGGAGGAGGAGTTTGGATTTATATCCCCCCCTTCTCTCCTGCAGGAGACTCAAAGGGGCTGACAACCTCCTTGCCCTTCCCCCCCCCTCACAACAAACACCCTGTGAGGTGGGTGGGGCTGAGAGAGCTCCGAGAAGCTGTGACTAGCCCAAGGTCACCCAGCTGGCATGTGTGGGAGTGCCCAGGCTAATCTGAATCCCCCAGAGAAGCCTCGACAGCTCAGGCGGCAGAGCTGGGAATCAAACCTGGTTCCTCCAGATTAGATACACAAGCTCTTAACCTCCTACGCCACTGCTGCTCCTGAGCAGAAGAGACCCCCAGGGACCATCCAGTCCTACCCCCTGCAGGAACACACAACCAAAGCACTCCTGACAGGTGGCCATCCAACCTATCTCTAAAAACCTCCCAAAAAAGAGACTCCACCACACTTCAGGTAGTGCATTCCACTGTCGAACACCTCTGACTGTCAGGACGTTTTAGGTGGGATCTCTTCTCCTTCCCCTTGAACCCATGACTCCGTGTCCCGGTCTCTGGAGCAGCAGAAAACAAGCTTGCTCCCTCCCCAACAGGACACCCCTTCAGAAATCTAAACAGGGCTATCTGAACTGAATTGATCTGAAACCTTTAATGGCATTCAGATAGCAACAATAGTACATGCTTTTAAAAAATACAAATTTATAAAAGAACATATAACAAAATAAGGATCTATATTAAAAAAATCTTCTAAAATGATGGTTTAAAAACTGAATAAAATGTTTCAAAAGTTACGCTGAGAGCGTCTTGTGATTGCAATACGGAGGGTTAACCCTAACCCTAACCCTAACCCTAACCCTAACCCGGCACTCAGCTCGAAGGCTTCTCTTGAGCCATTGCCCAGAAGGAAGAGGTTTTTCTGCTGGTCGGTGAGAATGCTCTTGTCAATCAACAGAGGAGCCAGGAACTTCCTCCTGGCTGCATTATATACAGGACAATTCATGTTACAAATCAAAGCCTTTCATGGCGGAGTATTTTCACCTCCCTACCAGATCTCAGGGAAGATGGCGCGATGTTACATCTTGACAAGGAGATTACACGTTGCAGTTTGAGGTCAGGAAGTAAATATAAGTAGTTTGATATGATTGTTTTCCCCAAGGAAATGCCAAAATGCAAAGGTGAGCAGGATCTACTAGCCTGATCAATCAGACTGTGATACTCTAAATCATAGAGTCTGTCTCTGATTCTGCTGAACACTTGGTTACAGGACAGCATAACTAAGTCCCACATGGATTCATTGAAAATGCTGGGGGGAAGAATTAGGACTAATAAAAGGAAACACTTCTTCACGCAACGTGTGATTGGTGTTTGGAATATGGTGCCACAGGAGGTGGTGATGGCCTGGAGAGCTTTAAAAGGGGCTTGGACAGGGGCTTGAAAACCTGGAGAGGGGCTTGAAAACCTGGAGAGCTTTAAAAGGGGCTTGGACAGAGGGGCTTGAAAACCTGGACAGAGGCCTGGACAGGGGCTTGGACAGAGGGGCTTGAAAACCTGGAGAGCTTTAAAAGGGGCTTGGACAGATTTATGGAGGAGAAGTCGATCTATGGCTACCAATCTTGATCCTTCTTGATCTGAGGTTGCAAATGCCTGAGCAGACCAGGTGCTCGGGAGCAGCAGCAGCAGAAGGCCATTGCTTTTGTAACCCCAAAGCCCAGAATGGGTTGGCCCAGAATGGGTTGACCCAGTAAGGGGGTGGAGACTCAGAGCAGCAGAAAGGCTGAAAGAGCTCTTTGCAGAAGACAAGGGTACCAGACTCGGACCTTGATTTCTATAAGCCCTTAACACCTTGTTAAGGTAATTGCAATATTATTGGGAACTACTGGGAAGGTAGTTGTTTTTGCTATGTTGTAAATGTTGGAAGTTTCTATTGTTTCCAGGGTTTTCTTTTTTGTATTGGTTTGTAATGGGTGAGAGTTCTCTAAGGAGACCTTCATCATGTTGCAACCTGGTTCTATCAAGCCCTTGGAGTCTTCAGGAGCCAGCCAACTTGCAAAGAAGATTTGGACTTGGCAATATCAGTAGACTGTAACTAGAAGGACTTGAAATGCAACCTGAACAGGACCTTGAATTGTAACGTTAAATGTTGATGTTTTAAAAGTGTTAATTGTAAAGAAAAGTAAACCATTTTGTTGTTTAAAAATTGTTGTTGCAACTCATTCCAAGTACTGCCCCACAGAACCCACAAGCTGAGGTTACACTTTCACATCCTGCCTGTGAGCTCCCAAAGGCACCTGGTGGGCCACTGCGAGTAGCAGAGAACTGGACTAGATGGACTCTGGTCTGATCCAGCAGGCTGGTTCTTATGTTCTTATGGAAGTCCCATATGGTCCACCATTCCGAGGAATGCAGTACAGTTATGGCCTGGTATGAAAGACTCTTGATTGTAAGGAATTCCATAGACGCAGAAATAAAAGGCTTTGGGAGTAAAAGTCCATTTATTAAGACATCTTAGAAAGCTCAAGTACGCAGTGGCAGGAATGACACTTCCCGCCAAGAAGCGCAAGGTTATAATACCATTCACCGCCCTTCCTGCTTCCCATAGAACAGAGTCTTCGCTCCTCAGCGCCAAAGACCGAAGTCTCGCCCGTGCATCCTGGCCCCATCGCCGGGTGGCTGTGGAATGTACTCAAGGTTCCTTCACTATCAACACCATTGAATCCTTTACACTCTGCCTCCCCTAAAGAAGACCCCTTCCCCCCAGGTTTATGCGGAAAGGCGCGGTGAAAAGCAGAAATAAGGGTGGGGGCTTCAATGTTTTCGGAATAAAACCCATTGATTATGCCGCTTGAGAGGGAATATCCCACGCAAGAAACTAAATATTGCATAGCGTTTTCGCGATTAAAAGCGAGAGTCCAGGATAAGCGTCAATTTAGTAGTGCTTGTGGCCATCAGCATAATAGTCGGTGGGGGCCTCTCCGGTGAGGTCGTTATGCCAGCTATCCGGGCCAGGAACTCCATGAGCAAGCTGGGAATGGAAGACAGGATGGATGTTATTTTACTAAGAGAGTTAGGCAAAGATCTAAGCGAGCAGTGACATCGTTAATCACTTTGAAATGATCTGAAAAAAGGTCCCACAAATCTCTTGCCAAGTTTGGAATATTTATGCGATCTCTGAGATTTTTTGTAGATAAATACACGCAAGACCCCTGCAGCAGAAATCTGAGCGGTGTTTATCAGCTACTGCAGTTTTTAGGAGTCCTTTGCTTGTTGTAAAGAAGCGTTCCTGCGGGGCCGACTTCCATCCCTAAACTAGGGGATAGAAATCCATTCCATTTGAAATTCTGGGGGGGTCCAAAGCAGCTCTTGGTGTTAGTTGTGGCAGCGGCGGAAAGGAGCGACCAGACACAATTTGTTCAAAGGGGGTTTTCTTTGTACTACTATGAACCGCATTGTTGTAGGCGTACTCCATAAGCGGAATAAGCTCGCTTAATTGTCTTGGTGGTAGTTGGTGTAACAAGCGTAAATACTGCTCTAGAGGTTCTGTTCGTTCTCTCCGTCCTCGCCGTCCACTTTGAGCGCGTGGTAGGGGGCGCCGAAGGCCGGGGCGGCCCCCAACAACCCCAAAAACGCTTTCCAGGGTTTTGAGATGAATTGGGGGCAGCGGTCGGAGACCACCACTATGCCGAGGCGGAATGGAGACGGTAAACATGATGAAATATGGCATTTCGTATGTACATTCATGGCCAGCCGTTACCAATTTAAGAGCGGAGGGGATGGAAGTACATGGAATAAAATGGGCTTTGCTTAGAGAATAAGTCTACCACCACCCATAAAACCGTATTGCCGCGACTTTCGAACAAATCTGTAATGAAATCCATGGAGATGACTTCCCAAGGGCGGGAGGCTTCACGGGAGAGGTTTCAATGGTCGCGGGGCTTTCCCGGGATGGTTTTGGCTTATGCACAAACCGGGGCAAGCGCTTAATGTATGCCTCAATGTCTTTGCGCATTGCGCGCCACCAGAACTGCCGGCGGGCTAAGTGCAGAGTTTTCAAAAAAAAAGCCAAAATGTCCAGCCGAGCGGGCATAGGTAGCAAGCTTCGAGGAAACAACAACTTCTTGCGGAGGGGGGGAGGCGCGTGCCAACAATCCCCCCTCCGCCAAACTCCCATTCTCCCAACGCATGGTGGGGAGTCTCAACCCGGCGGCTGGAGGCTCATGCAGCCCCATATCCTCCAATTCCCGCAGGAAAGGTGAGGCGAGACTGGGAACGGCGATTGGAGGAGAAGCGGGCGTTTGAGATCGGGTGACAGCCAGCCCCAACTGGGAGGGAATTAAAGAACAGTGCGTGGAATGTCACCGTAAGGCAGCCCCACCCCACTCCCCGAGAAGCGGCGAGAGCGCGTAAGCCAATTTGTTGGTTTTCCCAGGGAAAAAATGGACTGTAAAAGAGAAGCGAGAAAAGAAATCGGACCGCGGGGATGTTTTGCGGACATCTTGAAGTGGGAAAAAGAGCTGGAAGGTTTTTATGATCAGAATACCAAACTTGAAAGGGGTCCATAGCCCCCCCTCCAGCCAGTGGCGTAAGTGGAGAAGTGCTGCTTTGATAGCTACTTGGTCTCCCGCTAATCTCCCACAGTCCAGTTGAGTTCGGCACCAGAGAATTTTTTAGACAAATAAGCTGCGGAACCAGTCTACCATCTTTATTTTTCTGCAACGGGGCTGCCCCAAGTGCTTTGTCCGAGGCGTCCACGTGAACCACAAAAGCGGAGATCCGGGTCAGAGGTGCTTTAGGATAGGATCCGGTGGTAAGCATAGATTTTAATGGTTGAAAGGCTGTTTACGGCATTCCTCCAGACCAGAAAAGGGGGGCCCCGGGCTTGGCGGACAGTGGATCTTTACCCTTAGATGCGTGAGAGGTCTGTGAGAGGGAGAGTCAGTTCAGCAAATTGGGGTATAAAATCCGCGATAGAAATTATAAAACCAAGGAACGACTGGAGTTCTTTGCGGTTAGTGGGGGGCAGGCCATTGGAGGACTGCGTCAATTTTGTAAGGATCCATTTTTAAGCCCTCGAGGGCGAGATCCGGTAACTTTCGTAGTCAATGGAGGTCACCATTGAAAGCAGGCATTTTGGAGAGCTTGGCCAAGAGAGAGTTGTCAAACAAGCGTTTCAATACCTCTCGAACCAATATTTCATGCTCTTCTATAGTTTTCGCGAGTAAATTAGGGCGTCATCTAAAATTATACAACCACTCCCCTTGTACAGTAAATCATGGAGAACTTAGTTGATAAAGGACCGCCGAAGCTCGGGGGGCCCCACTTAACCCGAATGGCATTATTAAATATTCAAACTGTCCAAACTTTGTGTTAAGCGCCAGTCAGGTGTTCATAACGCTTCAGCAATTCTGACTCTGTAGTAAACTTCTCTCAAGTCCAATTTAGTAAAAAATCGTCCTTTGCCGAGGTGCATCTAAAAGGTCCTTGATCAAAGGCAAAGGATATTTATTGGACAGGGAGACCGCATTGAGACCTTCGATAATCTGTGCAAAGCATTAAAGACCCATCTTTCTTTTTGACAAACAAAGCGGGAGCAGCGTGTGTGTGTGTTTGGTAGCCCGCCGATATAAACCCGCGAGCAAAGGTTCTTGTCTAAGAAGGCCGCGAAGTTCCTTCTCCTCATTAGGACTCATGCGGTGGAATTCTACCCTTGGGTAGTTGTGCCCCTGGTTGTATGACAATTTTACAGTCAGTGTCTCTGTGGGGTGGCAACTGATGGCATTCCTGCTCCTGAAAAACTCTGGCTAGATCCTGATATGCAGGTGGGATGCCAATAGAATCGGGAGCAATCACTGAGGAAACCAGAGAGGGGGGTGTGTCCGGGAGGCGTTGGGTTTTCTTCCCAATTCATGTGTTTTACACCGCAGGGAGGGTCCGGTAATTCACAGGATCCTTTCTTTCCAAATGAATTTTGGTTCATGTAACAATAACCAAAGGCATGCCCAAAACTATGGAGTGTTTGGCCACTGGGCGTAAAAGCCGAAACTAATTTTCTCCCAATGAATTACCGTGCAGCGGAGGAGAAACGGCTGTGTGTTTGTACTGGGCCAGTCCTTCATTTCCGAGGGGGCTACGTCCATTTAGGTGGAATGGTATGGAGCTTAACCAGGGGAATCCGGTCTAGACCTAGCTCCTCTGCTACCTGGGGCCGCATTAAGCAGTGGGAGCAGCTTGAATCCACAAAGGGCGAGGCTATAATGCGAAGTGTGTTTAAGCGGGGTTGGCCAGAAATGGCGGAACAGTAATGGGAGCTAGCTGCCTTCACTCACAGCGTCAAAAAATTGGACCCATGTCCATG
Source organism: Sphaerodactylus townsendi (assembly GCF_021028975.2). NCBI lineage: Eukaryota > Metazoa > Chordata > Lepidosauria > Squamata > Sphaerodactylidae > Sphaerodactylus > Sphaerodactylus townsendi. The sequence goes on from NC_059426.1 coordinate 179,594,744, forward strand.
GGGGCTGAAGAAAGGCAAACAGCTGCTTCCCCCTCCTCTGGAGTCGCCTTAGGTCACCGCTTTAAAACTGAGCCAGTGGGGAGGCTGACTGACCTAACGTGGTGGTTTGGCAGGCGGAGTGCGCGGAGCTGGAGCGGTGGTTTTTTGCTTCTTGGGACGGTTGGCGGCTAGATGACCTGGCAGCCTCCGCGGTAAAGAACACAATCCAAGTCGGCGACGGCGTTCGAAGGTGGTTTCGGCAGGAGCGGCTGGAGCTTGATTTGGTGGACACAGTAGTAGTTTTAGGGAGTGGGCGGCCTCCTTGTGAGCGTATTCCAAGCGAGGCGCCACCTGAGACCCCAACTGGATCCAATCTGCAATGGTACGAGGAACCCGAATTAAAAATACCGTTTCACGTAGTTTGCTGTCCACCGCATCCGAGAAGTATTAGCATTTCCATGCGTTCAGGCCACTCAGGAGGAAGTCGAGCAGCCGCCGCACGAAATTCACGGACAAATTCTGCAAAAGCGGCGGTTGCCTTGCTGGATGGTTTTGCGATGGTGCGGATAGCTTCATTCTCGGCGCCTGGATCTTGAAAGCGCGCTCTTAAAAGCTTGGAGGAGGAATGCGAGGCACTATGCGAGAGTCCTCATCCTGCAAATCCAAAACAGTCCACCGAACCAGTCGGCTGCTGCCCCATCCAGGACTGAGCCGATGTCCCGTATTTTTTTAAGCGTTCCGAACGGTATAGAATCATCATAGTCGTCCAAGTGGGCATTGAGTTGCAAGATGAAGTAGGGAAGTTTGGAAGCGGTCCCATCAAAACGGGCTGGTATCGAGGGCCGATAGTAGCCCCGTTCGAGTGACATTGGCGCCTGCTGGGGAAGTGGACTGCTGGTTGAGCAGGTTGGGCAGGCAGCTGTTAATGCGGGGGGGCCGGAATCCGGGCGCTGGCGGTGCCGCTGGCGTTTGAGTAAGCGGGACCCAGATGCGTGGCCCCCCTGCCACCCGGCATGATCAGTAACAGCATAGGCTCCAACTTGGGGCCCCCTGGTCTGCTGCCTCCTTGGTTCCCTCTCCAACGCAGCCAGCTCCCTCTCGCCTAACCAATGCATCTTGAGTGCGCATGCAAAAGCAGCTTTTTCTCGTTCCAACTTAACCAGTTGCCGTCCCGTTTAAGGGCTTCAGTGAGTTCACTTTGCGTCGCGCCCAGAGTACCAAACGCTTTGGCGTTGCCGTTGTAAATCCAGTCTGGACTGTTCCAGGACTTTATCATGAACTGACAGATTCTGGAGCATATTAATACCGTTGGAAGTAGCGTCTTTAGCGCGGTGGTCAACTCGAGCCTGAACTTCTTTGCGTTGCTGTTCCCGGTCCCTCTGCAGGTTTTAGCTCTTGCTGCAACTGTACCCGTTCCTCCTCTCCATAGCTGGATTCACGCGGTTCCATGCGGCTTAGGCATCACCGAAAGTCGCCCCACTTCCTCATCCCAGTCTTCTCTCGATGGGAGAGGAAACCGGTCCGGCTGGGAATGCAGGCTTTTCTTCAGACTCTTCGTCATCAGGAAGCGAGCCCCCCCCCCCCACCCCCCCCCCCCCCCCCCCCCCCCCCCCCCCACACCCCCCCCCCCCCACCCCCCCCACCCCCCCCCCCACCCCCCCCCCCCCCCGGCAGCCCCCCCCCCCCCGCCCCACCCGCCCGCCCCCCCCGCCCCCCCGGTCCCTCCCCCCCCCGCCCCCCCCCCCCCCCCCCCCCGCCCCCCCCCCCCCCCCCCCCCCCCCCCCCCCACACCCCTCCCCCCCCCCCCCCCCCACCCACCCCCCCCCCCGCTCCCCCACCCCCCGCCCCCCCCCCCCACCCCCCCCCCCCCCCACCCCCCCCCCCCCCCACCCCCCCCCCCCCCCACCCCCCCCCCCCCCCACCCCCCCCCCCCCCCACCCCCCCCCCCCCCCACCCCCCCCCCCCCCCACCCCCCCCCCCCCCCACCCCCCCCCCCCCCCACCCCCCCCCCCCCCCACCCCCCCCCCCCCCCACCCCCCCCCCCCCCCACCCCCCCCCCCCCCCACCCCCCCCCCCCCCCACCCCCCCCCCCCCCCACCCCCCCCCCCCCCCACCCCCCCCCCCCCCCACCCCCCCCCCCCCCCACCCCCCCCCCCCCCCACCCCCCCCCCCCCCCACCCCCCCCCCCCCCCACCCCCCCCCCCCCCCACCCCCCCCCCCCCCCACCCCCCCCCCCCCCCACCCCCCCCCCCCCCCACCCCCCCCCCCCCCCACCCCCCCCCCCCCCCACCCCCCCCCCCCCCCACCCCCCCCCCCCCCCACCCCCCCCCCCCCCCACCCCCCCCCCCCCCCACCCCCCCCCCCCCCCACCCCCCCCCCCCCCCACCCCCCCCCCCCCCCACCCCCCCCCCCCCCCACCCCCCCCCCCCCCCACCCCCCCCCCCCCCCACCCCCCCCCCCCCCCACCCCCCCCCCCCCCCACCCCCCCCCCCCCCCACCCCCCCCCCCCCCCACCCCCCCCCCCCCCCACCCCCCCCCCCCCCCACCCCCCCCCCCCCCCACCCCCCCCCCCCCCCACCCCCCCCCCCCCCCACCCCCCCCCCCCCCCACCCCCCCCCCCCCCCACCCCCCCCCCCCCCCACCCCCCCCCCCCCCCACCCCCCCCCCCCCCCACCCCCCCCCCCCCCCACCCCCCCCCCCCCCCACCCCCCCCCCCCCCCACCCCCCCCCCCCCCCACCCCCCCCCCCCCCCACCCCCCCCCCCCCCCACCCCCCCCCCCCCCCACCCCCCCCCCCCCCCACCCCCCCCCCCCCCCACCCCCCCCCCCCCCCACCCCCCCCCCCCCCCACCCCCCCCCCCCCCCACCCCCCCCCCCCCCCACCCCCCCCCCCCCCCACCCCCCCCCCCCCCCACCCCCCCCCCCCCCCACCCCCCCCCCCCCCCACCCCCCCCCCCCCCCACCCCCCCCCCCCCCCACCCCCCCCCCCCCCCACCCCCCCCCCCCCCCACCCCCCCCCCCCCCCACCCCCCCCCCCCCCCACCCCCCCCCCCCCCCACCCCCCCCCCCCCCCACCCCCCCCCCCCCCCACCCCCCCCCCCCCCCACCCCCCCCCCCCCCCACCCCCCCCCCCCCCCACCCCCCCCCCCCCCCACCCCCCCCCCCCCCCACCCCCCCCCCCCCCCACCCCCCCCCCCCCCCACCCCCCCCCCCCCCCACCCCCCCCCCCCCCCACCCCCCCCCCCCCCCACCCCCCCCCCCCCCCACCCCCCCCCCCCCCCACCCCCCCCCCCCCCCACCCCCCCCCCCCCCCACCCCCCCCCCCCCCCACCCCCCCCCCCCCCCACCCCCCCCCCCCCCCACCCCCCCCCCCCCCCACCCCCCCCCCCCCCCACCCCCCCCCCCCCCCACCCCCCCCCCCCCCCACCCCCCCCCCCCCCCACCCCCCCCCCCCCCCACCCCCCCCCCCCCCCACCCCCCCCCCCCCCCACCCCCCCCCCCCCCCACCCCCCCCCCCCCCCACCCCCCCCCCCCCCCACCCCCCCCCCCCCCCACCCCCCCCCCCCCCCACCCCCCCCCCCCCCCACCCCCCCCCCCCCCCACCCCCCCCCCCCCCCACCCCCCCCCCCCCCCACCCCCCCCCCCCCCCACCCCCCCCCCCCCCCACCCCCCCCCCCCCCCACCCCCCCCCCCCCCCACCCCCCCCCCCCCCCACCCCCCCCCCCCCCCACCCCCCCCCCCCCCCACCCCCCCCCCCCCCCACCCCCCCCCCCCCCCACCCCCCCCCCCCCCCACCCCCCCCCCCCCCCACCCCCCCCCCCCCCCACCCCCCCCCCCCCCCACCCCCCCCCCCCCCCACCCCCCCCCCCCCCCACCCCCCCCCCCCCCCACCCCCCCCCCCCCCCACCCCCCCCCCCCCCCACCCCCCCCCCCCCCCACCCCCCCCCCCCCCCACCCCCCCCCCCCCCCACCCCCCCCCCCCCCCACCCCCCCCCCCCCCCACCCCCCCCCCCCCCCACCCCCCCCCCCCCCCACCCCCCCCCCCCCCCACCCCCCCCCCCCCCCACCCCCCCCCCCCCCCACCCCCCCCCCCCCCCACCCCCCCCCCCCCCCACCCCCCCCCCCCCCCACCCCCCCCCCCCCCCACCCCCCCCCCCCCCCACCCCCCCCCCCCCCCACCCCCCCCCCCCCCCACCCCCCCCCCCCCCCACCCCCCCCCCCCCCCACCCCCCCCCCCCCCCACCCCCCCCCCCCCCCACCCCCCCCCCCCCCCACCCCCCCCCCCCCCCACCCCCCCCCCCCCCCACCCCCCCCCCCCCCCACCCCCCCCCCCCCCCACCCCCCCCCCCCCCCACCCCCCCCCCCCCCCACCCCCCCCCCCCCCCACCCCCCCCCCCCCCCACCCCCCCCCCCCCCCACCCCCCCCCCCCCCCACCCCCCCCCCCCCCCACCCCCCCCCCCCCCCCCCCCCCCCCCCCCCCACCCCCCCCCCCCCCCACCCCCCCCCCCCACCACCCGCCCCCCCCCCCCGCCCCCCCCCCCCCACAAACACCCCCCCCCCCCCCCAACCCCCCCCCCCAACACCCCCCCCCCCCAGGAAGGAAGGAAGGAAGGAAGGAAGGAAGGAAGGAAGGAAGGAAGGACGGACGGACGGACGGACGGACGGACGGACGGACGGACGGACGGACGGACGGACAGATAGGTAGATGGAAGGAAGGAAGAATGGAAAGAAAGATGGATGGATGGAAGGAAGGAAGGAAGAATGGAGAGGCTGGTGTGCAGGAATCTAGCCTCCCCTTTCCCTTGAAGAAGGAAATCAAAGATAACCTCTTTCCAAAAGGACCGGAGAAATCCTAGCTTTCCTGTGCCTTTGAGGTGCAGTATGTGACTCAGAAACATACGCAGTCCCAGGAAACGTGTTCAGTTGTGTCTGCACGGTCTCTGGGAGCAACGGCACCCTGACCTGGACTCCACAGTGACCTCAAGGCTGGGGGTGCAGCTTAAAGCTCAACCAAGCTAGGCTGAGACCAGCATGGAGTTGAGCCCTCCGTCTGATTGGCTCCAGATTTATGTTGCTGGCTCTGCCCCCCCACCCAGTTCCAAGTGACTTGGGCATTTGGGGGAGGGGCACAGTTGCTCCCAGAGGCTGTGGGGTGTGGGCTGGAGCCCACTGAGGGGTTGTGTCTGGGGCACGTGCCTTGCCTTGCCCCACCCTAGATACATCCCTGCTTCGCCCTCACCAGGGATGCTTTTGTAAGGTTCTTTGCTGACAAACATCTCTCTTGGGCTGCTGAGAGCAGGTCCAGTATTTGAGGCGACAGAAGTTCTTGCTTATGTTTCAGACTGATGCTGCCTGTGGATGTCGACAGGACTGAGTCTTGTGCTCTGGACCCGTTACCCACCCTTGCTCTTAAAATGTTGGCAGGAAAAGGTATTGGATCCATTAGTAGAAAAGGGTTGGATTACGGCCACTCACACTACATGGTGCTGACCTTGAAGACAACCTGAAAACTACAGCTGGCTCCAGAATGCAGCAGCTCGACGGCTGTCAGGGTCTAGCCTCTGGGAAGACACGTCTCCTGCATGGAACGGACTTTGCTGGCTGCCAGTCTGTTTCTAGGCTCGATTCAGGGGGCAGGTGATGCCGTTTAAAGTCCTTCAGGAGCAGCAGTGGCGTAGGAGGTTAAGAGCTCGTGTATCTAATCTGGAGAAACCGGGTTTGATTCTCCACTCTGCCGCCTGAGCGGTGGAGGCTTCTCTGGGGAATTCAGAGTAGCCTGTGCACTCCCACACACGCCAGCTGGGTGACCTTGGGCTAGTCACAGCTTCTCGGAGCTCTCTCAGCCCCACCCACCTCACAGGGTGTTTGTTGTGAGGGGGGAAGGGCAAGGAGATTGTCAGCCCCTTTGAATCTCCTGCAAGAGAGAAAGGGGGGATATAAATCCAGACTCCTCCTCCTCCTCCTCCTCCTCCTCCTCCTCCTCCTCCTCCTCCTCTTCTTCTTCTTCTTCTTCTTCTTCTTCTTCTTCTTCTTCTTCTTCTTCTTCTTCTACATGACCTGGGACCCACATATCCTCCCTTCCACTTGTCCCTGTGCACCAGCTACGTCACCAGCTAGTGGTCTGTTAGCTATCCCACCACTCAGAGGGACCTGTCTGGCATCAAGCAGAGCCAGGGCCTTTTCTGCTGAGGCTCTGGGGATGGGCTTCCTGAGGAATCAAGAGGGGTCTCCTCCTTGGAGATCTTCTGGAGCCATTGCAAGTCCTGCCTGTTTACCAGGACTTTTGAAGAGGGCTTGAACAGCAGGTGACTTTTAAGAGTGGGAGGGGGAAGAGTTTTGAGCTTGCCGTTTTACTTTTGTAACCTAGTTCCTGACTGGGGTCATGTCATAACTACCGCTGGGCCCCATTTATGGTGGGGCTTCACTTAGCCATTGCTACTTGGGAAGGAGCCCCGTTTTCAAGGATCACTTGGCTTTCATCTCATACAATAACCAAATCAAAATCCCTCAGGCTAATCAAACTCCGGTCAATTTGATCTTGATACGCTCTTCAGCTTGGCCTGATTATCTAAACATTAGAGAATCACACTGTCAAATTATAATTCTTATTAAAGCATCACCAACAGAGTCGGAAAATCTTAGTCATAGCTCATTTAGATGCACTCTAACAATAATGTTCTTTCAGCCAGCTTAGAATTCTGCTAATAGACAAGTGGGTATCGAGATTAAATTTGAATAAAAATGGAAACAGATACAGTGTAGGTAATCCGTCATTGGGTTACCCGCCTTCCTTTGTTTAACGGCATACTGTTTTCCTTGGCTGAAATCATACGGGAGGAGACGGCCATACAGCCACTCCGGTCACAAGCCAGGTAGGCAGAGGTGGGATCCAGCAGGTTCTCACAGGTTCCCGAGAGTAGGTTACTCATGATTTGTGTGTGCCGAGAGGGGTTTACTAATGGGTGATTTTGCCACGTGATTTTGGCCTTAGTTACGCCCCTCCTCTCAGCAGCAGCGCGCAGAACTTGAAGCAGTCTCGCAGGAGGTGGACCGACACAGTGGCTGCGTCCTTGCCACAGCCCCGCCCAGGAATGCCCCGCCCCCAGAATGCCTGGCCAAGCCCTCTGAATGCCCCGCCCAGCCCCATTGGCGCTATGCCACAGTTTCAATCCCACCACCATGGGAACCTGTTACTAAAATGTTTGGATCCCACCAAGGCTTTAAATGCACCTTCAAATGCCAGCCATCTTGACCCAAGTGGAAAGGTGGACAGACATGTTTTAATGAATGATAAATTATTTTTTTAAAAAACTGGTGCAGCCATTAAAGTCTTGGGGTTGAAATTAACATGAAATTTTGATCCAAATGTATATATGCAAAAGTACCCTTACTTCGGAGGCGTCCGACTCTGGTGCTTCAGATGTTCCTAGACTACAATTCTCATCAACCCCTGGCCATGCCAGCAGGGGATGATGGGAATTGTAGTCTGTGAACATCTGAAGTGCCAGAGTTGGACACCCCTGCCTTATCCCCACTACTGTCTTAGCCAGGTTTCAGAACACAAACGAACCAGGTTTGATGGACGGCCTCCCCATGGCTTGCGTGGCAGATTCTGTTTCTGGTGCTCATTCTCCCCGTTAATCCACGTTCCGGCAGGACCTGGTTGCAAGTGGCACAGACCCCATTAACACGGTTCAGAGCTGATCCGAGGGGAGGGATGAGGGTTGAAACCCTGACTTGTTTCCCGCCCTGGAGTGTGACACGGAATTTGGGCAACCAATCAGCGCTGCGATGCGCACGCAGCCTTTCCTTGGTTTCGTTTCCGCTTTTGCGATCGGCCAGCAGAAGGGGATGCAAACATTAAACAGTCAAACGTGTAACTTTGAATCGTTCATGGTTTACACAGGTAACGATGAACTGTTTGCACAGTTAAACAGTTAAACGCTAAACTTTTACATGGTGGTTTTTTTTATCACGCCCCTACAATGTACGTTTCCGCAGTGGGAAAAGGTCCCGCCCCATCAAGACATGCCAGCCAATCAGGGGAGACCGGTGAAGCGAGCTCGCCTGGCAGTGGGGATTGCTAAGAGTTCTGCAACCGGGTGTGTCTGCTGTGTGCTCGCTGCAGTGGGGAGGGAGAAACTCCGATGAAGAGGACACGGTTTCACAAGGAACAGGTTTGAATCTGTGTGCAAATTTCAAGTGGGGATTCGACCTTTATTAATGTCTAGGAATAAGAGTATGTAGATACAGCCAGGATGTATATAAGAGTATATAGATACAGCCAGGATGGTGTGCTGGTGAAAGTGCTGGGTGAGAATCCAGGAGACTCAGGTTCGAATCCCACCATGTCATGTAAGCTTGCTGGATGATCTTGGGCTGGTCACATACTCTCACTCTAGCCTACCTCACAGTGCTGTTGTGAAGCTAAAAAAGAGGAGAGGAGAAAGATGCAGGCGTCTTTGACGCCTTGGCAGAAGGGCAGGGTATGAATCAAGTAAATAAATTAGTAGAACCTGTTTATATCTTTCTCCCAAGTTTTAAATATTTTCTTATTTGTTATTATTGGTAGATTTTGCATTAGGAATAGGAATAGTATTTTTGGGAGGATTGTCATTTTTTATTGTAGAGATTTTGCCATATAGGGAGAGATTTAATTTCTCCCATTTGTTAAATTTCTGTCTTATGTCTTGCCAACATTTCTCATAGTTATTTTTAATTATATTGTAATTATTATTTTCGAGTTCTATTCCCAGGTTGTTGTTGATGCTATTACTCATGTATGTTATTATTACCAAAATGCAAAAATAAAATCTATTAAAATAAATAGTAAGAAGTGCGATGCGTGCGATAGGTAATGTAAGAGCGTGAAGTAAGTAAAGTAGAATGAAATGAAGTGAGTAAAGAGGTGAATTGAGTAGAGTAAAGTAAGTAAGTAAGTGAAGTAAGTGAAATTAGAGTAAGTAAGAGTAAGTAGAGTAAGTAAGTATGTAGAGTAGTAAAATGAAAGAAATGAAGTACGTAAGTAGAACCGGCTCCAGGCTTGGATCTGGGGTGGGGATTTGCAATTCACACACCTCTGATGGATGACACAGTGTGGTGTGTGTGTGGGGGGGGGGTTGGTGGAGGGGTTTTCCCCACAACACCCACAGAAAAGTGTCCTCCAATCCCACTGGCAAACTACACACCACACTCACCATCTGCCCATAAGCTGCCCGTACGGAAACTTGGCTCACCGGCCAGGAGAAAACTATAGAGCTGTTTACACAGAGGCCCCCTGGAGAGAAAAATCAATATTTTCCATTTGTGCACTCCGAGCAGGTGGATTTAGCTAAGTGCGGCCTGTGGATCCAGCTCACTTGCTGGATTCTGTTGTGCTAACAAGAACTGCCGGGGGAATTCATTTCCACCACGCCCCGAGAAAGGGATTGATTCCTTCATTTCTGTCCTTAATTAGATTTTTTTTCAGGAGCAAAACAAGACAAAACTGGCGTGTAGGTTGAGCAAGGCAAAGAAGCACCAGAGCAGCACCAAGCCAAAGAAGTACTGATCCAGAACCTCACTGTGCCACTACAGAGCTGACGCCGATCGTTCTCCCCAGTCCAGCGAAAGTGAGCCCTGGACAAGTCCTACTTGGCATACTTGGCACAACAATGAGGTGGTCATGAGGGAGAAAACATCGTAAACAGCCAGCGGGGTGTAGTGGTTCAGAGTGCTGGACTCTAATCCTGAGAACCGGGTTTGATTCCCCACTCCTCCACACGGGCAGCGGACTCTTATCTGGTGAACTTTAGTCTGGAGAACTGGGTTTGATTCCCCACTCCTCCACGTAAGCGGTGGATTCCTATCTGGTGAATGGGACTTGTTTTTCCACTCCACCCCATGAAGCCTGCTGGGTGACCTTGGGCCAGTCCGAGTTCTCTCAGGACTCTCTCAGTCCCACCTACCTCACAAGTGGGACTGAGAGAGGAAGGGAAGGAGTTTGTGAGCCACTCTGAGATTCCTTGCAGTTGAGAGCAGCGGTGTAGGAGGTTAAGAGCTCGTGTATCTAATCTGGAGGAACTGGGTGTGATTCCCCGCTCTGCCGCCTGAGCTGTGGAGGCTTATCTGGGGAATTCAGATTAGCCAGGCTGGGCACTCCCACACACGCCAGCTGGGTGACCTTGGGCTAGTCACAGTTCTTCAGAGCTCTCTCAGCCCCACCTACCTCACAGGGTGTTTGTTGTGAGGGGGGAAGGGCAAGGAGATTGTCAGCCCCCTTGAGTCTCCTGCAGGACAGAAAGGGGGGATATAAATCCAAACTCTTCTTCCCTTCTTCATCACCTCCATAGCCTGTCTCCCCCTTTCTCTCCCTTCCTCCCCCCCCCCGCCCCGTCCCTGACCCTCGAACCTCAGGCCCAGTGAAAAGCGCCTCACCATTCCAGTGATGAATATTCCATGAATGGATAGATCACCGTTGGCCCCGGAGATGTCGTTACCCTGCAGCAGTCGACGTCTGACACTGGCTGGCACCGTCGCAGGCCCACTGGGCGCGTTTGGCAGCTAATGTGCAGCGACAGAAGCCGTCCACTTTTGACAGAACGTGACGTGCTAACAGTCAGCGTCTGATAGTATCTGCGGCTTGTTGCAGGGCCTGACGCAGAATCTCAGGGCACCTGGCAGCCGATTCATGGGAAGGCTCGGCTGGAGAAGAAGAAGAAGAAGAAGAAGAAGAAGAAGAAGAAGAAGAAGAAGAAGAAGAAGAAGAAGAAGAAGAAGAAGAAGAAGAAGAAGAAGAAGAAGAAGAAGAAGAAGAAGAAGAAGAAGAGAGGAGGAGGAGGAGGAGGAGGAGGAGGAGGAGGGAGTAGTAGTAGTTTGGATTTATATCCCCCCTTTCTCTCCTGCAGGAGACTCAAAGGGGCTTACAATCTCCTTGCCCTTCCCCCCTCACAACAAACACCCTGTGAGGTGGGTGGGGCTGAGAGAGCTCCGAGAAGCTGTGACTAGCCCAGGGGTAGGGAACCTGCGGCTCTCCAGATGTTCAGGAACTACAATTCCCATCAGCCCCTACCAGCATGGCCTGGTTGCTGACAGAGGCTGATGGGAATTGTAGTTCCTGAACATCTGGAGAGCCGCAGGTTCCCTACCCCTGGACTAGCCCAAGGTCACCCAGCTGGCGTGTGTGGGAGTGCCCAGCCTGGCTAATCTGAATTCCCCAGATAAGCCTCCACAGCTCAGGCGGCAGAGCTGGGAATCAAACCCGGTTCCTCCAGATCAGAGTGCACCTGCTCTTAGCCACTACGCCACTGCTGCTCCCTTCCAGGCTACAGACTAGCACAGCCGCGGAAGTCCCATTCTAACAGTATTTGCACAGATGATCAACCAGCACATTTCCCCGGTACGAGGCAAAAAGACAGGTTGTTTTAAAAAAACTGAATTTTGAACACTGGCCTGTTATGCATGGAGCAGTTTCAGCGAAGCTCCTCGCCCCGCAGTCCCTGTGCAGCGGTGTCTCCTCGCAAAGACTTTGTTTACACACACGGACGGCCCCCGCTGCCTGCTGCTTGGCTTGCGCTACTTGCCTGCCCCCATTTCCATGTTGCTTTCCTGTCCAACGCGACACTGAAGATGGCCAATTTTTTTGGGGGGGGGGGAGCCCTTTACATGGAATCTCAATATTCCTTATATTGATATTGTGCAAGCTGGTATTGTCAGCCCCCTTGAGTCTCCTGCAGGAGAGAAAGGGGGGATATAAATCCAAACTTTTTGCGTTTTTAGGAAAATGCTGGCCATCGATCCCTGTGAGGAGTGGTGTGTGTGTGTGTGTGTGTGTGTGTGTGTGTGTGTGTGTGTGTTTGTGTGTGTGTGTGTTTGTGTGTGTGTTTGTGTGTGTGTGTGTGTGTGTGTTTGTGTGTTTGTGTGTGTGTGTTTGTGTGTGTGTGTGTGTGTGTGTGTTTGTTTGTGTTTGTGTGTTTGTTTGTGTTTGTGTGTGTGTGTTTGTGTGTGTGTGTGTGTGTTTGTGTGTGTGTGTGTGTGTGTGTTTGTGTGTGTGTGTGTGTTTGTGTGTGTGTGTGTGTGTTTGTGTGTGTGTGTGTGTGTGTGTGTTTGTGTGTGTGTGTGTGTGTGTTTGTGTGTGTGTGTGTGTGTGTGTGTGTTTGTGTGTGTGTGTTTGTGTGTGTGTGTGTGTGTGTGTGTGTGTGTGTGTGTGTGTGTGTGTGTGTGTGTGTGTGGGTGTGTGTGGGTGGGCAGGGGGGTATCGATATTTAAGAGTCTCAAGAGCAACAAAAGCCGGCACTCTTCAATCTTGTGTTGGACAGGGGAGCAACCCAAAAGGGGCAAGACCCCAAAGGGAGGGGAAACACTGGGGGTTCCCTGCTCTCACTTCCGGGATCTTTGGCACCACAAGTGGGATCACGTCAGTACAGAAATATCTGCCCTGGAGGAAATTTGCCCTCACTGTAGGGCAGGGCACCAGGGAATATTTGACCATAGGTTAAGAGAAGAGAAGGTTAAGAGGTGATATGATGGCCATGTTTAGAGATTTGAAGGGATGTCAGGTTGGTGAGGGAGCGTCGAGCGAGCTTGTTTTCTGCTGCTCCAGAGACTCAGACCAGGAGTAACGGGTTCAAGGAGCAGGAAAAGAGATTCCACCTAAACATCAGGAAGAACTTCCTGACATTCAGGGCTGTTCGACAGTGGAATGCATGACCTTGGAGTGCGGTGGAGTCTCCTTCTTTGGAGGTTTTTAAAGAGAGGCTGGATCAGCATAGGTCAGGAGTGCTTTGATTGTGTGTTTTTGCATGGCAGGGGGTTGGACTGGATGGCCCTGGGGGTCTCTCCCAACTCTACGATTCTATGATTCTATTGGGGGTGGGGAGAATAACAATTTTAGGCTTTTGATTTCCGGGTTTGCCTTTCAGCTTTTCTGTGTTCTGCCAGAACTGGGGCGATTGACTACAGTCACCTTCACCAGGCTGATGAGCCGGTCAGTGCAGCAAAAGGGAATGTCCCTAAAGGCCCAGCGAGTATTTAATGACAATCTCTGATGCAACTCAAGAACTGGTCCCTCTATGTCAGAGGGACCATCTTCAGGCAGGAAGATCTGAGTCCAGTAGTGCCTTCAGGACCAACAACATTCCCAGGGCATCGTCTTTCAAGAGTCTGAGCGTCTTTTGCCAGATACAAGCAGGAATGGAGACTTCGAGTCCAGAAAGTGTCTCTGGTTTGGAGGCAGAGCTTCTGTCCCCAGCACCTGCAGTATAAAAGGCTCCCCAAAATAAATAGGTGACATGAAAGACCTCATTACCTGCCACCCAGTGGTGGGATCCAAACATTTTAGGAACAGGTTCCCATGGTGGTGGGATTGAAACTGTGGCGTAGCGCCAATGGGGCTGGGCGGGGCACGACGGGGGCGTGGCCGGGCATTCCGGGGGCGGGGCATTCCTGGGCGGGGCTGTGGCAAGGACACAGCCACTGCGCCGATCCCATGGCGGGGAAAGCTTGAATGCCGAGCATTGGCGCGGGCTGCTACGCACGCGGCTTGAGGGAGGCACCCACTCCTGCTTTCGACTGCTTCCAGTTCTGCGCACTACTGCTGAGAGGAGGGGCGTAACTAAGGGCAAAACCACGTGGCAAAATCACCCATTAGTCACCCCCTCTCAGCACACACCAATAATTAGTTCCCTACTCTCGGGAACCTGTGAGAACCTGCTGGATCCCACCTCTGCTGCCACCCCAGGAAGCTGCTGCCAATCTTTATAGAGCAACAGAGCAGGATAATGCCGCAGGGCGTGCGCTTCTGCGGGTGTGACCCAAAGTGTGTGGTCCCACTGATATCACCAGGGCAGTAGCTGCTTTCCTGGGTCAGGGGCTTCTGCCTTTCCACTGCTTCCAGAGAGTTATCTGGCCGGGCGGGAGGGAGAACGGGGACCACCGGGGACGGCTGCAGCTGAGGAAAGGCATCTTCTCTTCTGAGCACAGGGAGTTGAGGCCCTGCTGTGCCCAGAAGGATTACTTGTATGCTGAGTATTGTCAGCGAGAGCTGGGAGGCGAAGCAGGTCAGGCCTCCCTCCCGTCTCCTTCCTTTCTTCCTTCCTTCCTACACTGCAAGCTGGGGAGAAAAGTGGGACGCGCTCCAACAACTCAGTTCCCGGAGGGGTGTCAAGTACCTGTTTGTGACTCTGATGCACTAATGAGACTCAGGTGCTCTGGAATTGATTTATTGCATCAGAGTAACAAACAGGGACACTCCAGAGGTTCTTTGCTGCAGCCAGCGGGGTGGAGTGGTTAAGAGCAGGTGGATTCTAATCTGGAGGAACCAGGTTTGATTCCCCACTCCTTCATTTGAGTGGCAGAGGCTTATCTGGTGAACCTGATGTGTTTCTGCACTCCAACACATGCCAGTTGGGTGACCTTGGGCCAGTCACAGCTCTCTCAGAACTCTCTCAGCCCCACCAATCTCACAAGGTGTCTGTTGTGTGGAGAGGAAGGGAAAGGAGCTTGTAAGGCACCTTGAGTCTCCTGCAGGAGAGAAAGGGGGGATATAAATCCAGACTCTTCTTCTTCTTCTTCTTCTTCTTCTTCTTCTTCTTCTTCTTCTTCTTCTTCTTCTTCTTCTTCTTCTTCTTCTTCTTCTTCTTCTTCTTCTTCTTCTTCTTCTTCTTCTTCTTCTTCTTCTTCTTCTTCTTCTTCTTCTTCTCCTTCTCCTCCTTCTCCTTCTCCTTCTTCTTCTTCACTAAGCAGCAGCCTCTGCCCCTGGCAATGTGCCCCCTGCCTCTAACCCTAAAAGAAACACATTCCCAGGCCAGCCTCTTCCTCCAAGGTCAGGCCTCTGGAAAGGGTCCAGCTGCTGTCTGGCTGTGGGAAGGAATGGCTACTATACGAAGCAAACACAAGCAAAAGGAGGCACTGATGGGTGCCAGTCTCCCAGACTCCCCGGGGGGCCCATGGCAAGACCGATGGGGGCTTGGCAGGGCCCTGGCGCTGCCCTCTGAAGAGGTGGTTTAGCAGCCCCTCCCCTCTTGCCAGACCTGTTCCAGAGTCGTGACGTTGGTTCTGGCTCCTGGAGGGAGCTCAAATCCTCTGGGCCAATCTGGACACACCCTCGGTCAAAGCGCCAAACTCCAGGTGGGGGCTGGACATCTCCTGGAAGTACAACTGATGTCCAGAGGGCAGAGATCCCAACTCTCTGGCGAAAACGGCTGCTTTGAAGGGTGCACTCTAGGGCACCATGTCCTGCTGAGGCTCCTCCCCCAAACCACACCCTTTCCAGGCCCCACCCACTAAAACCCCCAGGAATATCCCAACCCTGGAGATGTTACCCTCATGCTGCCTCCACCTGTTGCAGCCACTGAAGGAAGTTCTGGAACGGCTTCTTCCAAAGGCGGATCTGGCTCTAGCCAACATAGCGTTGTTTTAGAATGTCCAGCCCCGGATCTGTTACCAATAATGACCGCAGCAATTTCAGCCAGAAGCTTTGTTGACAGACAGCAGTTGGCCACGCAGAGAGAAAGCCGGTACTACAGCATTGGCTTTCCACAACCCCAATATGTTCGACTTTCCGCCCCCCCCCCTTCTGCCCTCCTTCCCAAATGCCAGGGCACAGCTTTGCGGGGGAATGTTCTAGCCATTGCACTTCAAGGCCAGAAGTCCTGATAGGAGCACGTTCTAAATGAGTACACGGTGCAGGCACAGAGACAGCGGGAAAATGAAAGAGAGAGGAGCACAGTTAGAAAAAAAATAATAACAATCCAGATCTTAGTTAACGCCAGGCTCCGGACACGGAACCATGCATGGGCGAAGGCAGTGGTTCCCTCACCAGCCTGTGAGCCAAAGACACTGCTAAGAGCAGACACCCTAAAGTGTGGCCATGAGCTGCAGGGCTGCACATGAACGCCATGAGGTCAGTGCTATCAGTCACAGACCAGGAGAGGGCTTTGGGCGTCTTAGTTGATAGTTCCATGGGAAGGTCAACTCAGTGCATGGCAGCTGTGAAAAAGGCAAACTCTATGCTGGGGATCATTAGGAAAGGAGTTGATAATAAAACTGCAAAAGGATTACGTAAGCCCAACGCCTCTTTATATAAAGCAGTGAGTGCGACCGGGCGCAGAGTCCCTGTGTTCAGGTTCAGCAAAGTGGTAAGCCACACATCTTCTCAAAAAAGGATATCGAGGAGATAGAAAAAGTGCAGAGAAGGGCAACGAGGATGATTGAGGGACTGGAGCACCTTCCCTATGAGGAGAGGCTGCAGCGTTTGGGACTCTTTAGTTTGGAGAGGAGACGTCTGAGGGGGGATATGATTGAAGTCTATAAAATTATGCGTGGGGTAGAAAATGTTGACAGAGAGAAATTTTTCTCGCTTTCTCACAATACTAGAACCAGGGGGCATTCATTGAAAATGCTGGGGGGAAGAATTAGGACTAATAAAAGGAAACTCTTCTTCATGCAGCGTGTGATTGGTGTTTGGAATATGCTGCCACAGGAGGTGGTGATGGCCACTAACCTGGATAGCTTTATAAGGGGCTTGGACAGATTTATGGAGGAGAAGTCGATCTATGGCTACCAATCTTGATCCTCCTTGATCTCAGATTGCAAATGCCTTAGCAGACCAGGTGCTCAGGAGCAGCAGCCGCAGAAGGCCATTGCTTTCACATCCTGCCTGTGAGCTCCCAAAGGCACCTGGGGGGCCACTGCGAGTAGCAGAGAGCTGGACTAGATGGACTCTGGTCTGATCCAGCTGGCTTGTTCTTATGTTCTTATGTTCTTATGGGGCTGGTAAACTAGACTGCTCTTCTGGGTGGGCAAGAAGCCCAGGTGATCCACTCTTAAGAGAAATGCTTTTTGCAAAGGTGCAGGTGACTGGGAAAGGAACGGCTTCATGCTTGCCTGGGTAAAATCCCACTGAATAACAAAAATTGGGATGTGGGGCGGAGGGGGGGGGGCGGGAAGCACTGGCAACTTTCTCAGAGCTTTAAGTGCTGAGCTGATGAAGGATTTGTGATGCTTCTAATAGGTTTTTAATTTCTCATTGGACATTTAAACAATATACAGTGAATAGAAACCTGAAAACGCTTGCCAAATTGGAGCATTTGGGTAGCGGGGAATAGACTTTCATTATCGTCTCGGAGATTTTAGAAAAAAATCCCAGTTTTTTAATTGTCGGATTAATCGAAATGCCACTTCCATAAATTGCCACTCTAAAAAGAATGCCGTTGCCATCCGCAATTTGCAACCAGCAATTATGCAACAACAGAGAGTGCCAAAATCCATCCATGCAAATCCTGTTGTGGAGTCCGCTCCAATTTGTGCCTCTTTCTGAATGCATTTGGGGTCGGGGCTTGGTAGAGCCTGGTAGCAGCTGGACAGACACAGAGGCCCTTTTCGCACACACGGTTTGTTCTGGGGTGCTGTGTGGTTTCCGGGCTGTCTGGCCGTGTTCTAGCAGCATTCTCTCCTGACGTTTCGCCTGCATCTGTGGCTGGCATCTTCAGAAGATCTGATAGTAGGAATGGAAAGCAAGTGGAGTATATATACTGTGAGGTCAAAAGGTGAGGCCCTCTGAATAGAGTAGCCTGGCATGTGAGTCACAAAGAAGTCTGTAGCCTGTGAGTCACAATGAAGATAGTAAGGTCAATAGGTGAATGCATCTGAACAGAAGTATCCTGGTCTTTGTTCCCTTTGGTTGCTATAGTCTATAGTTGTCCTGTGTTTGTGTGGAGCTGATTTGTCACTGTCTTGATTCTAGAGTTTTTCAAAACTGGCAGCCAAATTCTGTTCATTTTCATGGTTTCTTCCTTCCGGTTGAAATTGTCCATGTGCTTGTGAAGGCAGTGGTTTGTTCTGGATTAAATATTTGTGGTCGTCACGGTTTCTGCTTGTTGTTCACACATACTAGCTCTGGAATGCGGTTCGACCCCGACTCTGTCGCCCATTCGAAGCGTCGCCTCACATTTTTTCCTGTCGCTCGATGCTTCTGCAACGTTTTCAGATAAAACAGTTTCCCTCCACATTTCTGCCCCAGGTGCAAAGCCCACATCTAGCATGTAGATCTGCATGTAGCTCATGTTAGGTCTGCTTGACCAATAGGGATCAATTACCTGGTCAGTGACTTCTGACCTCACTAACTAATTAGCATGCACTAAATTAACTCCTTCATTACTGGATTGTGTGACTGGCGCTTGCCAAATACCGACAGTCAACCATGCCATCCCTCTGAGTAACCATGCGAGCCTCAGGCCCCTTTGGCACAAGCAGAATAATGCACTTCCAATCCACTTTCAACCCACTTTGCAGCTGAGTTTTACTGTGCGGAAGAGCAAAATCCGCTTGCAAACGATTGTGAAAGTGGATTGAAAGTGGATTATTTTGCGTGTGCGGAAGGGGCCTCAGAACAGCAGCCTTTTCCCATTCCTTTTCAAGGGAGGCACTGTCTTGGCTGAGCAGCATCTTCTTACTCTCAGCCTGACAGGTGCTTTCGTTCTTCTTCCTCTCCCACGCTGGAGATAAAGGGCTGCCATCGGAACTTGGCTCCGTTTATTTCACGGGCATTCCTTTCACTGCAGCAAGATAATTTGTCTTGGTCTAAAAGGGGAGCTTTGGGCTGGGGGCCGTCCGGGGGAGGGGGGAGACGCCGCTTCCACACACGCAAAAGCAAAGGAGCCGCGTTGTTTTTCTCCATCCATCACTTCAAGCCCACTCCTTCGGCCACTCATCTTTGTCCAACTTCCCCCCTCTGGATGCGCCAAGGGAGTTTGCCTGTTTCCGAGTAAAATGTCACTACAGCTATCAGCTTATAACAGAATACCACGAACCATCAATTTTTAATAGACTCCCTGTCTGGCACTGAGACAACGGAGGCATAAAGGGAATCCTGAGGAACAGGAAGGTGTGGTGGGGAAGCACGGCCGGTTTGCAAAAGGGAACGTTAGCTTGCTTCTCACGTCTGTCTGCAATGGCTCACGGCAGCAGGCTCCTCTTGCAAGCAGCGGTGGGAGGCTATGAACTGGTGGCGTTTTCACAAACGAGGCCATGATGGAGCTTGGCAGGAGTCCTTGGGGGATGCTGCTGAGGCAGAAGAGGTCACAAGAACCAAGGCTGAAGACCAACACAACGCACTCACCTTGAAGAGGCCTGGATTGTCAGCCTTGTCCCCAAAACTTGTAGCGAATGCAACCTCACAGGTGCAACCGCTGCCCCTCCCTCTATTTGCCGGAACCAGAATTGGAATGTAGAATGTAGTGAGCAGTGAAGGGAAAGCAAGACAGGGAGAGGAGAGGCTGCCCTCCCCGAGGAAGCTCTTTAACAAATGTCACCTCTCTCTGTGGGTTCTGTGGGGCAGAACTTGGAATGAGTTTGCAACAACAAATTAAAAAAACAAAACGGTTTACTTTCTTAACATATAACTTCAAACACCAACATTTAACATCACTCTTCAAGGTCCTGTTCAGGTTGCATTTTCAAGTCCTTCTAGTTACAGTCTACTGATACTGCCAAGTCCAATTCTTCTTTGCAAGTGGGCTGGCTCCTGAAGACTCCAAGGGCTGGGTGAACAGGATTCAACAGGATGAAGGTTTCCAGGAGAACTCTCACCCATTACAACCACCAAAAGAAACCCTGAAACAATAAACTCCAACATTTACAACATCGCAAAAATAAACTACCACCTTCCCAGTAGTTCCCAACAACATTGCAGTTACCTTAACAAGGTGTTAAGGGCTTATACTAATCAAGGTCCGAGTCTGGTAGCCTCGTCTCCTCCAAACTACATGAGCTCTGCAGCCTCCTGCTGCTTTGAGTCTCCACCCCTTTCTGGGTCAACCCATTCTGAGCATGGGGATTACACAAACACAACAGTTACTTGACTATTCCTGGATCATGCATCCCCCCCGCCACCCCCCCCACATGAAATTTCAGGGCTTTTATGAAAACTCTTCTGGATTCTCTCTGCAGGAGGATCTGTAGGAAATCCTTTTCATTCAATTGGTTTTAATTCAAATTTCACTTGAGGACCAAGCCCGCGAAGCCGACTCTCACACCTCGCGGGCAGGTTGCATCCCCCAGGTGTTCTGTCTGCACCTCTCAGTTGTCAGTGGGGGGAGAAGTGCCCGTGACGCTGTGGCAATTGTTGGCCTCTTCATGTGAACACATGAAACTATCTTAAAGCAGTGGCATAGGAGGTTAAGAGCAGCAGTGGCGTAGGAGGTTAAGAGCTCGTGTATCTAATCTGGAGGAACCGTTTTGATTCCCTGCTCTGCTGCCCGAGCTGTGGAGGCTTATCTGGGGAATTCAGATTAGCCTGTACACCCCCACACATGCCAGCTGGGTGACCGTGGGCTAGTCATAGCTTCTCGGAGCTCTCTCAGCCCCACCTACCTCACAGGGTGTTTGTTGGGAGGGGGGAAGGGCAAGGAGATTGTCAGCCCCTTTGAGAGAAAGGGGGGATATAAAGCCAAACTCCTCCTCCTCCTCCTCCTCCTCCTCCTCCTCCTCCTCCTCCTCCTCCTCCTTCTTCTTCTTCTTCAATCGAATCAAACCCTGGCCCCTCAGTGCATCATTGTCTTGGCAGACTGGTCATAATTTTCAGGGTCTTTGGCATCATCTATTGGCTGGTCCTTTTTAACTGGAGATGCTGGGGATTGAACCCAGGGACTTCTGCACACAAAACACAGGCTCTTCCAGTGAGCCTCATCCCTTCCCCTGGCTTGCGCACAGCCCACCCAACACATTTGGCTGAAGCCTCTCTTCCAGAAAACACATTTACCCTTGAATGAAGATGAAAAGAAGACGGGATCCAAAACAGCCTCCGGCCACAACAGCCTCCGTAATCCATTTTGCAGTCGGCTCACTGCCGAATCTGAAATGAGGCAAAGGGCATCTCCTCGGATGAAACTCTACCCGGCACCCAGGAAATGTCCCGGGAGGCCTTTTGCTTTGCAAAACATTTATGTGCTCGAATCAGCCGCAGACTCGACCCGTCTCAGAGCAACTCTCGATGGGGATGGAAACATTCCCTTTTCTGAATCCCTCCATTCCATTTCGAGGCTAAGACACAAAGTTAAACTCTGTCAAAATCTCCCTCTGGCTTCAGGTTTCCTCATTAGTTCAAAGGAAGATCAATTTCAAAGGGAGCGCAGTTCCCCCCTTGCTCTCCCCGGCTTTCAACCGGAGTGGCTTCCTGCAGCAAATTCCCCCTTCCAATCATTTGCTCAGATGAATAGGCAATTTCGCTGGAGCATAATTCCTCATCAGAAGAGCTGCGATAACGAAGGCCCTTTCATTTCCCATCTACCAAGGGCTCAGTTTTCATCATTCAATGAGGTATTTGAGAATGGGATTCTTATAACCGCAAGACTTTGTTAGGGTATCTTTTTATGGCAATGGAGCGGGGATCTCAGTGGCTCTGCAAACAACATTTGTGAATCAGAGGAAGCTGCCCCCAGAAGTCAAAGGGAAGAAAGGCCCAAATATGATTGCTGAGATTTGTGCCCTCCTTCCTGAGAATTGTAGTGGAGCAGCTTCTGGAATTGGTCAGAGTAGACCTGGGGGTCTTTTAAGGTTGCCAACGTCCAGGGGAGGCCTAGAGATTTTCTGGAATTATATCTGCTCTCCAAACTGCAGAGATCAGTCCCTCTTGGAAAGATTGATGGAGGAGAAGTCGATCTATATGGCTACCAATCTTGATCCTCCTTGATCTCAGATTACAGATGCCTTAGCAGACCAGGTGATTGGGAGCAGCAGCAGCAGCAGAAGGCCCTTGCTTTCACCTCCTGCCTGTGAGCTCCCAAAGGCACCTGGTGGGCCACTGCGAGTAGCAGAAAGCTGGACTAGATGGACTCTGGTCTGATCCAGCAGGCTCTTTCTTATGTTCTTATGTTCTTATGTTCCTCTTCTAAAAATGGCTGCTTTGGAAGATGGATTGTATTACCCCGCTGAAGTTTATCCCCTTCCCAAACCTTGCCCTCCTCAAGCTCCGCCCCCTGAAACCTCCAGGAGTTGCTGATTATATCTGAAGTTGATTTATTAATGTTGTTTAAACCTGTGTGTGTAAGCAGTCGCAAGCCAGGCCTCTATCTGGGAGAGGGCGGGGTCACAAACTGAATATATATACAGCCAGCTAGATTGCTCAGCCGCACATCACTAAGGCAATGCTTCAGTACCATATGTTAGTCTTACGTGGGAGGAAATGACTCCAAATATGACAGCCCTTCAAGAGTGAGCTTACATGACTGAGTTTTTTAATTGTTATGATTATGGGGCGAGAAATCCCAGCAAGGCTCCAGATTTGGCCCGAGGCCTAGAAATCTGGACCTCCAGGGATTCCAGTGCTGGCAAGGGAATGGCACTCGTCCAATCTCCACCTGACAGAAATCCGACACCTTCCTCTGTGTTCCCGCACTCATCTTGCTCTTCTTCGCAGATTCTCTGACAAAAGGGTTCATGTTTGGCTGTCAAAAGTTGCTGACACCAAATCTCCGGCAAGAGTTGAAGCAGCTGGATTCAAATTGAACCAGAGATGGTAATGAAGAAGAAGGAGGAAAAGGAGGAGGAGGAGGAGGAGGAGGAGGAGGAGGAGCGGGGGGGGGAGTGCATAAGCTAATCTGGCTCCCATTCAAAAGGTCAAGCAGAGGTCCTTAGGATGCCAGATGAAGAAGAAGAAGAAGAAGAAGAAGAAGAAGAAGAAGAAGAAGAAGAAGAAGAAGAAGAAGAAGAAGAAGAAGAAGAAGTCTGTCCACTGAGCCCTGTGTGATTGATTGACCAGGAGGATGACAACTCGGAGTCACCTGGAACATTCCAAAGGAGCCAAACGCCTTCCAACGAGGCCTCCCCGCTGCTCTTTGGCTAGATGTGGGCTTTGCACCTTCCGCATATCAATGCACGTCGGGAGCATCGGCGCATTCCAAACACATCCCCCCAATTGCTGGAGACACATCTTGGTCTCAATTGCGCTCGCAACAAACCGTAGCCCGGGGCTGGGTATATTTTAAATATGAGTAATTGCTCTCGCTGGAGCTTCAGGAAGACGCCAATCCCATCTCCTTGGGTTCTGTTTCACTCCCAGTAATCTGTAATTGTTTTTTGCAAAAAGAGAGAGAGAGAGAGAGAGAGAAGGGCGAGCAACCAGCAAAATCACTGCTCTGGATAACAAGGCACGTCCTAGTGCTTAGTTAGCTGCTGCCTGGATCAAAGGCACTGGTGATTTAAAGAAGACTCTTACCTGAGCAGGGGAGGGTCTGCTCCTGTGGCTGTCCTGAGGGGCATTTCCACCAGTCAGTTGCTGGGGCAGCAGTGGCCACCCAGGAAGCCGTAAGAAGCAGAGGAAGGAAGAAAAAGAAGAGTTTGGATTTATGTCCCCCCTTTCTCTCCTGCAGGAGACTCAAAGGGGCTAACAATCTCCTTGCCCTTTCCCCCTCACAACAAACACCCTGTGAGGTGGGTGTGGCTGAGAGAGCTCCGAGAAGCTGTGACTAGCCCAAGGTCACCCAGCTGGCATGTGTTGGAATGCACAAGCAAATCTGAATTCCCCAGATAAGCCTCCACAGCTCAGGCGGCAGAGCTGGGAATCAAACCCGGTTCCTCCAGATTAGATACACGAGCTCTTAACCTCCTACGCCACTGCTGCTGCTCCTCAGAGGAAAGGCTCCTCTGAGCCCAAAGTACTATCCTGGAGAGGCAGACTGTCTGTCTCTGCAAGATGCTCCTTTCTGGCTCAGCCTCTCGGCTGCAGGATGTTCGGCTGTGTTTTGGCTGCAGGATATTCGGCACCAGATATGACTGGGGTCACCCCGTCCTCTCAGAAGAGAGGGATAAATAACCTGACGTCAGAGAAATCTGTTGTATCTGTGAGTCAGCGCTCCTTCCCCAGAGCCTCCAGTTGAGGGGGCGGGCCATGGTTTGTATCAAGTCTGACTGGGCCACAATGAACATACAGAGCACAACCACTTACACTCCGAAGAAGCTGCGTGTTGCAGCACTGCATGAGTCTCTGGCCAGGATGGAGTCCTTCCAATTAGGAGGGACACCCAGGACAAAAACAAGGAGGAATCTCACAGCACTATAAATATTTCACTCTCACGGAAGCTTTTATGAAGTACCACACACTTTGTCAGAGGCATGTAGTGAGTCCTTGCAAGACAGATATTTGTATAGGAGATAAGACACAAATAATAATTGAACTGCAGGCTGTCAACAGCCTTTGAGAGGCAGGAAGTGCCGTGAAATGAAACTATGCAAAACTCAAATGTAATCAGCCAAGTGGCAAAGCCATTTCGGAGGGAAGTTATTCGCTGCCACTTGAGTTTTACTGAGCTGGTTGGCAGATTTCCTTCAGGCTTCTTATAACCGATTAGGATAAAGGGATCCCAAGGCCTTATTGAGTCTCCAGGGAAAGATCATGTCAAATCTCTTCATGGATTCAGCACTCTCAGATTGGATTCAAGTACAGCAGAGACCAAAACTCTGTTGGGTTTGCGCTGTGAGTGTGAAGTGCTGCGTCAGAGGGATGCTATCTAGGTGACTGAGGTGTGTTCCCAACTCAATGTAACTGCTTACAACTACATATCCATGCTGCCATAAGATATATGTAACCAACATATATTATTGCTTCTATTCTGGGGCATTCTTTCCTTGATCTTTACTTTATGGCTTCACAAGTTGTGTAGATAACTAGGCTTCCCCCTGACACCCTGAGATATGGTGTTGTTTCCGTTGTTTCATGGGGGCAGGATGCCAGGCTGATCTCTATCACTATCTGTTGCTGACTTGGAGACACCTCAGCTCTGCAAACTCAAACTTCTTGGGAAAACAGGAGGGGGGGGGCTGACAATGGGGATAAAGGGGATGGCAAAGGCCAGATTAGTCAGAATTGGCTTTGCCAAGCTTTGGTGCTCTGAACACTACTGATCCACAAACACTGCTGATCAATAAATGCTACTTATCAACAGTGCAGAGTCCATTTATTGGCTTAAGGTTGAAAACCTAACATGCTGTCAAGTTGAAGCTGACTTCTGACGATTCCAGCGAGGGGCTTTCGAGGAGAGCGATTGGGCAGGGGCAACTTGCTACTGTCTTCCTCCACTGAGTCTCCCTTCCAAGGACTAACTATGCTTGGTTTCCAAGCTCTGACAAGACCAAGCTACACCCTGCTGCCTTCCTTTGGGGTACGAGAGGTGTGTTAAGTGCCATCAAGTTGCTTCCAACTCATTGAAACCCTATGAATCAATGTTCTCCAAAAGGTCCAATCGTTGACAGTCTTACCCAAGTCTTGCAAACTGAAGTCCATGGCCTCCTTGATAGAGTCTATCCATCTCTTGTTGGGTCTTCATATTTTCCTGCTGCCTTCAACCTTCCCTTGCATTATTGTCTCTTGCAGCTACTCTTGTCTTCTCATTCTGTGATCAGCCTCAGTTTCATCAGCTTTTAGGGACAGTTCAGGTCTGATGTGATCTAGAACCTATTTTTTTTGCTTTGGTGGTCCACAATATCCATAACTGTTGGTATTTTGCAAGCGTCTGACACAATTCAGCTACTAAAGGGTTAACTGTCTGTGTGTAAACAAGCTGTTGAGGTCACTATTTTATGACCTAGTCTATTGATTAGCCATTGGTCAGCTTAACCACCATTGCCTACCTGCTGGCAAGCACACAGATCTAAAGTTATAAAGTTATCTTCTTTTCTTTGTTCTTGTCAAGAGAGAGCGGCCATGTTCAGAGTCACGAGGGTAGATGTAGCCCCCATGCTCAGAATGGGTTGACCCAGAAAGGGGTGGAGACTCAAAGCAGCAAGAGGCTGCAGAGCTCATGTAGTTTGGAGGAGACGAGGCTACCAGACTCGGACCTTGGTTTGTATAAGCCCTGAACACCTTGTTAAGGTAACTGCAATGTTATTGGGAACTACTGAGAAGGTGGTAGTTTATTTTTGCTATGTTGTAAATGTTGGAGTTTATTGTTTCAGGGTTTCTTTTTGTGGTTGTAATGGGTGAGAGTTCTCCTGGAAACCTTCCTCATGTTGAATCCTGTTCACCAAGCCCTTGGAGTCTTCAGGAGCCAACCCACTTGCAAAGAAGAACTGGACTTGGCAGTATCAGAAGACTGTAACTAGAAGGACTTGAAAATGCAACCTGAACAGGACCTTGAAGTGTGATGTTAAATGTTGATGTTATATGTTATATGTTAAGAAAGAAAACCATTATGTTTTTTTAAAAAAATGTTGTTGCAAACTCATTCCAAGTTCTGCCCCACAGAACTCATTCCAAGTTCTGCCCCACAGAACCCACAGATAGAGGTTGCATAGACAGCAAATATAAAAGCAAAATATAGTCTTGAGTACAATTACTACCGTAAATATGTAACAGTATAGCATTTGTTGTTTTTCATTCCATGTTACCCTGACTTTTAAGTTAGGAAACTATTTTTATGCAAAAGCAACTCAAATATCTCTAGCTAATCTTTCTGTTCCTGCTTCCGCAATCTCTGATACTGAAGTATCTCTTTTGCATATCAGTACCTACAATAGCACTGTCTTTCAACACCACAGTTTTGGCCAAACTTGGAAAAAATCACCAGAAGACACCCCAAATATAAGATATCCCCTGAAAATAAGACGAAGTAGAGGTTTTGCTGAAGTGCGAAATATAAGGCATCTCTCGAAAGTAAGACATAGCAAAGTTTTTGTTTGGAAGCATGCCCGATGAACAGAACACAGAAAAATAAGACATCCCCTGAAAATAAGACATAGCGTATCTTTGGGAGCAAAAATTAATATAAGACACTGTCTTATTTTCGGGGAAACACGGTAGGTCCATGGATGATGGACTCCACCCAGACACAGGATTTGCATTCACTAAGACTGTGCTACTGCAGGGAATGCAAATTCATATACGAATGTAAATGGACTTAAAACTCCACCCACAATACAATGCAGTCAACCACACCTTTGCATAGCAAGTTCCACCCAAACACTTACTGATAGGTTCCCCACCCTGGGACATGGACAATATATCCCCCACTAAACATTCCCTTCTCACTGGACGCAGTGTGGAACACACTTCCCTCTGTGATACACCTCTAAAGATGCCAGCTACAGATGCAGGTGAAAGGTTGGGAACCAGATCTACCAGACCACGGCCACACAGTCAAAAAAGCCCACCCGACCATGAAAGCCTTCAACACCACAGCTTTCTTCATTTCCACTCACACATAGCAACAGGGAAAACTATGGCATGAATCTTGGTTACCAGTGACAGATCCTTACACTTGAGAATTTTCTCCAGCTCCTTCATGACTGCCCCTCCAAGTCTCCATTGCCTTCTGCTTTCTTGTTTGCCTTCTCCCTTTTGGTTGTTAACGGATCCAAAGAATAGAAAGTCTTCAACTATTTCAGTTGCTCATTGTCTGCCCTAAAGGTGAGTGATTCTCCAGTAGTCATCCCCACCCCCCCCCCCCCCCAAGCCCCAACCCCCCCCCCCCCCCCCCCCCCCACCACCCCCCCCCCCCCCCACGCCCCCCCCCCCCCCCCCACCCCCACCCCCACCCCCCCCCCCCCCCACCCCCCCCCCCCCCCACCTCCCCCCCCCCGCACCCCCCCCCCCCCCCCCCCCCCCCCCCCCCCCCCCCCCCCCCCCCCCACCCCCCCCCCCCCCCACCCCCCCCCCCCCCCACCCCCCCCCCCCCCCACCCCCCCCCCCCCCCACCCCCCCCCCCCCCCACCCCCCCCCCCCCCCACCCCCCCCCCCCCCCACCCCCCCCCCCCCCCACCCCCCCCCCCCCCCACCCCCCCCCCCCCCCACCCCCCCCCCCCCCCACCCCCCCCCCCCCCCACCCCCCCCCCCCCCCACCCCCCCCCCCCCCCACCCCCCCCCCCCCCCACCCCCCCCCCCCCCCACCCCCCCCCCCCCCCACCCCCCCCCCCCCCCACCCCCCCCCCCCCCCACCCCCCCCCCCCCCCACCCCCCCCCCCCCCCACCCCCCCCCCCCCCCACCCCCCCCCCCCCCCACCCCCCCCCCCCCCCACCCCCCCCCCCCCCCACCCCCCCCCCCCCCCACCCCCCCCCCCCCCCACCCCCCCCCCCCCCCACCCCCCCCCCCCCCCACCCCCCCCCCCCCCCACCCCCCCCCCCCCCCACCCCCCCCCCCCCCCACCCCCCCCCCCCCCCACCCCCCCCCCCCCCCACCCCCCCCCCCCCCCACCCCCCCCCCCCCCCACCCCCCCCCCCCCCCACCCCCCCCCCCCCCCACCCCCCCCCCCCCCCACCCCCCCCCCCCCCCACCCCCCCCCCCCCCCACCCCCCCCCCCCCCCACCCCCCCCCCCCCCCACCCCCCCCCCCCCCCACCCCCCCCCCCCCCCACCCCCCCCCCCCCCCACCCCCCCCCCCCCCCACCCCCCCCCCCCCCCACCCCCCCCCCCCCCCACCCCCCCCCCCCCCCACCCCCCCCCCCCCCCACCCCCCCCCCCCCCCACCCCCCCCCCCCCCCACCCCCCCCCCCCCCCACCCCCCCCCCCCCCCACCCCCCCCCCCCCCCACCCCCCCCCCCCCCCACCCCCCCCCCCCCCCACCCCCCCCCCCCCCCACCCCCCCCCCCCCCCACCCCCCCCCCCCCCCACCCCCCCCCCCCCCCACCCCCCCCCCCCCCCACCCCCCCCCCCCCCCACCCCCCCCCCCCCCCACCCCCCCCCCCCCCCACCCCCCCCCCCCCCCACCCCCCCCCCCCCCCACCCCCCCCCCCCCCCACCCCCCCCCCCCCCCACCCCCCCCCCCCCCCACCCCCCCCCCCCCCCACCCCCCCCCCCCCCCACCCCCCCCCCCCCCCACCCCCCCCCCCCCCCACCCCCCCCCCCCCCCACCCCCCCCCCCCCCCACCCCCCCCCCCCCCCACCCCCCCCCCCCCCCACCCCCCCCCCCCCCCACCCCCCCCCCCCCCCACCCCCCCCCCCCCCCACCCCCCCCCCCCCCCACCCCCCCCCCCCCCCACCCCCCCCCCCCCCCACCCCCCCCCCCCCCCACCCCCCCCCCCCCCCACCCCCCCCCCCCCCCACCCCCCCCCCCCCCCACCCCCCCCCCCCCCCACCCCCCCCCCCCCCCACCCCCCCCCCCCCCCACCCCCCCCCCCCCCCACCCCCCCCCCCCCCCACCCCCCCCCCCCCCCACCCCCCCCCCCCCCCACCCCCCCCCCCCCCCACCCCCCCCCCCCCCCACCCCCCCCCCCCCCCACCCCCCCCCCCCCCCACCCCCCCCCCCCCCCACCCCCCCCCCCCCCCACCCCCCCCCCCCCCCACCCCCCCCCCCCCCCACCCCCCCCCCCCCCCACCCCCCCCCCCCCCCACCCCCCCCCCCCCCCACCCCCCCCCCCCCCCACCCCCCCCCCCCCCCACCCCCCCCCCCCCCCACCCCCCCCCCCCCCCACCCCCCCCCCCCCCCACCCCCCCCCCCCCCCACCCCCCCCCCCCCCCACCCCCCCCCCCCCCCACCCCCCCCCCCCCCCACCCCCCCCCCCCCCCACCCCCCCCCCCCCCCACCCCCCCCCCCCCCCACCCCCCCCCCCCCCCACCCCCCCCCCCCCCCACCCCCCCCCCCCCCCACCCCCCCCCCCCCCCACCCCCCCCCCCCCCCACCCCCCCCCCCCCCCACCCCCCCCCCCCCCCACCCCCCCCCCCCCCCACCCCCCCCCCCCCCCACCCCCCCCCCCCCCCACCCCCCCCCCCCCCCACCCCCCCCCCCCCCCACCCCCCCCCCCCCCCACCCCCCCCCCCCCCCACCCCCCCCCCCCCCCACCCCCCCCCCCCCCCACCCCCCCCCCCCCCCACCCCCCCCCCCCCCCACCCCCCCCCCCCCCCACCCCCCCCCCCCCCCACCCCCCCCCCCCCCCACCCCCCCCCCCCCCCACCCCCCCCCCCCCCCACCCCCCCCCCCCCCCACCCCCCCCCCCCCCCACCCCCCCCCCCCCCCACCCCCCCCCCCCCCCACCCCCCCCCCCCCCCACCCCCCCCCCCCCCCACCCCCCCCCCCCCCCACCCCCCCCCCCCCCCACCCCCCCCCCCCCCCACCCCCCCCCCCCCCCACCCCCCCCCCCCCCCACCCCCCCCCCCCCCCACCCCCCCCCCCCCCCACCCCCCCCCCCCCCCACCCCCCCCCCCCCCCACCCCCCCCCCCCCCCACCCCCCCCCCCCCCCACCCCCCCCCCCCCCCACCCCCCCCCCCCCCCACCCCCCCCCCCCCCCACCCCCCCCCCCCCCCACCCCCCCCCCCCCCCACCCCCCCCCCCCCCCACCCCCCCCCCCCCCCACCCCCCCCCCCCCCCACCCCCCCCCCCCCCCACCCCCCCCCCCCCCCACCCCCCCCCCCCCCCACCCCCCCCCCCCCCCACCCCCCCCCCCCCCCACCCCCCCCCCCCCCCACCCCCCCCCCCCCCCACCCCCCCCCCCCCCCACCCCCCCCCCCCCCCACCCCCCCCCCCCCCCACCCCCCCCCCCCCCCACCCCCCCCCCCCCCCACCCCCCCCCCCCCCCACCCCCCCCCCCCCCCACCCCCCCCCCCCCCCACCCCCCCCCCCCCCCACCCCCCCCCCCCCCCACCCCCCCCCCCCCCCACCCCCCCCCCCCCCCACCCCCCCCCCCCCCCACCCCCCCCCCCCCCCACCCCCCCCCCCCCCCACCCCCCCCCCCCCCCACCCCCCCCCCCCCCCACCCCCCCCCCCCCCCACCCCCCCCCCCCCCCACCCCCCCCCCCCCCCACCCCCCCCCCCCCCCACCCCCCCCCCCCCCCACCCCCCCCCCCCCCCACCCCCCCCCCCCCCCACCCCCCCCCCCCCCCACCCCCCCCCCCCCCCACCCCCCCCCCCCCCCACCCCCCCCCCCCCCCACCCCCCCCCCCCCCCACCCCCCCCCCCCCCCACCCCCCCCCCCCCCCACCCCCCCCCCCCCCCACCCCCCCCCCCCCCCACCCCCCCCCCCCCCCACCCCCCCCCCCCCCCACCCCCCCCCCCCCCCACCCCCCCCCCCCCCCACCCCCCCCCCCCCCCACCCCCCCCCCCCCCCACCCCCCCCCCCCCCCACCCCCCCCCCCCCCCACCCCCCCCCCCCCCCACCCCCCCCCCCCCCCACCCCCCCCCCCCCCCACCCCCCCCCCCCCCCACCCCCCCCCCCCCCCACCCCCCCCCCCCCCCACCCCCCCCCCCCCCCACCCCCCCCCCCCCCCACCCCCCCCCCCCCCCACCCCCCCCCCCCCCCACCCCCCCCCCCCCCCACCCCCCCCCCCCCCCACCCCCCCCCCCCCCCACCCCCCCCCCCCCCCACCCCCCCCCCCCCCCACCCCCCCCCCCCCCCACCCCCCCCCCCCCCCACCCCCCCCCCCCCCCACCCCCCCCCCCCCCCACCCCCCCCCCCCCCCACCCCCCCCCCCCCCCACCCCCCCCCCCCCCCACCCCCCCCCCCCCCCACCCCCCCCCCCCCCCACCCCCCCCCCCCCCCACCCCCCCCCCCCCCCACCCCCCCCCCCCCCCACCCCCCCCCCCCCCCACCCCCCCCCCCCCCCACCCCCCCCCCCCCCCACCCCCCCCCCCCCCCACCCCCCCCCCCCCCCACCCCCCCCCCCCCCCACCCCCCCCCCCCCCCACCCCCCCCCCCCCCCACCCCCCCCCCCCCCCACCCCCCCCCCCCCCCACCCCCCCCCCCCCCCACCCCCCCCCCCCCCCACCCCCCCCCCCCCCCACCCCCCCCCCCCCCCACCCCCCCCCCCCCCCACCCCCCCCCCCCCCCACCCCCCCCCCCCCCCACCCCCCCCCCCCCCCACCCCCCCCCCCCCCCACCCCCCCCCCCCCCCACCCCCCCCCCCCCCCACCCCCCCCCCCCCCCACCCCCCCCCCCCCCCACCCCCCCCCCCCCCCACCCCCCCCCCCCCCCACCCCCCCCCCCCCCCACCCCCCCCCCCCCCCACCCCCCCCCCCCCCCACCCCCCCCCCCCCCCACCCCCCCCCCCCCCCACCCCCCCCCCCCCCCACCCCCCCCCCCCCCCACCCCCCCCCCCCCCCACCCCCCCCCCCCCCCACCCCCCCCCCCCCCCACCCCCCCCCCCCCCCACCCCCCCCCCCCCCCACCCCCCCCCCCCCCCACCCCCCCCCCCCCCCACCCCCCCCCCCCCCCACCCCCCCCCCCCCCCACCCCCCCCCCCCCCCACCCCCCCCCCCCCCCACCCCCCCCCCCCCCCACCCCCCCCCCCCCCCACCCCCCCCCCCCCCCACCCCCCCCCCCCCCCACCCCCCCCCCCCCCCACCCCCCCCCCCCCCCACCCCCCCCCCCCCCCACCCCCCCCCCCCCCCACCCCCCCCCCCCCCCACCCCCCCCCCCCCCCACCCCCCCCCCCCCCCACCCCCCCCCCCCCCCACCCCCCCCCCCCCCCACCCCCCCCCCCCCCCACCCCCCCCCCCCCCCACCCCCCCCCCCCCCCACCCCCCCCCCCCCCCACCCCCCCCCCCCCCCACCCCCCCCCCCCCCCACCCCCCCCCCCCCCCACCCCCCCCCCCCCCCACCCCCCCCCCCCCCCACCCCCCCCCCCCCCCACCCCCCCCCCCCCCCACCCCCCCCCCCCCCCACCCCCCCCCCCCCCCACCCCCCCCCCCCCCCACCCCCCCCCCCCCCCACCCCCCCCCCCCCCCACCCCCCCCCCCCCCCACCCCCCCCCCCCCCCACCCCCCCCCCCCCCCACCCCCCCCCCCCCCCACCCCCCCCCCCCCCCACCCCCCCCCCCCCCCACCCCCCCCCCCCCCCACCCCCCCCCCCCCCCACCCCCCCCCCCCCCCACCCCCCCCCCCCCCCACCCCCCCCCCCCCCCACCCCCCCCCCCCCCCACCCCCCCCCCCCCCCACCCCCCCCCCCCCCCACCCCCCCCCCCCCCCACCCCCCCCCCCCCCCACCCCCCCCCCCCCCCACCCCCCCCCCCCCCCACCCCCCCCCCCCCCCACCCCCCCCCCCCCCCACCCCCCCCCCCCCCCACCCCCCCCCCCCCCCACCCCCCCCCCCCCCCACCCCCCCCCCCCCCCACCCCCCCCCCCCCCCACCCCCCCCCCCCCCCACCCCCCCCCCCCCCCACCCCCCCCCCCCCCCACCCCCCCCCCCCCCCACCCCCCCCCCCCCCCACCCCCCCCCCCCCCCACCCCCCCCCCCCCCCACCCCCCCCCCCCCCCACCCCCCCCCCCCCCCACCCCCCCCCCCCCCCACCCCCCCCCCCCCCCACCCCCCCCCCCCCCCACCCCCCCCCCCCCCCACCCCCCCCCCCCCCCACCCCCCCCCCCCCCCACCCCCCCCCCCCCCCACCCCCCCCCCCCCCCACCCCCCCCCCCCCCCACCCCCCCCCCCCCCCACCCCCCCCCCCCCCCACCCCCCCCCCCCCCCACCCCCCCCCCCCCCCACCCCCCCCCCCCCCCACCCCCCCCCCCCCCCACCCCCCCCCCCCCCCACCCCCCCCCCCCCCCACCCCCCCCCCCCCCCACCCCCCCCCCCCCCCACCCCCCCCCCCCCCCACCCCCCCCCCCCCCCACCCCCCCCCCCCCCCACCCCCCCCCCCCCCCACCCCCCCCCCCCCCCACCCCCCCCCCCCCCCACCCCCCCCCCCCCCCACCCCCCCCCCCCCCCACCCCCCCCCCCCCCCACCCCCCCCCCCCCCCACCCCCCCCCCCCCCCACCCCCCCCCCCCCCCACCCCCCCCCCCCCCCACCCCCCCCCCCCCCCACCCCCCCCCCCCCCCACCCCCCCCCCCCCCCACCCCCCCCCCCCCCCACCCCCCCCCCCCCCCACCCCCCCCCCCCCCCACCCCCCCCCCCCCCCACCCCCCCCCCCCCCCACCCCCCCCCCCCCCCACCCCCCCCCCCCCCCACCCCCCCCCCCCCCCACCCCCCCCCCCCCCCACCCCCCCCCCCCCCCACCCCCCCCCCCCCCCACCCCCCCCCCCCCCCACCCCCCCCCCCCCCCACCCCCCCCCCCCCCCACCCCCCCCCCCCCCCACCCCCCCCCCCCCCCACCCCCCCCCCCCCCCACCCCCCCCCCCCCCCACCCCCCCCCCCCCCCACCCCCCCCCCCCCCCACCCCCCCCCCCCCCCACCCCCCCCCCCCCCCACCCCCCCCCCCCCCCACCCCCCCCCCCCCCCACCCCCCCCCCCCCCCACCCCCCCCCCCCCCCACCCCCCCCCCCCCCCACCCCCCCCCCCCCCCACCCCCCCCCCCCCCCACCCCCCCCCCCCCCCACCCCCCCCCCCCCCCACCCCCCCCCCCCCCCACCCCCCCCCCCCCCCACCCCCCCCCCCCCCCACCCCCCCCCCCCCCCACCCCCCCCCCCCCCCACCCCCCCCCCCCCCCACCCCCCCCCCCCCCCACCCCCCCCCCCCCCCACCCCCCCCCCCCCCCACCCCCCCCCCCCCCCACCCCCCCCCCCCCCCACCCCCCCCCCCCCCCACCCCCCCCCCCCCCCACCCCCCCCCCCCCCCACCCCCCCCCCCCCCCACCCCCCCCCCCCCCCACCCCCCCCCCCCCCCACCCCCCCCCCCCCCCACCCCCCCCCCCCCCCACCCCCCCCCCCCCCCACCCCCCCCCCCCCCCACCCCCCCCCCCCCCCACCCCCCCCCCCCCCCACCCCCCCCCCCCCCCACCCCCCCCCCCCCCCACCCCCCCCCCCCCCCACCCCCCCCCCCCCCCACCCCCCCCCCCCCCCACCCCCCCCCCCCCCCACCCCCCCCCCCCCCCACCCCCCCCCCCCCCCACCCCCCCCCCCCCCCACCCCCCCCCCCCCCCACCCCCCCCCCCCCCCACCCCCCCCCCCCCCCACCCCCCCCCCCCCCCACCCCCCCCCCCCCCCACCCCCCCCCCCCCCCACCCCCCCCCCCCCCCACCCCCCCCCCCCCCCACCCCCCCCCCCCCCCACCCCCCCCCCCCCCCACCCCCCCCCCCCCCCACCCCCCCCCCCCCCCACCCCCCCCCCCCCCCACCCCCCCCCCCCCCCACCCCCCCCCCCCCCCACCCCCCCCCCCCCCCACCCCCCCCCCCCCCCACCCCCCCCCCCCCCCACCCCCCCCCCCCCCCACCCCCCCCCCCCCCCACCCCCCCCCCCCCCCACCCCCCCCCCCCCCCACCCCCCCCCCCCCCCACCCCCCCCCCCCCCCACCCCCCCCCCCCCCCACCCCCCCCCCCCCCCACCCCCCCCCCCCCCCACCCCCCCCCCCCCCCACCCCCCCCCCCCCCCACCCCCCCCCCCCCCCACCCCCCCCCCCCCCCACCCCCCCCCCCCCCCACCCCCCCCCCCCCCCACCCCCCCCCCCCCCCACCCCCCCCCCCCCCCACCCCCCCCCCCCCCCACCCCCCCCCCCCCCCACCCCCCCCCCCCCCCACCCCCCCCCCCCCCCACCCCCCCCCCCCCCCACCCCCCCCCCCCCCCACCCCCCCCCCCCCCCACCCCCCCCCCCCCCCACCCCCCCCCCCCCCCACCCCCCCCCCCCCCCACCCCCCCCCCCCCCCACCCCCCCCCCCCCCCACCCCCCCCCCCCCCCACCCCCCCCCCCCCCCACCCCCCCCCCCCCCCACCCCCCCCCCCCCCCACCCCCCCCCCCCCCCACCCCCCCCCCCCCCCACCCCCCCCCCCCCCCACCCCCCCCCCCCCCCACCCCCCCCCCCCCCCACCCCCCCCCCCCCCCACCCCCCCCCCCCCCCACCCCCCCCCCCCCCCACCCCCCCCCCCCCCCACCCCCCCCCCCCCCCACCCCCCCCCCCCCCCACCCCCCCCCCCCCCCACCCCCCCCCCCCCCCACCCCCCCCCCCCCCCACCCCCCCCCCCCCCCACCCCCCCCCCCCCCCACCCCCCCCCCCCCCCACCCCCCCCCCCCCCCACCCCCCCCCCCCCCCACCCCCCCCCCCCCCCACCCCCCCCCCCCCCCACCCCCCCCCCCCCCCACCCCCCCCCCCCCCCACCCCCCCCCCCCCCCACCCCCCCCCCCCCCCACCCCCCCCCCCCCCCACCCCCCCCCCCCCCCACCCCCCCCCCCCCCCACCCCCCCCCCCCCCCACCCCCCCCCCCCCCCACCCCCCCCCCCCCCCACCCCCCCCCCCCCCCACCCCCCCCCCCCCCCACCCCCCCCCCCCCCCACCCCCCCCCCCCCCCACCCCCCCCCCCCCCCACCCCCCCCCCCCCCCACCCCCCCCCCCCCCCACCCCCCCCCCCCCCCACCCCCCCCCCCCCCCACCCCCCCCCCCCCCCACCCCCCCCCCCCCCCACCCCCCCCCCCCCCCACCCCCCCCCCCCCCCACCCCCCCCCCCCCCCACCCCCCCCCCCCCCCACCCCCCCCCCCCCCCACCCCCCCCCCCCCCCACCCCCCCCCCCCCCCACCCCCCCCCCCCCCCACCCCCCCCCCCCCCCACCCCCCCCCCCCCCCACCCCCCCCCCCCCCCACCCCCCCCCCCCCCCACCCCCCCCCCCCCCCACCCCCCCCCCCCCCCACCCCCCCCCCCCCCCACCCCCCCCCCCCCCCACCCCCCCCCCCCCCCACCCCCCCCCCCCCCCACCCCCCCCCCCCCCCACCCCCCCCCCCCCCCACCCCCCCCCCCCCCCACCCCCCCCCCCCCCCACCCCCCCCCCCCCCCACCCCCCCCCCCCCCCACCCCCCCCCCCCCCCACCCCCCCCCCCCCCCACCCCCCCCCCCCCCCACCCCCCCCCCCCCCCACCCCCCCCCCCCCCCACCCCCCCCCCCCCCCACCCCCCCCCCCCCCCACCCCCCCCCCCCCCCACCCCCCCCCCCCCCCACCCCCCCCCCCCCCCACCCCCCCCCCCCCCCACCCCCCCCCCCCCCCACCCCCCCCCCCCCCCACCCCCCCCCCCCCCCACCCCCCCCCCCCCCCACCCCCCCCCCCCCCCACCCCCCCCCCCCCCCACCCCCCCCCCCCCCCACCCCCCCCCCCCCCCACCCCCCCCCCCCCCCACCCCCCCCCCCCCCCACCCCCCCCCCCCCCCACCCCCCCCCCCCCCCACCCCCCCCCCCCCCCACCCCCCCCCCCCCCCACCCCCCCCCCCCCCCACCCCCCCCCCCCCCCACCCCCCCCCCCCCCCACCCCCCCCCCCCCCCACCCCCCCCCCCCCCCACCCCCCCCCCCCCCCACCCCCCCCCCCCCCCACCCCCCCCCCCCCCCACCCCCCCCCCCCCCCACCCCCCCCCCCCCCCACCCCCCCCCCCCCCCACCCCCCCCCCCCCCCACCCCCCCCCCCCCCCACCCCCCCCCCCCCCCACCCCCCCCCCCCCCCACCCCCCCCCCCCCCCACCCCCCCCCCCCCCCACCCCCCCCCCCCCCCACCCCCCCCCCCCCCCACCCCCCCCCCCCCCCACCCCCCCCCCCCCCCACCCCCCCCCCCCCCCACCCCCCCCCCCCCCCACCCCCCCCCCCCCCCACCCCCCCCCCCCCCCACCCCCCCCCCCCCCCACCCCCCCCCCCCCCCACCCCCCCCCCCCCCCACCCCCCCCCCCCCCCACCCCCCCCCCCCCCCACCCCCCCCCCCCCCCACCCCCCCCCCCCCCCACCCCCCCCCCCCCCCACCCCCCCCCCCCCCCACCCCCCCCCCCCCCCACCCCCCCCCCCCCCCACCCCCCCCCCCCCCCACCCCCCCCCCCCCCCACCCCCCCCCCCCCCCACCCCCCCCCCCCCCCACCCCCCCCCCCCCCCACCCCCCCCCCCCCCCACCCCCCCCCCCCCCCACCCCCCCCCCCCCCCACCCCCCCCCCCCCCCACCCCCCCCCCCCCCCACCCCCCCCCCCCCCCACCCCCCCCCCCCCCCACCCCCCCCCCCCCCCACCCCCCCCCCCCCCCACCCCCCCCCCCCCCCACCCCCCCCCCCCCCCACCCCCCCCCCCCCCCACCCCCCCCCCCCCCCACCCCCCCCCCCCCCCACCCCCCCCCCCCCCCACCCCCCCCCCCCCCCACCCCCCCCCCCCCCCACCCCCCCCCCCCCCCACCCCCCCCCCCCCCCACCCCCCCCCCCCCCCACCCCCCCCCCCCCCCACCCCCCCCCCCCCCCACCCCCCCCCCCCCCCACCCCCCCCCCCCCCCACCCCCCCCCCCCCCCACCCCCCCCCCCCCCCACCCCCCCCCCCCCCCACCCCCCCCCCCCCCCACCCCCCCCCCCCCCCACCCCCCCCCCCCCCCACCCCCCCCCCCCCCCACCCCCCCCCCCCCCCACCCCCCCCCCCCCCCACCCCCCCCCCCCCCCACCCCCCCCCCCCCCCACCCCCCCCCCCCCCCACCCCCCCCCCCCCCCACCCCCCCCCCCCCCCACCCCCCCCCCCCCCCACCCCCCCCCCCCCCCACCCCCCCCCCCCCCCACCCCCCCCCCCCCCCACCCCCCCCCCCCCCCACCCCCCCCCCCCCCCACCCCCCCCCCCCCCCACCCCCCCCCCCCCCCACCCCCCCCCCCCCCCACCCCCCCCCCCCCCCACCCCCCCCCCCCCCCACCCCCCCCCCCCCCCACCCCCCCCCCCCCCCACCCCCCCCCCCCCCCACCCCCCCCCCCCCCCACCCCCCCCCCCCCCCACCCCCCCCCCCCCCCACCCCCCCCCCCCCCCACCCCCCCCCCCCCCCACCCCCCCCCCCCCCCACCC
Organism: Sphaerodactylus townsendi; assembly: GCF_021028975.2. NCBI lineage: Eukaryota > Metazoa > Chordata > Lepidosauria > Squamata > Sphaerodactylidae > Sphaerodactylus > Sphaerodactylus townsendi. The sequence goes on from NC_059426.1 coordinate 179,633,317, forward strand.
CCCCCCCCCCCCACCCCCCCCCCCCCCCACCCCCCCCCCCCCCCACCCCCCCCCCCCCCCACCCCCCCCCCCCCCCACCCCCCCCCCCCCCCACCCCCCCCCCCCCCCACCCCCCCCCCCCCCCACCCCCCCCCCCCCCCACCCCCCCCCCCCCCCACCCCCCCCCCCCCCCACCCCCCCCCCCCCCCACCCCCCCCCCCCCCCACCCCCCCCCCCCCCCACCCCCCCCCCCCCCCACCCCCCCCCCCCCCCACCCCCCCCCCCCCCCACCCCCCCCCCCCCCCACCCCCCCCCCCCCCCACCCCCCCCCCCCCCCACCCCCCCCCCCCCCCACCCCCCCCCCCCCCCACCCCCCCCCCCCCCCACCCCCCCCCCCCCCCACCCCCCCCCCCCCCCACCCCCCCCCCCCCCCACCCCCCCCCCCCCCCACCCCCCCCCCCCCCCACCCCCCCCCCCCCCCACCCCCCCCCCCCCCCACCCCCCCCCCCCCCCACCCCCCCCCCCCCCCACCCCCCCCCCCCCCCACCCCCCCCCCCCCCCACCCCCCCCCCCCCCCACCCCCCCCCCCCCCCACCCCCCCCCCCCCCCACCCCCCCCCCCCCCCACCCCCCCCCCCCCCCACCCCCCCCCCCCCCCACCCCCCCCCCCCCCCACCCCCCCCCCCCCCCACCCCCCCCCCCCCCCACCCCCCCCCCCCCCCACCCCCCCCCCCCCCCACCCCCCCCCCCCCCCACCCCCCCCCCCCCCCACCCCCCCCCCCCCCCACCCCCCCCCCCCCCCACCCCCCCCCCCCCCCACCCCCCCCCCCCCCCACCCCCCCCCCCCCCCACCCCCCCCCCCCCCCACCCCCCCCCCCCCCCACCCCCCCCCCCCCCCACCCCCCCCCCCCCCCACCCCCCCCCCCCCCCACCCCCCCCCCCCCCCACCCCCCCCCCCCCCCACCCCCCCCCCCCCCCACCCCCCCCCCCCCCCACCCCCCCCCCCCCCCACCCCCCCCCCCCCCCACCCCCCCCCCCCCCCACCCCCCCCCCCCCCCACCCCCCCCCCCCCCCACCCCCCCCCCCCCCCACCCCCCCCCCCCCCCACCCCCCCCCCCCCCCACCCCCCCCCCCCCCCACCCCCCCCCCCCCCCACCCCCCCCCCCCCCCACCCCCCCCCCCCCCCACCCCCCCCCCCCCCCACCCCCCCCCCCCCCCACCCCCCCCCCCCCCCACCCCCCCCCCCCCCCACCCCCCCCCCCCCCCACCCCCCCCCCCCCCCACCCCCCCCCCCCCCCACCCCCCCCCCCCCCCACCCCCCCCCCCCCCCACCCCCCCCCCCCCCCACCCCCCCCCCCCCCCACCCCCCCCCCCCCCCACCCCCCCCCCCCCCCACCCCCCCCCCCCCCCACCCCCCCCCCCCCCCACCCCCCCCCCCCCCCACCCCCCCCCCCCCCCACCCCCCCCCCCCCCCACCCCCCCCCCCCCCCACCCCCCCCCCCCCCCACCCCCCCCCCCCCCCACCCCCCCCCCCCCCCACCCCCCCCCCCCCCCACCCCCCCCCCCCCCCACCCCCCCCCCCCCCCACCCCCCCCCCCCCCCACCCCCCCCCCCCCCCACCCCCCCCCCCCCCCACCCCCCCCCCCCCCCACCCCCCCCCCCCCCCACCCCCCCCCCCCCCCACCCCCCCCCCCCCCCACCCCCCCCCCCCCCCACCCCCCCCCCCCCCCACCCCCCCCCCCCCCCACCCCCCCCCCCCCCCACCCCCCCCCCCCCCCACCCCCCCCCCCCCCCACCCCCCCCCCCCCCCACCCCCCCCCCCCCCCACCCCCCCCCCCCCCCACCCCCCCCCCCCCCCACCCCCCCCCCCCCCCACCCCCCCCCCCCCCCACCCCCCCCCCCCCCCACCCCCCCCCCCCCCCACCCCCCCCCCCCCCCACCCCCCCCCCCCCCCACCCCCCCCCCCCCCCACCCCCCCCCCCCCCCACCCCCCCCCCCCCCCACCCCCCCCCCCCCCCACCCCCCCCCCCCCCCACCCCCCCCCCCCCCCACCCCCCCCCCCCCCCACCCCCCCCCCCCCCCACCCCCCCCCCCCCCCACCCCCCCCCCCCCCCACCCCCCCCCCCCCCCACCCCCCCCCCCCCCCACCCCCCCCCCCCCCCACCCCCCCCCCCCCCCACCCCCCCCCCCCCCCACCCCCCCCCCCCCCCACCCCCCCCCCCCCCCACCCCCCCCCCCCCCCACCCCCCCCCCCCCCCACCCCCCCCCCCCCCCACCCCCCCCCCCCCCCACCCCCCCCCCCCCCCACCCCCCCCCCCCCCCACCCCCCCCCCCCCCCACCCCCCCCCCCCCCCACCCCCCCCCCCCCCCACCCCCCCCCCCCCCCACCCCCCCCCCCCCCCACCCCCCCCCCCCCCCACCCCCCCCCCCCCCCACCCCCCCCCCCCCCCACCCCCCCCCCCCCCCACCCCCCCCCCCCCCCACCCCCCCCCCCCCCCACCCCCCCCCCCCCCCACCCCCCCCCCCCCCCACCCCCCCCCCCCCCCACCCCCCCCCCCCCCCACCCCCCCCCCCCCCCACCCCCCCCCCCCCCCACCCCCCCCCCCCCCCACCCCCCCCCCCCCCCACCCCCCCCCCCCCCCACCCCCCCCCCCCCCCACCCCCCCCCCCCCCCACCCCCCCCCCCCCCCACCCCCCCCCCCCCCCACCCCCCCCCCCCCCCACCCCCCCCCCCCCCCACCCCCCCCCCCCCCCACCCCCCCCCCCCCCCACCCCCCCCCCCCCCCACCCCCCCCCCCCCCCACCCCCCCCCCCCCCCACCCCCCCCCCCCCCCACCCCCCCCCCCCCCCACCCCCCCCCCCCCCCACCCCCCCCCCCCCCCACCCCCCCCCCCCCCCACCCCCCCCCCCCCCCACCCCCCCCCCCCCCCACCCCCCCCCCCCCCCACCCCCCCCCCCCCCCACCCCCCCCCCCCCCCACCCCCCCCCCCCCCCACCCCCCCCCCCCCCCACCCCCCCCCCCCCCCACCCCCCCCCCCCCCCACCCCCCCCCCCCCCCACCCCCCCCCCCCCCCACCCCCCCCCCCCCCCACCCCCCCCCCCCCCCACCCCCCCCCCCCCCCACCCCCCCCCCCCCCCACCCCCCCCCCCCCCCACCCCCCCCCCCCCCCACCCCCCCCCCCCCCCACCCCCCCCCCCCCCCACCCCCCCCCCCCCCCACCCCCCCCCCCCCCCACCCCCCCCCCCCCCCACCCCCCCCCCCCCCCACCCCCCCCCCCCCCCACCCCCCCCCCCCCCCACCCCCCCCCCCCCCCACCCCCCCCCCCCCCCACCCCCCCCCCCCCCCACCCCCCCCCCCCCCCACCCCCCCCCCCCCCCACCCCCCCCCCCCCCCACCCCCCCCCCCCCCCACCCCCCCCCCCCCCCACCCCCCCCCCCCCCCACCCCCCCCCCCCCCCACCCCCCCCCCCCCCCACCCCCCCCCCCCCCCACCCCCCCCCCCCCCCACCCCCCCCCCCCCCCACCCCCCCCCCCCCCCACCCCCCCCCCCCCCCACCCCCCCCCCCCCCCACCCCCCCCCCCCCCCACCCCCCCCCCCCCCCACCCCCCCCCCCCCCCACCCCCCCCCCCCCCCACCCCCCCCCCCCCCCACCCCCCCCCCCCCCCACCCCCCCCCCCCCCCACCCCCCCCCCCCCCCACCCCCCCCCCCCCCCACCCCCCCCCCCCCCCACCCCCCCCCCCCCCCACCCCCCCCCCCCCCCACCCCCCCCCCCCCCCACCCCCCCCCCCCCCCACCCCCCCCCCCCCCCACCCCCCCCCCCCCCCACCCCCCCCCCCCCCCACCCCCCCCCCCCCCCACCCCCCCCCCCCCCCACCCCCCCCCCCCCCCACCCCCCCCCCCCCCCACCCCCCCCCCCCCCCACCCCCCCCCCCCCCCACCCCCCCCCCCCCCCACCCCCCCCCCCCCCCACCCCCCCCCCCCCCCACCCCCCCCCCCCCCCACCCCCCCCCCCCCCCACCCCCCCCCCCCCCCACCCCCCCCCCCCCCCACCCCCCCCCCCCCCCACCCCCCCCCCCCCCCACCCCCCCCCCCCCCCACCCCCCCCCCCCCCCACCCCCCCCCCCCCCCACCCCCCCCCCCCCCCACCCCCCCCCCCCCCCACCCCCCCCCCCCCCCACCCCCCCCCCCCCCCACCCCCCCCCCCCCCCACCCCCCCCCCCCCCCACCCCCCCCCCCCCCCACCCCCCCCCCCCCCCACCCCCCCCCCCCCCCACCCCCCCCCCCCCCCACCCCCCCCCCCCCCCACCCCCCCCCCCCCCCACCCCCCCCCCCCCCCACCCCCCCCCCCCCCCACCCCCCCCCCCCCCCACCCCCCCCCCCCCCCACCCCCCCCCCCCCCCACCCCCCCCCCCCCCCACCCCCCCCCCCCCCCACCCCCCCCCCCCCCCACCCCCCCCCCCCCCCACCCCCCCCCCCCCCCACCCCCCCCCCCCCCCACCCCCCCCCCCCCCCACCCCCCCCCCCCCCCACCCCCCCCCCCCCCCACCCCCCCCCCCCCCCACCCCCCCCCCCCCCCACCCCCCCCCCCCCCCACCCCCCCCCCCCCCCACCCCCCCCCCCCCCCACCCCCCCCCCCCCCCACCCCCCCCCCCCCCCACCCCCCCCCCCCCCCACCCCCCCCCCCCCCCACCCCCCCCCCCCCCCACCCCCCCCCCCCCCCACCCCCCCCCCCCCCCACCCCCCCCCCCCCCCACCCCCCCCCCCCCCCACCCCCCCCCCCCCCCACCCCCCCCCCCCCCCACCCCCCCCCCCCCCCACCCCCCCCCCCCCCCACCCCCCCCCCCCCCCACCCCCCCCCCCCCCCACCCCCCCCCCCCCCCACCCCCCCCCCCCCCCACCCCCCCCCCCCCCCACCCCCCCCCCCCCCCACCCCCCCCCCCCCCCACCCCCCCCCCCCCCCACCCCCCCCCCCCCCCACCCCCCCCCCCCCCCACCCCCCCCCCCCCCCACCCCCCCCCCCCCCCACCCCCCCCCCCCCCCACCCCCCCCCCCCCCCACCCCCCCCCCCCCCCACCCCCCCCCCCCCCCACCCCCCCCCCCCCCCACCCCCCCCCCCCCCCACCCCCCCCCCCCCCCACCCCCCCCCCCCCCCACCCCCCCCCCCCCCCACCCCCCCCCCCCCCCACCCCCCCCCCCCCCCACCCCCCCCCCCCCCCACCCCCCCCCCCCCCCACCCCCCCCCCCCCCCACCCCCCCCCCCCCCCACCCCCCCCCCCCCCCACCCCCCCCCCCCCCCACCCCCCCCCCCCCCCACCCCCCCCCCCCCCCACCCCCCCCCCCCCCCACCCCCCCCCCCCCCCACCCCCCCCCCCCCCCACCCCCCCCCCCCCCCACCCCCCCCCCCCCCCACCCCCCCCCCCCCCCACCCCCCCCCCCCCCCACCCCCCCCCCCCCCCACCCCCCCCCCCCCCCACCCCCCCCCCCCCCCACCCCCCCCCCCCCCCACCCCCCCCCCCCCCCACCCCCCCCCCCCCCCACCCCCCCCCCCCCCCACCCCCCCCCCCCCCCACCCCCCCCCCCCCCCACCCCCCCCCCCCCCCACCCCCCCCCCCCCCCACCCCCCCCCCCCCCCACCCCCCCCCCCCCCCACCCCCCCCCCCCCCCACCCCCCCCCCCCCCCACCCCCCCCCCCCCCCACCCCCCCCCCCCCCCACCCCCCCCCCCCCCCACCCCCCCCCCCCCCCACCCCCCCCCCCCCCCACCCCCCCCCCCCCCCACCCCCCCCCCCCCCCACCCCCCCCCCCCCCCACCCCCCCCCCCCCCCACCCCCCCCCCCCCCCACCCCCCCCCCCCCCCACCCCCCCCCCCCCCCACCCCCCCCCCCCCCCACCCCCCCCCCCCCCCACCCCCCCCCCCCCCCACCCCCCCCCCCCCCCACCCCCCCCCCCCCCCACCCCCCCCCCCCCCCACCCCCCCCCCCCCCCACCCCCCCCCCCCCCCACCCCCCCCCCCCCCCACCCCCCCCCCCCCCCACCCCCCCCCCCCCCCACCCCCCCCCCCCCCCACCCCCCCCCCCCCCCACCCCCCCCCCCCCCCACCCCCCCCCCCCCCCACCCCCCCCCCCCCCCACCCCCCCCCCCCCCCACCCCCCCCCCCCCCCACCCCCCCCCCCCCCCACCCCCCCCCCCCCCCACCCCCCCCCCCCCCCACCCCCCCCCCCCCCCACCCCCCCCCCCCCCCACCCCCCCCCCCCCCCACCCCCCCCCCCCCCCACCCCCCCCCCCCCCCACCCCCCCCCCCCCCCACCCCCCCCCCCCCCCACCCCCCCCCCCCCCCACCCCCCCCCCCCCCCACCCCCCCCCCCCCCCACCCCCCCCCCCCCCCACCCCCCCCCCCCCCCACCCCCCCCCCCCCCCACCCCCCCCCCCCCCCACCCCCCCCCCCCCCCACCCCCCCCCCCCCCCACCCCCCCCCCCCCCCACCCCCCCCCCCCCCCACCCCCCCCCCCCCCCACCCCCCCCCCCCCCCACCCCCCCCCCCCCCCACCCCCCCCCCCCCCCACCCCCCCCCCCCCCCACCCCCCCCCCCCCCCACCCCCCCCCCCCCCCACCCCCCCCCCCCCCCACCCCCCCCCCCCCCCACCCCCCCCCCCCCCCACCCCCCCCCCCCCCCACCCCCCCCCCCCCCCACCCCCCCCCCCCCCCACCCCCCCCCCCCCCCACCCCCCCCCCCCCCCACCCCCCCCCCCCCCCACCCCCCCCCCCCCCCACCCCCCCCCCCCCCCACCCCCCCCCCCCCCCACCCCCCCCCCCCCCCACCCCCCCCCCCCCCCACCCCCCCCCCCCCCCACCCCCCCCCCCCCCCACCCCCCCCCCCCCCCACCCCCCCCCCCCCCCACCCCCCCCCCCCCCCACCCCCCCCCCCCCCCACCCCCCCCCCCCCCCACCCCCCCCCCCCCCCACCCCCCCCCCCCCCCACCCCCCCCCCCCCCCACCCCCCCCCCCCCCCACCCCCCCCCCCCCCCACCCCCCCCCCCCCCCACCCCCCCCCCCCCCCACCCCCCCCCCCCCCCACCCCCCCCCCCCCCCACCCCCCCCCCCCCCCACCCCCCCCCCCCCCCACCCCCCCCCCCCCCCACCCCCCCCCCCCCCCACCCCCCCCCCCCCCCACCCCCCCCCCCCCCCACCCCCCCCCCCCCCCACCCCCCCCCCCCCCCACCCCCCCCCCCCCCCACCCCCCCCCCCCCCCACCCCCCCCCCCCCCCACCCCCCCCCCCCCCCACCCCCCCCCCCCCCCACCCCCCCCCCCCCCCACCCCCCCCCCCCCCCACCCCCCCCCCCCCCCACCCCCCCCCCCCCCCACCCCCCCCCCCCCCCACCCCCCCCCCCCCCCACCCCCCCCCCCCCCCACCCCCCCCCCCCCCCACCCCCCCCCCCCCCCACCCCCCCCCCCCCCCACCCCCCCCCCCCCCCACCCCCCCCCCCCCCCACCCCCCCCCCCCCCCACCCCCCCCCCCCCCCACCCCCCCCCCCCCCCACCCCCCCCCCCCCCCACCCCCCCCCCCCCCCACCCCCCCCCCCCCCCACCCCCCCCCCCCCCCACCCCCCCCCCCCCCCACCCCCCCCCCCCCCCACCCCCCCCCCCCCCCACCCCCCCCCCCCCCCACCCCCCCCCCCCCCCACCCCCCCCCCCCCCCACCCCCCCCCCCCCCCACCCCCCCCCCCCCCCACCCCCCCCCCCCCCCACCCCCCCCCCCCCCCACCCCCCCCCCCCCCCACCCCCCCCCCCCCCCACCCCCCCCCCCCCCCACCCCCCCCCCCCCCCACCCCCCCCCCCCCCCACCCCCCCCCCCCCCCACCCCCCCCCCCCCCCACCCCCCCCCCCCCCCACCCCCCCCCCCCCCCACCCCCCCCCCCCCCCACCCCCCCCCCCCCCCACCCCCCCCCCCCCCCACCCCCCCCCCCCCCCACCCCCCCCCCCCCCCACCCCCCCCCCCCCCCACCCCCCCCCCCCCCCACCCCCCCCCCCCCCCACCCCCCCCCCCCCCCACCCCCCCCCCCCCCCACCCCCCCCCCCCCCCACCCCCCCCCCCCCCCACCCCCCCCCCCCCCCACCCCCCCCCCCCCCCACCCCCCCCCCCCCCCACCCCCCCCCCCCCCCACCCCCCCCCCCCCCCACCCCCCCCCCCCCCCACCCCCCCCCCCCCCCACCCCCCCCCCCCCCCACCCCCCCCCCCCCCCACCCCCCCCCCCCCCCACCCCCCCCCCCCCCCACCCCCCCCCCCCCCCACCCCCCCCCCCCCCCACCCCCCCCCCCCCCCACCCCCCCCCCCCCCCACCCCCCCCCCCCCCCACCCCCCCCCCCCCCCACCCCCCCCCCCCCCCACCCCCCCCCCCCCCCCCCCCCCCCCCCCCCCACCCCCCCCCCCACACCCCCCCCCCCCCCCACCCCCCCCCCCCCCCCCCCCCCCTCCACCCCCCCCACCCCACCCCCCCCCCCACCCCACCCCCCCCCACCCCCCCCCCCCCCCCCCCCCCCCCGCACCCCCCCCCCCCCCCAACCCCCCCCCCCCCCACCCCCCCCCCCCGCCACCCCCCCCTCCCCCCCACCCGCCCCCCCCCCCACCCCCCCCCCCCCAGCAGCCCCCGCCCCCCACAGAACCCCCCGCCCCCCTCTCCACCCCCGCCCCCGCCCCCCCTCCCCCCCCCCCCCCGCCCGCCGCCCCCCCCCCCCCCCCTCCCCCTCCCCGACCGCCCCCCCCCCCCACCCCCCCCCCCCCCCACCCCCCCCCCCCCCCACACCCCTCCCCCCCACCCCCCCCCCCCCCCCACCCCCCCCCCCCAGGGAGGGGTCTTCTTTAAGGGAGGCAGAGTGTAAAGGTTTCAATGGTTTCAATGGTGTTGATGGTAAGGTAACCTTGAGTGCATTCCACAGCCTGGGCGATGGGCCAGCTTCATCGGCGGAGACTTTATCTTTGCGCGGGAGATGAGGACTCCGTTCCCATGGGAAGCAGGAAGGGGGGATGGGGTGAATAGAGTTATAACCTGTGCTTCTGGCGGGAAGTGACATTCCTGCCACTGCGTGTACTTGAGCTTTCTAAGATGTCTGAATAAACGGTCTTTTTCACCAAAGAGCCTTTTATTTCTGCTTCTATGGAATTCCTTACAACGCATCCATCTCCATCCAGCTAGATGAGGATAGCACAGTGACTCTATCTACCTACCTTTCTATCCAGAATGGAGTTCACTAATAAATACTCTTTTTATTAGATTAGAAACTACAACTGACTCTGACTTTCTTTTGTGTAAGCTTGCTGCACATTGGGATCCATCACGCACCCATGCACGCACACGAGGTAAGGGCTTCTGCTGTGTTCTAGCCACCCCGTGCCGCTCTGCTAACTACGAATAGGGATAATCTCCAACTACCAGGAGCACTTATCCCAACAATGGCTTCACCTGTCTAGCAGATAACTAGGCTTTCCCCTGACACTTTAGTCTCATGGGAACCTGGATTGTTGCCGTTATCTTGTGGAGGCAGGATGCCAGGTGGCTCTCTGTCTCTCTCTATTATTGACCTTGGAGTACCTCAGCTCCAAACTAACCCTTTCTCACATTTCTTGGGAAAATGGGGTGGGGTGAACATTAGAATAAAGGGGGTAGCAAAAGCCAGGTTTGCCAGAGCTGGCTTTGTCAAGGTGGGTGCTTCGATGCCTATCAACAAACACTACTAAGCAACAATACAGAGTCCGTTTATTGCTTCAGGGTTTGAGACCTAACATGAAGGCAGCTCTCCTGGATCTCCGCACCTGCTTCCATTCCTGCAGCTGTGGATGGAGCTACGGGTGGGGTGGCTTCCAACAGTGGTTCAGATGACAATGGTGAGGCCTGAGCTGGGGACGGCTGCCCTGCCAGGGATGTCCACGAGGGCCCGGGAGAGGGCCCCCACCCAGCGAATCCTCCAGATGGCAAGAAGACCATCCGGGTGGGAGAAACTCCGTCGAGCTTGTTCCTCTGAGAGCGAACCGGGTGAATCCCGGTTCATCAGGGCTCATGGTTTGGGGCTGTGCTGAAGAGGGAGACGGGTGGGATTTGGCAAGTGCCAGTCACGCAATCCAGTAATGAAGGAGTTAATTTGTTGCATGCTAATTAGTTAGTGAGGTCAGAAGTCGGTGACCAGGTAATTGATACCTATTGGTTGGGTGGGCGACATGCAGGTCTGCCCGTAGGCTTTAGATATGTCTTCTTTGTGTTGCACTCTGCACGTGGTCAGCTCACTCTATCCATAGCTTAGTAGCCATGTAATAGTCTAAGCAGCAAGCTGGCTGTTAGTGCTAGCTAGTCAGAAAGATGTTTATTGCTTTTCTTCCAAGTTTCCCTTCCCTGTAGTAAGTAAACTTTATTTCAGTAAAGCAACTGGTCTCTGCCTCATTATTGCATGAACGCTGCTAATTATTTGTCCACACGACAGAGACTGACTGGAGATCGAGTGCCACAACCTGCTGCATGCTGGACAGGGCCAGGCAAGAGAGACAGCTGATGGCCGCTGCAGCCAAGAAGAAATTTGGCAGGACCTGCGCCCCCTCAAGCAGTAGCTAGCAGATCTGCAAGTGGGTCTGCAGCAACCCACTGCCCGGCCAACACCTCTGGGGCCAAGATGGAGGAAGAGGATGGAGCTGAAGGCCACCTTTAATGGGGACCCTGAGAACCTCCCCTATTTCCTCATAGAGGTGGGATCCTACATGTGAATGATGAAGGATGAGTTCAAGACAGATGTCAAATGAGTGTAGAAGAAAAAGAAGAATAGTTTGGATTTATATCCCCCCTTTCTCTCCTGCAGGAGACTCAAAGGGGCTTGCAATCTTCTTGCCCTTCCCCACTCACAACAAACACCCTGTCAGGTGGGTGGGGCTGAGAGAGCTCCGAGAAGCTGTGACTAGCCCAAGGTCACCCAGCTGGCATGTGTGGGAGAGTACAGGCTCATCTGAATTCCCCAGATAAGCCTCCACAGCTCAGGCGGCAGAGCTGGGAATCAAACCCGGTTCCTCCAGATTAGATACACGAGCTCTTAACCTCCTACGCCACTGCTGCTCCACTGCTGAGTGCCCCACCAGCACGAGCGCTGCCCTACAAACCCACTGCTGAAGCGTTGGTGAGGGGGTGATGCTGGGGGCCATGGATGCCAAAGAGGACACCTCCGCCCTGGAGGCCCCTCAGAGCGAGATCGGAACCCAGCCGATGGGAAATGACAGCACCAAAGATTAGGTCAGACAATCGGGTGCTGAAGATCGGGTGAGTGTGGTGTCCACCCTCTAAGTTCTACCACTGACTTTGCTGAACCGAGGCAAAAGGAATACAATGACTGTGAGGGGGCTAGTTGAGTCTGGAGAATTTGAGCCAGGAGAACTTGGGCCCCTGTCCCTCAGCAGCGGTAAGGTGCTCAAAATGTCTTATGCACCCTGTCGTGGCTGACGGACAGGGGCTCAAACTGTCCTGGCTCAAACACCCGCTTCAATTTGAACAAATGGATGGCTGCGTGATGGGGGAGGGCCCTGGCGGCTTACCCGACCAAAACTGTGCTAGTCGGGTGCGGGGCTCACTGGGAGAAATTGCGGGGGTTTTTTATAGTAAGTGTGGGGGAGTACCCCATAGTACTTGACTGACTAAGCATGGCCCCAATATTCGATGGTGGGATGGACTGGTGAGGTTTCAGTCCCTGTCCTGCAGGACCCACACATGGGGCACAGAGCCCCATGCGCCACCTCTAGCCACAGAGGAGGCGCCCTTAGCAGCACTGGCTGCAGAGTCGCAGGGGATACCTCCTCAATACCAGGCAGAGGCATAGCTGGGCCAAAATGCAGCCAGTGTGCAGTCTATATTTCCCCCCATGGCCACCCCATGGCACCCTGCCCCCCCCGAGGCATCCCGCCTTCCCCCCATCCCACATTTACCTTAATTCCTTTCCTTTTCCTAGAACTTTTTCAGGCTGAAAAAAAAGGCCTATTCACAATTCAGGCTAAACAATGGCCTGATGGGAACTATACTTCCCAGGAGACCTTGTGAGCCCCAAGGTCTCCTGGGAACTGTAGTTCCTCAGGCCGTTTTTAGCCTGTACTGTGAACAGGCCTTTTTTCAGCCTGAAAAAGTTCTAGGAAAAGGAAAGGAATTAAGGTAAGTGTGGGAAGGGGGTGGGGGGTGCCGCAGGGGGGCGGGGGGTAGGGGGCCTGGGGCCGATTTTTTACCTCCAGGCATGCACCTGGCGTACGGTTCCCCCTGTCCCCTTGTAGCTCCACCACTGATACCAGGACTTAAGGAAAATGTTTGAAAGTGTCTTGCACTATGGAAATATCAGGCTGGAGCCTAGCACCCTTCAAAAAGTCCCCCGGGGGGGGGGGGTCCCCAGAGCTGACCAAAATACTTTTGTTTTCCTGAGAAAACTAGAGACTTTATCTCAGTCTTTCCATTGGATTCAACCAGCATTCCTGCTTTCCTGCCTTCTGAAGTATGGGATCCTGTTGCGGGCTAGGAGGGGGTGGAGGAACGGGTTTTGATACACTGGGGTTGTTTGTAGGTTCTGGCAGAACCGTCTTTCTCCTGCTTACCCGTGTGTCTGCCGATAAAGGCTTCTTGACCTCCAAGTAACAGAGTCTGATTTGGGTCGGCGATCCGGGGTTTGACAGGAATGCATGACCAAAGCCAGCTTACTCTCGGCAGGGGGCGGGGGGGGGTTTCTCTCACTGTGTTTATATCCTGCGTGTTCAGGATGCCTTTCATGATCACTGTCTCAACCCTTCCAACGGGTAGAAAAAAGCTCTAGCCCTGCCCACCCCTTTGCTGTCATTCCTACAGCTGACCTCTCTGTCACGCTCCCTTTGCCAGCTTCCCCCAGCCCAGAGGAGTTGGTCCTTGTTTCCTTATTGTTATCTGGAGCCTCCCTGTGCAGAGGGTCTGGATTTATATGCCAACGAGAAGGGCTCTCTTTGTGGAGAACAATGCTTAGCGGCCCTCGAAGATGGCTTGTGATAAGAGGCTCATTCATTTTAGAAGGCTGGAATGCGCTCCCGTTTGACGGAGCCGAGAGCGTTTCTAACTCAGGTCCGCATCAGCAAAGAGCATGGTATTTCTGCCGGAACAGCTCCCTGGTGGGATGCAGAACCAACCGCATGTAATTTACCGAACAAATTCTCGTCCTTTGCCTCTTGTCCTTCTGTAATTCACGGTCTGTAGCTTGGCTGACCGAAGAGAATGCAGAATACATAAATTGCGCCCTCCGAGCCCCACGCTGATGATTCCCGCCTCTGTGCTGTATAAATAAATACACACAGAGGAGCATTATGTAAGAGGCAGTGATAAAACCAGAGGTTCGGCTGAGAAAATTCCTGGGTGGAAATATCTGCTTGGCTTGCAGAAATCCCCCGTTCTCTAGTTAAAAGTAATTTGTTTATTTATTTTCTTAGTCTTTTTTTCCCCATATTGATTTTTATTAACATTTTCAAGGCATAAAAGACAAGTTATATACTGTGCGTATCAAATACTGTAACATTATGTTTCATCGCGACATGTATCATGAACTTATAAAGTAAATACAAAGAATTCAGGCTAATCTCCCTTTATCTTCCTAGTAATACTACAATACATTCACCATTCTTATCCTCTATTTTAATTTGCAAAGTGTTTCTATCTTAATATGTACCCTATCTTTCATGTTAATGTGTCTTGTCCAATGTTCCCAATTTTGTTTGTACGTTTCATATGGCAAATTAAGTAATTGGCACGCCATTCTATCCATCATGTGAAGATGGTGTACTTTAAGTTTCCACTTAGTCTTAGCATTGCAAAGAGAAGAAGAATTTGGATTTATATCCCCCCTTTCTCTCCTGTAGGAGACTCAAAGGGCCTTACAATCTCCTTTCCCTTCCTCTCCCCACAACAGACACCCTTTGAGGTGGGTGGGGCTGAGAGAGCTCTGAAAAACTGCAACTAGTCCAAGGTCTCCCAGCTGGCATGTGTAGGGTTAATTAACATTCTGGGAGCTTGTGATATCTGCATTTACCGTCCCCCTCTCTGGGAGGGTTTTATTGATAGTTTTAATGCTGGACGCCAAGTGGTTTATGTGGAACGCTGTAATTTTATATGTTAATGATGTTATTGAATGATATATTATTTATTTATTGCTGTTACTGTTATGTAATATTATTTTGTTGTTCACCGCCCAGAGCCCTTAGGGGATGGGACGGTATATAAATATGATAATAAATACATAAAAATAAATAAATGTGTTGGGGTGCACAAGCTAATCTGGTTCCCCAGATAAGCCTCCACAGCTCAAGTGGCAGAGCGAGGAATCAAACCCGGTTCCTCCAGATTAGAGTGCACCTGCTCTTACCCACTACACCCGGCTGAAGCACATTTGGGGCCTTGGCTCTCTCCTGACTCTCTCCTTGCAGATCTTAGCTACCTTTCTATATTTGTCTCTCTCTACAGAGAGGAAGTAGATGATGTGGAAGACGAGTCTGTGCCCAAGACCCTGGAGAGAGACTGCCAGTTGGAGTAGATAAAACTGACATTCAGTGGGCCCAGAGGAAGTAGGAGAAGGCGGCTGCGTGTCACGGGGATGCCAAATGCCAGGACAGAAATGTCCTCTTCCTTTAATTGAGACTGAATGGGATGTTATTTACCAGGTGACACAATTTCCCTCCATGCCAGAAAAAGCTCCCTTTTCCATCCACGAAACCTCGTTTAAAGGGACAGGGCTGGTTTCTCCAGGCCTGTTGGCAAGCCAATGCTACGTGCTTTGGCTCTGGACAATCTCCTTCCGTCTTGAGGACAGTCCAGGTGTTTGCCCCGTGCCCACAGAAGTCACCAGCAAGCCACCAGAGGGACCCTTGGGCTCTGTCCTGCTTTGCTCAGCAGAATCCAAATCTCGGTTGGGGCGGCACCCACAGGGTGGGATCCTGGGCCGGAAGCCCCCTTCTGTTGTGAGAACATCCATTACAGAAGAGTCCAGCAAAGTCACACCTTGCTGGCCCTGAACAAGACAGAAACAGGCCATGTCCTTCATTCTCTCTAACATAAGGTGACCAGATGGTCACCTTTGTGAACTGGGACAAGGGGGAGGTAAGCGGCCATGCATGCGCCCGCGCATGTGTGCGCAGCTGCAGGAGCGCACTGCCTTCTGGGGCTTGCCGTTTCCCGCCCTGTGACAGGGCAGGAAACGGCAAGCCCCAGAAGGCCATTCTCCTGTGGCCGTGCGCGCATGCGCAAATGGCAACCCCCCCAATGGACAGAGGCGCCTTCAGCACCCAGGCTGCTCCTCCCGCGGACAAATTGTCCCGCGTCCCGCTGGTTATTCCAATTGTTCCGATTTTTGGGAGGCTGCCACACTGCCTTGCGCCCCAGAAGGCAGTGCGACAGCCTCCCAAAAATCGGGACAATTGAAATAACCCGCGGGACGCGGGACAAATTGTTTGAAGGCGGGACTGTCCCGCCAAAAGCGGGACGTCTGGTCAGCCTGCTCTAACATCTCGCGGGCCTAGAGGGGCCATCCTTGTGCCCCACATGTTGACATAAATTCAGGCCTGGCTCACGCTTGAGCCTGGCATTGCAGGGCCAGAGCCAAGGTCACGACTGCCCTTGTTGTTATCTGCGGTCTGAGAGCCTCTCTGTTTTTCTTCTCTCCCATTTCCTGGAGAAGGAAGAATGTCTGTCGCTAGACTTGGGCAAACCCATAACAATAGTGGGGGGGGGGTTAATGTTTGAAGATGTAGACGAGTCGCAAACAGTGGAGCCCAGCTCTGGCTTTCTGCAGCTCAGGTCTTGACACAGTTCAACAAAGCTCTTGAACCCTTCCTGAGTCTCAGTTATTGACTGGAGACACAGGCCCTTTTACACATGGTTAGCCTTGCCTTGCTGGTGGAAATCTTTACATAAACACGTATGTGCCATCAAGTTATTTCCGACTCATGGTGACTCTATAATATTCTCCCAAATGACCTCTTGTTAGCAGCCTTGCTGAGGTCTTGCAGACTGAGGGCCTCTGTGGTTTCCTCGGCAGAGTCTGTCCACCTCATGCCGGGTCTTCCTCATTTCCTGCACTCTTCAGCTTTTCCCAGCATTATTGTCTTTTCCACTAATTCTTGTCTCCTCATTATGTAACCAAAGTATGACAGCCTCAGTTTAGTCATTTTTGCTTCCAGGCACAGTTCAGGCTTCATGTGATCTAGAGCCAACTGGTCTGTTTTTGTTTTGTGGCAGTCTATGGCAGAGGTGGGATCCAGCAGGCTCTCACCAGTTCCCGAGAGTGGGCTACTAATTATTTGTGTGTGCTGAGAGGGGGTTACTAATTGGGTCTGCTGTTCCGTTAGAAATCCCATTAGGTCCCAAAATCATCAAGTCCTGTTGTTTCCTATGTGGCTGGTTAGCGAAGGTAGAAAACGGGATAATTCTCCCTGTTGGGCTGTTTTAAAAACATGTTTTAGAAATATGGTAAAGTTCCTTGTTCAAGGAAAGTGTCTTTCTTTTGATTTCTAGAATCCAGAATTGAAAGTATTAAGTATTTGACAGGCAGTCAATTAGAGGAGAAGTAGTTGTTTCTGTTGGCAGTAGATGATAGGACTTGCTATAATGAGTTTAAATTATGGACAGAAAAATACCAGCTGGAAATTAGGAACTTTTTTTTTACAGTAAAAGTTTTTTACAGTAACAGAGAAATTATTAATGCCCCGCCCCCCGGAATTCCTGGCCACGCCCCGGTCGTGCCCCGTCCAGCCCCATTGGCGCTACGCCACTGTTTGAATCCCACCACCATGGGAACCTGTTACTAAAATTTTTGGATCCCACCACTGGTCTATGGTATCTATTACAGTTTCCTCCAATACCACATTTCAAAGGATTTTACTTTTTTAAATTCCCTATTAGCTTTCTTCATTGCGCAGCTGTCATTCCCATACATAGTAATAGGGAATATTATGGCACGAATTATCTTGATCTCGGTCACCTGTGACACATCTTTACACTTAAGAATCTTTTCTAGTTCCTTCATTACTTCATTAACTTTCCTAGTCCCAATATTTTCCTGATTTCTTGGTTGCCATCTCCCTTTTGATTGTTGACATACATATATGCATACATACAACAGTGTCTTTCTGGGGACATCCTCTTGCTTCTCGCAAACCAGCGTGGTGTAGTGGTTAAGGGCAGGTGGATTCTAATCTGGAGAACCGGGTTTGATTCCCCATTCCCCACTTTTATATGCCAATAAAGGCTTGTGTTGTTGTTGTTGTGATTCCCCACTCCTCCCCCTGAGTGGCAGAGGCTTATCTGGTGAACCGGATATGTTTCCACACTCTGGCAGTCTCCCTGGATCAGAACCCAATAACCGCTCCGGTTGATCAAAGGATTTTATTGGCAGACTTCAGGGTACAGTAAAAAAGACAACTCTGAGTAAAAGCGTGCTGTCAGAACCTCCTTAAACGAGACAATTGAAACAGTTGTGATGAACAATGATTCCTTTGTTGCAGGTAAGATAAGTTCAGTACAAATTCCAAGACATCTCTGGCTATCCCACCAGAGGCGTCTCTATCGTGTGATTGGTGTTTGGAATATGCTGCCACAGGAGGTGGTGATGGCCACTAACCTGGATAGCTTTAAAAAGGGCTGGGACAGATTTATGGAGGAGAAGTCGATCTGTGGCTACCAATCTTGATCTTCCTTGATCTGAGATTGCAAATGCCTTAGCAGACCAGGTGATCAGGAGCAGCAGCCACAGAAGGCCCTTGCTTTCACCTCCTGCACGTAAGCTCCCAAAGGCACCTGGTGGGCACTGCGAGTAGCAGAGTGCTGGACTAGATGGACTCTGGTCTGATCCAGCAGGCTCGTTCTTATGTTCTTAAAGCTGCCTGATGCTGAATGAGAGGCTCAGCATATCAAGGTGAGCATCGTCATCTCCTCTGACAGGCGGTGCCTCTCCACAGTTTTGGGCCTGGGTCTTTCATGCCATTTACTACCCAATCCTTTCACCCGGGGCTGTGCGGACGGTTCCTGGGCCCTTCTGGATGCCGAGCATGTTACCTCCCGCAGAACCACGGCCAATGCGACGTCATGCAAATGAAGCTCCTCGCCCAGCAATGGCCGTAATCAGGGTCGCTGCCTCGCAATCTGCAGCCTGCAGCTGTCTTGCTTCTAAATAGGGATCAAGAGGCAAAAACAGACTCCGAGGTGGGGGTGTTTCAAGCCTTTGCCAGCTGAGGCAGAGCGGGCCTCCCTGCTCCCAGGAAATGGGACATAGTTTATCTGTGGCTTTGTGGGGAGGGGCACCAACCATCAAGAACTGAACAGCCTGGGTATTTTTTCAGCAGGGGGTGGGTTGCTTAGTTTAGTTTCTGGGGTTCCTTTCACTGATTCATTCATTGCATTTCCTTGCACTCATTGGCTTTTCAGAGTCATACCCTAGTTAGATTTTATGGCATTTACCTGCCATCTCTGTTTCATGTGATGCATCTTTAGTGATGCATCCCAGAATTGCATTGGCTTTCTTGGCTGCCACGCAACAGTCTGGAGTGTCTTATGGGGACAGGTCATGTCCTTTCCTCACATGGGTCCCTCCAAGGGAGGGCCACTGTTGCAGCCCAGTCATTGCAGGCACCCGGCTTTCCTTTGCAGTTCAGTCTCTTGGCTCCGCTGCTCCTTTTTTAATTCCTGCTCTCACGATAGTTGCAGCTGATCTCTGAAAACACACCGTAACATTTCCAAGCTGACACCAGAGACCGTGAGTGCAAATCATCCAGGCAGGAATTCTGCTTCTTAAATCAAATTGTATGAGCTCTCTATAATGCTACTCCTCTGAATTCAGAAATTAAGACAAAAAATAACCTTCCAAGAACATTTTGCTTTATTGAAAAAAACAGAAGGGAGGAATTTCATCCTCCACGGGGGAGAAGGCAACCAGAAGCGAACAGTTTTAAAACCCAGTTCTGTACTTATGTTGAATTACAGGATTGTCATTTGCATTTGGACTCCCCCAGGAAGGTTTCTGAGCAGACTAAAGAGGAAAGGAAAGATTTTGGATATTATCTATTTCTAAAGCGCTTCCTAAGAGCCCCGTGGCACAGAGCTTAGAGGCAAATGTCTACATTACTGCAGTCAAAGCTGAGCTCACAACCTGAGTTCGATCTCAGCAGAAGTCAGTTTCAGGTAGCCGCTCAAGGATGACTCAGCCTTTCATCCTTCCAAGATCAGCACAGCTTGCAAAGGCAATGACAAATCGCCAAGAGGACACAGTCTGCCTAATAACATCATAGAATCATAAAGCTGGAAGAGACCCCAAGGGCCATCCAACCCCCTGCAATGCAGGAACACACAATCAAGGCACTCCCGACATTCGATCATCCAGCCTCTCTTTAAAAACCTCCCTAGAAGGAGACTCCACCACTCTTCAAGGCAGTGAATTCCACTGCTGAACAGCCCAGACGGTCAGGAATTTCTTCCTTTTAGGGGGAATCTCTTTTCCTGCACCTTGAATCCGTTACTCCATGTTCTATCCAGTGATGGCGAACCTTTTCAAGTCCAAGTGCTCAAACTTCAACCCAAAACCCACTTATTTATCGCAAAGTGCTAACACGGCAATTTAACTTGAATACTGAGGTTTTAGTATAGAAAAAACGGTTGGCTCCAAGGCGTTCGTTACTCATGAGTAAGCTTGGTGGTAGTTGGTGGCTTTGCTTTGAAGCAACCATGCAACTTTTCCAACTGGTGAACCCTAGGAGGGTTTACTCAGAAGCAAGCCCCATTGTCAGCAACCAAGCTTACTCCCAGGTAAAAGGTCGCATTTTAGCTCTTCGCATGAAAATCAGCGGAGTTTAACAGGGCTTATCAGGGCTACCTACACTGCTTCCCCAAAACTAGGTCTTAGGCTTAATGCTAATAATTGAGCCCAGTGGCCCAGGCCAGCCTAGATGTGTGTAGGGGGCACTCTGTTTGCGCGTGTTCACAGAGAGAGCTCTGAGTGCCACCTCTGGCACCCGTGCCATAGGTTCACCACCACTGTTCTAGTCTGTGAGGCAGCAGAAAACAACCTTGCTCCCCCTTCGACACGGCATCCCTTCAAATATTTATACATAGCTATCATGTCCCCCTTAACCTTTGCTTCGCCAGACTAAACATCCCCAGCTCTTCTGGGCTCTGCCCCTTTCAGTGTGGAGAAATTAAATGAGGGCAGACATTGCTTAACAAGAGGTTGGGCAAGCTCAGAATCTTTGCTGCTAACTTTTACAAAGATAAGTTTCTGCAAGAAATCTTCAGGAGAATAAAGTTGTCTTCCTGCATGGCATGGAGGTTGGTCTGGATGGCCCTTCTGGTCTCTTCCAACTCTATGATTCTCTGAGGAAAGGCTGGAGAGTGTGGGACTTTTCAGTTTAGAAAAGAAACAACTGAGGAGACACGATAGAGGTTCATAACATTATGCACGGGGTGAAGAGAGCTGACAAAGAGAACTTTTTCTCCGTCTCCAAAAATACTAGCACTCACGGGCGTACAATGAAGCAGATGGGCAGTAGATTCAGGGCTGACAAAAGGAGATACTTCTTGACAGGGAATGATTAAAATATGCAATTCACTGCCAGATGACGTGGCAAAGGCTCTGAGCACAGGCAGCGTTCAAAGGGGGCTAGACAGACTCATGGTGGAGCGGCCTCTCAGTGGCTATTAGCCACAGTGACTAAAGGGAACCTCCACATTCAGAGGCAGTCAAGCTCTGAATGCCAGGAAGCGACATCAGGAGAAGATCTCAACCGGTGGTTAACAAACAAACAACCAAGGAACCTTTATTGGCATAACAACATTATATACACAGATCCACTTAACCAAGTAGAGGGAAGCTAAAATAAATGCACAGGTAGGGAAGGCTGATGTTCAGGATTTGCTCCTAAAGCGATGTTTTATGTACAAATCCAAAAATTTGGTGACTGCATCGTTTGCATCACTACTGGAGCTGTCCAACAGAAAGGTAATCTTTTGCCAGTCAGATGCATACTCTTTTTTGAGTAGCAGAGGTGACAGGTATTTGACTCTGGTCCTGTGTAAAGTGGACAATAAAGTAAGATATGATCTATAGAGTCTACACAGTTCCTGTTGCATATGCATAGCCTTTGGTGGTAAGGGGTTTTAGTGAATCTCCCTGTTGATACGGCTGATGGAAGGGCATTGCAACGGGCCAACATCATTGCTCTACGGAGCCTGGGCACGGTTATCTGGTGCAGGTATTGAGCCCCCTTGTTACCAGTGTAGGTGATACCAACCAGTGGTTTGTTTTCCCCCTTTAAGGCAGATTGCAACTGGACTTTAGTTTAGTTTTGGCCTTGGGATGCTTCTCAGGATTTCACCCTACTGGGAAGAAGAAGAAGAAGAGGAGGAGGAGTTTGGATTTATATCCCCCCTTTCTCTCCTACAGGAGACTCAAAGGGGCTTACAATCTCCTTGCCCTTCCCCCCTGAGGAAGCTGAGGGTGGGGCTGGAGGGGTGTTTGGGAATGAGAGATTAACCAGAAACTGTGCGCTGGAACCCAGTCCCAGTGAAGATTTGCTTGAATCTGGTCAGAGGTGGGGGGAAACGATGCCCAGGGCCCCCCATGACCAGCGCCTTTCCACTGCCCCCGTGTCCCCCATGCCTCACTTACCTAAGCCAGCAGAAGAAGGTGGTGGTGGTCTCGGGAGGCTTGGTGGGGCTGGGCCAAGGGGTGCCCAGCAGGCCCGCGGCAGGCTCCTGGTCCTGCCAGGTTGCTCCTTCACCTGACAGAGTCTGGGTCAGAAGCCTGCTGTGGACTGCCCTCCTCCGCTGGCTGAAAGAACAACCTGCTGCAGCCCGCCAGGCGCCTCCCCCCACGTGATCTAATGGGTGGTGCCCAGAGTCAATTGACACCCCCATGTCCCTCTGGCAGATACACCACTGCATCTGGTTTTCAGTGTCCCTGTTCAATAAACTGGTTTCTGAATCCAAGAGTCTGGTTGTTGCATGGAGGTTGACACACTCCTTCCTAGTTTTTATTTATTTATTTATTTATTTATTCATTTATTTATTTATTTATTTATTTCCTTAGATTTCTATATCGCCCTATCCCCGAAGGGCTCTGGGCGATGTACAGCATGTAAGAAAACAATATAAAACAGTTAAAACATTAAAACAGCGGTAAACCCATAGTTATAAATTCCGATAATTATACAATAGATCGCAATAAAATGGAATATAAGTGGCGTCCAGCATTCCAATTTTAAAATTCCCTCTTCCCCAGAAAGAGAAGGGGGGAATGGTAGGTCTCCCCGGATGGCGGACGGCCCAGATGTCAGGAGCTGGAGGAGGGGGGGCACAATCAGCGGCTGGTGTTGCTTGTTGATATTAGTGCTGAGTACTGATTTATTTGACATTTTTTAGATTTTGGTTTAATAAACCTGCAAATTTTCTGAAAATTTGAAAATAACCTTGGATTTGTTGGAAGTGAAGGACTTTACGCTGTTTCCCGCCTCAGCCTACAGAGGGGTTTTTACTAGAGAGCTAGTGGCTAGATAGGGACCTCGGGATTTGACACCTTTACTCTATCATGCTGGTTCTATCCCTTTGGTGTTAGACTGATAGTCTCAGGGACTTCCTTCCTTCCAGCTTCTTCCTGGACCCCTTCTCCCTTCTTGTTCCTATCATGCCTAGAGAGGGGATGGATGCTCCGCGCATCCATCCTCATCCAGCTAGATTAGGATAGCATAGTGACTCTATCTACCTACCTTTCTATCCAGAATGGAGTTCACCAATAAATACTCTTTTTATTAGATTAGAAACTACAACTGACTCCGACTTTCTTTTGTGTAAGTTTGCCGCACATTGGGATCCATCACGCACACACACGCACACGAGGTAAGGGCTTCTGCCGTGTTCTAGCCCCCCGTGCAGCTCTGCTAACTACGAATAGGGATAATCTCCAACTACCAGGAGCACTTATCCCAACAGAAGTATGATAGACTGTTCTTGCAGCATCCAGCTCTGCTTTCTTCCTAGTTGATTGGCAGGTAACATTCTGGCACCTTCCTTTCTTCTTCCTGCTTGGGTGGGAGGAAGGGGTGGGTATTCAATTAGCCCCTCGACCCCCAGAGCCCCCGAGCAAGAAAGTCCTGTTCCTGCACAGGGCATGTTTGTCTCAAGCAGCCCAGGTAGGAACCTCAGAACCATGGCAGAAGCAAGCGACATCCCTTCCAACATAAAGGTGCGTAAATAATGCACATTTCCCCAGAGGGCAGCCAAATTCTTTACCCAGGAATATTGCAGGGTGATGTCTTGGAAAGCAGCAAATGATTGTTTTTTGTCCAATAAAGAACTGACAAAAAGATGAATCATTAGAACTGATGGGAACTGTCACAAGCCCCGTTCTTATCACCCTGAAATCATGTTGCCTGCTCTGTTGTGATGTGGTCTGACACCAGAACATCCAAGTGTGTGCAGATCTTTTTTCCACACTAAACAAGCATCTATGATAAACTGTTGTACAACGGAAGGATTTCTTTGTTTAATGGTGCCCCTTCCCCAAACTGCAGACCACAGGAGTCACATCAGATAGTGCTAGAGAGCAGGGGCGTACCAGCCAGGGGGACATATGGGGTCAAATATTGTTGAAGCAGCGGATTTACTCGGAGTAGACCACCTTGCAGGACGCAATGTAGACAAGAACTGACAGACACACAGTCACCAGTGCAGTTCTATTTATTGCTATCTACTGACAAAGTGCTTCGCCAGACCACAGGTGTTTGCAGGCACCAAACACTCTGTTGTCTGTGCTATCTATATACAAATGTGGTACCAATCAGGAGCCCTTACCTTATCAGGTTTTGCACACGGTACACGTTGTGCACTCAGTCCTAATTATGCACACGGCACCTGCTAGAAGGAGGGTCCAGCTGTCATTTAGATTTTGCTCATCTAAACACGTGTTCTGACAAATATCCCCGGGCTGTGGCCATTTAGTCACACCCCTCCGCTTTCTCCCCAGGTCCATACACTGACGTAGTGCAAAAAACGTTGTTTGGTTGTGGTGGTGGAGGGTAGCTACCCATATGGGGGGGGGCGGGACTCAGATTTTGCACTGGGCTACATTTTCCCTGGATACGCCTCTGCCAGAGAGGCAGCCCTTGGGTGCGGGGGGAGTCCCTTGTCTTCTAAAAGTACAGACCACCTTAGATTATGCTGACAAGTTGGAGGCTATCAATTCACAGGATCTTTCAGACATGTGCTTTATGGCCACTGGAACAGAGAAGGAGTACAATAATATAGAAGAAAGGAAGAGTACAATAATATATATTATTGTACTCTAATTTGATTGTGCTCTACTTACATGTTGTACACCTCCCTGAGCCCTTCGGGGGAGGGCGGTTTATAAACCCAATAATAATAATAATAATAATAATAATAATAATAATAATAATAATAATAATAATAATAATAATAATAATAATAATAATAATAATAATAATAATAAGGAGCTGAAAATGGCAAATCCCTTGTTCAAATCTTTGCTCCCTACTTTGCCTGGTGCAAACCATTCCAGCCTCAGCCCAGGCCCCTCCGGTATGGTGAAAATCATTCTAGCCAACTTTGCAGGGTTGTTGTAATTATTACTCCAAGATGGTGTGTAGCCAGGGCTGCCTGGAGCCCTCTTGGGCCCCCAGAAAAAGACTCTCCCCTGGGATTCCCCCACACGATCCTGATCCACACCAAATACCCTAACAAAACAAACCACTTGGCTTCCTAAATCTACACATCTGTAGTGAAATAATTCTGATAGCCACCTGTCTGTGCATTTGTGGTAGGCATAATTCATCAGAAAATAAAACTAGGAAACTTAAAACTGGCCACCAGCCTGAGGATGATTGTGGAAGTTCCAGGACCGAACACAAATCGGAATAGCCGGGCTGAGGTTATCTCCGCCCCCCTCCGCTATGCTGTTTGCAGTGGAAGCTAAACTTTCTAAACTATTACCACTAAAACACATTAACACTCTATCTATCATGCATGTGGAAGGCCAGTCATAGTTCTCTAGGGACTCTCTCAGCCCCACCTGCCTCACACGGTGCCTATTGTCAGGAGGTGAAGAATAAGAAAAGGCGTTGGATTTATACCCCACCTTTATCTTTAAAGAGTCTCAAAGTGGCTTACAAACTCCTTTCCCTTTCCTTCCTGACAACAGACGCCTTGTGAGGTAGGTGGGGCTGAGAGAGTTTGGAGAGAACTGTGGCTAGCCCAAGGTCACCCAGCAGGCTTCATGCAGAGGAGCAGGGAAACAAATCGGGGAGAGGAAGGGAAAGGAGCTTGTAAGCCAACTTGAGTCTCCTCACAGGAGAGAAAGGTGGGGTATAAATCCAAATTCCTCCTCCTCCTCCTCCTCCTCCTCCTCCTCCTCATCCTCCTCCTCCTTCTTCTTCTTCTTCATCATCATTGCTTGCTAAATCCAGATGCTCAGTCTCAACACCACAAGGCTGTGCTTGAAAGCTCTCCTGAAGCAGGGTGTCCCAGGAGGAATCCACGCGTCCACCACGTGCGGGGGGGGGGGTGCTGAGAGTCCACCTGTTCCACCGCCTATTTTTAGCACCATCTTGGCTTCCTGGCTCAAAGTGAAACTGACTGCCTGTTGCAGGGAGGGGGATTCTGGGATGGAATTCAAGAGGCTCATTGGCTAGCCTCCCCTCGCCCCAGGACTCAGCCGGCTGAGCTGGCGCCGATTTCCTACCATGTGGGTGATGGACTAATGGAAGGCGGCAGCGTGTCACAAGCAATGACTGCAGGGTGAGAACTGCCACAAGAGGAGCATGCCGGGACCCCTGCAAGAGTGCCCCCTGCTGGGCAGGAGGGGGCTTGTGCTTGTGCAGGAGAGCAGGTGAGAGAGGTCACGGAGCTTCCTCAATCAGAACCAGATCCTCCGTCTGTCTGGCAGGGAATCTGCCCAGGTTCCCTATAAAGGGCAGGGTCCTTCACAGACAACTGCCTCCAGATCCTCTTGAGCTGCTAGTTGGGATTTATGCAGGAGAGAAAGGGGGGATATAAATCCAAACTCTTCTATGCCCAATCCAAACACATACACACAGGATTTTTCACACCACCACCACCACCACCACCACTACACAGTGGCGTAGGAGGTTAAGAGCTCGTGTATCTAATCTGGAGGAACCGGGTTTGATTCCCAGCTCTGCCACCTGAGCTGTGGAGGCTTATCTGGGGGATTCAGATTGGCCTGGGCACTCCCACACACGCCAGCTGGGTGACCTTGAGCTAGTCACAGCTTCTCGGAGCTCTCTCAGCCCCACCTACTTCACAGGGTGTTTGTTGTGAGGGGGGAAGGGCAAGGAGATTGTTAGCCCCTTTGAGTCTCCTACAGGAGAGAAAGGGGGGATAGAAATCCAAACTCCTCTTCTTCTTCTAAGCGGGATCAGGTCTGGTTAGTACTTGGATGGGGACCAGCAAGGAAGTCCATGGTCTCTGTGCTGGGGAAGGCAATGGCAGACCAATTCTGGCCATCGCTTGCCTTGACCTGGATGGCACAGGGTCAGTGTGTGCTTGATGTCTGGGGCCTCTCTGGGTCGCTGAATCTCCCCTTTCCTGGTTCCTTTCTCGCTGTGCTTGCAACGTAGATAACAGTGGCCTCTCTGGGCCTCTCTGGGTAGCCAGATGGCTCTCTATCTTTCCCAGACCTTGGGAAGGGACCAGTGGTGCGATTCAGCAGGTTCACGCCACTTCGAGAGAAAGCGTTGTTAAAATGGTGCTTGTAAACAACCAGTTGTTAAATTTGGGTGCTGTGTGGTTTCCGGGCTGTCTGGCCGTGTTCTAGCAGCATTCTCTCCTGACGTTTTGCCTGCATCTGTGGCTGGCATCTTCAGAGGATCTTCAGAGGATCCAGCCACAGATGTAGGCGAAACGTCAGGAGAGAATGCTGCTAGAACACGGCCAGACAGCCCGGAAACCACACAGCACCCCAGTGATTCCGGCCATGAAAGCCTTTGACAATACAGTTGTTCAATTATTTGAATCCCACCACTGGAAGAGACTTACACTTTCCAGCTCTTCTTTTCCCGCTTTTACTTTACGTAGATGGGGGGCAGGGGAGGGAGTGATCAACGGGGGTCATAAGAACATAAGAACATAAGAACTAGCCTGCTGGATCAGACCAGAGTCCATCTAGTCCAGCATTCTGCTACTCGCAGTGGCCCACCAGGTGCCTTTGGGAGCTCACATGCAGGATGTGAAAGCAATGGCCTTCTGCTGCTGCTGCTCCTGAGCACCTGGTCTGCTAAGGCATTAGCAATAAAGCTCTGGGCATTTGGGGGGCGGGTGGGTCAGAACAGGCTTTGCAAGAACCAGGGGTTCCATTTGCGGTCCAATGAAGACTTCCAATTGAGAAAATCCAGAGCTTGTCATTGAATGAATCACAGACCTGACACCCAGGCTAGCCCAGTCTGGTCAGATCTCGGAAGGTGACTTTCATTCATTCGTTCGTTCGTTCGTTCGTTCGTTCGTTCGTTCGTTCGTTCGTTCGTTCGTTCGTTCGTTCGTTCGTTCGTTCGTTCGTTCGTTCGTTCGTTCGTTCGTTTATTTATTTAATATACCACCCCTCCCCTGAAAGGCTGTGGGCGGTGAACAACACAATAAAACAACAATTACATTAAAACCCCATTAAAACAGCAAATTAACAAATTTTGGATGGGAAACCACCATCAAAGCCCATGGCTGCAACACAGAGGCAGGCGATGACAAACTACCTCCGAACGTCACTTGCCTTGGAAACTCCAAGAAGGGTGACGGCAAGTCAGCTCTGGTTTGAAGGCAGAACACGCGCAGATGCTTCTGGGGCAGTTATGCAATCGCTAAGCTGTGCTCAGTCAGGAGAAGAGGAGGTCAGGCTGTTCCCGCTTCGGCTGGGCCATGCCCCATTGTGCTTTTGCCAGGCGGAGTGAGGTTTATTGTTTCCGCTGGGAAGGGGGCAGCTGGAAATTCAATGTCTTGCTTAAGCATAATGAAAAATCCAGGAGCCTTGAAACATGTAAAATACGAAGCATAAAAGGGGAGTCCCCGGTGACTTTCCCGTGGAGGCCAAAGATACCTTTTCTCGCACCCAGCAAGCGTTTGGGGGAAGTGGATGGGACCAGGGAGCGCTTTCGACCAGCAAGGCTTCTAGCTGACTATGGGAAATCGGATCACAAGAAGCCTGTCAGGTGATTTTCTTTCTTTTTTTTAATACAATTTTTATTATATAAATCACCAAAAAAAGATTACATTACCTTTCGCACAAGAATTTATCTCTATCTTCACTTTTACTTTATAAAATTGTGTTAATCAATTTACTTACTCCAATAATAACATGTCACTAATAAAAAAGGAAGAAAGTATATAACATATAAAAAGCCCCTCCACAACCATAGATGTGTAAAAAGAAAAAATAAAAAAAAGGAAAGGAAAGGAGAGGAGAGGAAAGAGGAAATAAAGAGAAAAAAATGTATAAAAAGTGATTTGACTTCCGATTAAGGGACTTATACTTAATAATCTCAATATCAGTAAAATTTTACTATTCAATTTGTAAATCCTTGAATTAGTTGATTGGTATTTAACATTGGAGGTAAACCAACAAGTCTTTTGTTTCAGATCTTAATTAGTTTCAATGTTCTTCTTTCTTATTATGCCTGAAAGCTTATCCATTGATGCAAATTCAGTTAAGAGTGAAGTCCAATCTTGCATCTGGGGAGGGGTTGTCTTCTTCCAACTACACACAATCAACATCCTAGCTGCCGTGATCATATATAAGAGTAGGGTTTTACAATTTTTCTGAAGTTTGCTATCTATCATATTTAACAAAAACAATTCTGGGCTAAAGTGTATATCTATTCCTAATATGGTCCTAATAGTTTGGTGTAATTCCAAGTCTTTGCCATATGACATCGTTTGTAACACGATCGGAACGAGACAGGCTAAGCATCCATTGGACCATCGTCATTTCCATCACATGAAGAGTCTGTTCATGTTTCTGAGTTGTTGGCAAACATTCTGTTCCCTATAGGGCAGTGGTGGTGAACCTATGGCACTCCAGATGTTCATGGACTATAATTCCCATCAGCCCCTGCCAGCATTCCCATCAGCCCCTGCCAGCATTCCCATCAGCCCCTGCCAGGGCCATGCTGGCAGGGGCTGATGGGAATTGTAGTCCATGAACATCTGGAGTGCCATAGGTTCACCACCACAGCTATAGGGCCACAGGGTGGATAACTGTGGTGTACACTTTTGTTCTCAGATGTTCAAGTATTCTTTTGTCACGCAGGGCTCCTGTGGTTGGCTGTCACTTCATCCATGCTGCATTAACTCTAGATCAAGTGCCTTGTGGGGTGTCCCCATCTGCTGTGACCAGGGACCCGAGATATTTAAATTGGGTGGTCTTCTTCAAGTCCTGACTGTTAATTTGGACCGTTCCGTCAGTTTGAGGGCCACACTCGAGGTACTCTGTTTTTTGTAAATTTAGTCATAATCCATAATCAGATAATCTTAATCTGAACCCTTCGGAGAATGTGGATCATGTCCCTCTTCATATCAGCAATGGGAGCTGTTGTTCTGGATGCTCCAAAGCACCCCTGCAAGAGCCCCCACAACCCCGTTAAAGGCAACGTGCCTGCTGTCCGTCTCTAGGTTTGCGAGCACACTGGGAAATCCCTATACACCCCCAAAAACTCGCTGCAGAAGGAAGCGTGACCTATGGCCCCCTCGCCTGAGCAAACCTCCAGATGACGTGGAGAAAAGGAAACTCAGCAAAATGAACAGATTGTGAGTGGGAGCCGGGCGCTGGCTGCAGAGACAGGCCTCCTTTTGCAGACCCGGAGAGCGTGAAGCGATGGGGAAGGAAGCACTTTTTAGAGGCGACCCCAAATCTGCAGGGCCAACTTGTGAAGAGAAAGGGGGGAGATGGAGCCGCCGCCGTGCAGCTCTCACCGCCCGAGATGAGCTTTGCTTCAATTGCTTTTTAAAGCTGAGATGCATTTGTCAAATTTACCAGTGATGAGAGAAGAGCTAATTCACTTTGGTAAAAGAGGCAGGTGTTAGAGAGGCCTCCACTTAGCATTAATAAACGGCAAAGTTTCAGCGCCTGGGAAAATGAACCCTCTTCCCTGCGACTCCGGCAGCCTGCTGATGAGTGAGTGAACAGCCAGCCCTTCTCTCTCCAGAGACTGGAGAGTAGCCCCAGGCCAGAAACCTCCGGAAGAGTTTGTATCCATAGCTAATCTTGGCAAAGCAAACAGAGGGACGCCGTGCATAAGAGCAGGAGCAGGGGATGAATGAGCAGCAGAGGCGTAGCAGCCATGGGCACAAATAGGGTCATATGTCCCCGGGCAGCCGGCATTAGTTCATGCTGGGGCAGAAAATAGCCCCCACGCCCCTCCTCCTTCCCCCATGTCAGCGGTGGCTCCAGCCTCCCCCCACCCTGCCACCTCAGCCCAGCCCGGCCCGGCCCAAGGCCACATGGCAGCCTTCATGTGTAGGAGTGGGGAAACACATCCGGTTCACCAGATTAGAGTCTGCCGCTCGTGTGGAGGAGTGGGGAAGCAAACCTGCATCTCCAGATTAGAGTCCACCATTCTCAACCGTTACACTGGCTCTGGAACAGTGCATTGTGGGATCTGTCACGTGGGCTTCCTCCAAGGCACGTGTTCACCAGAGCACAGGAAAAGATCTGCTGGACTCGATTCTCTACTC
Source organism: Sphaerodactylus townsendi (assembly GCF_021028975.2). Taxonomy (NCBI): domain Eukaryota; kingdom Metazoa; phylum Chordata; class Lepidosauria; order Squamata; family Sphaerodactylidae; genus Sphaerodactylus; species Sphaerodactylus townsendi. Next base: position 179,664,049 of record NC_059426.1, read on the forward strand.
TCTCAGGGACTTTGGCCAGATGATTTCTCCCCCTCTTGTTCTCTGCATTTGATCCCATCTTCTCCTCACTGGGCTGAGGTGGGGGGGGGGGTTTCCTACTTTTCTGTTTTCACTCATTTGTAGCCCTGTTTCTCCACAATATCAAACCACCCCCTTGTCTCCATAATTCCCGAATCCGGCTCCCGAAGAACTCTATAATTCCTGAAGCCTAAAGAAAGCCCAAAATATTCCGAGAGACCCGTCTCATCCGGCACACTCTCTGTTTGAACTGTGACCATCCGGCAGACGATACAGGTCTATCAAAACTAGGACAAAGAGGCTTAGAGACAGCTTCTACTCTAGAGCTGTGGCGATGCTGAACTCCGCGGCTTCGTGTCGATGTGTTTGGGGCTGTGTAGGGATGGGTGGAGGAAGGGGAAAGTGCGGATGCGGTATGAGTCTGGAATTGTCTGCATCGAGGAGTGCTGCTGTGGATTTTCGTTGTGTGTGCACAAGGACAATAAAAATGCTTATGCTTGTCTGTAGGGGCCTGTGAGGATGGCATCAGAGAGACACAAGCACAAGGGGAGGGAGAAGGAGCCTGGCTCTCCTCTGCCTCTACGACTGGCCCCGGCAGATGACGGTGCCACCTTTGGCCACCACTGCCTGCCAGATGTGTCCCTCTACCTTTTGAACCCTGAAAACACTGGACAGTTACATGCCCACTATTCCCCCAGTTTTCTTCCCGGACAGTGCATGGAAACACTCGACTATTGGGGGCAACGCCAGCCCTACCTGGCACTGTGCGTTCTCCTGCCCTGTAAAAGCAGAGGTGGGATCCAGCAGGTTCTCACAGGTTCCCGAGAGTAGGTTACTCATTATTTGTGTGTGCCGAGAGGGGGTGACTAATGGGTGATTTTGCCACGTGATTTTGGCCTTAATTATGCCCCTCCTCTCAGCAGCAGTGCGCAGAACTTGAAGCAGTCTAGCAGGAGGTGCACCGGCGTGCATGGCAGCCTGCGCCTGCGTGCATTCGTTTCCCGCCCAAGGACCGGCGCAGCGGCTGCATCCTTGCCACAGCCCCACCCAGGAATGCCCGGCCATGCCCCCATCATGCCCCGCCCAGCCCCATTGGCGCTACGCCACAGTTTGAATCCCACCACCATGGGAACCTATTACTAATATTTTTGGATCCCACCACTGTGTAAAAGCGTCACTGCCTGGGGTGGGGACGAGGGGACGAGGGTCCCGAAATGCAGCCCCTGGATCTTGCAAGTCTGGTCTCAAGCTTTATGGAGAGGGACGTCAGCCAGTCACTCTGAGGAGCGGCTCCGCTGTCTGCCTTTTGCTTTGCTCCAGCCGTTCAGTCCCTTCATCTCGTGCTCTCCCCCCCGCCCCCCGTTTCGTCTTTGCTGGGCTGTTTGTGTCTTCGGGTATCGATCGACTCCTTTGTGGCGGCTGCTTCTGCTCCTCGTTCCCCTGGACCCCCTTCGGCTGCAGCTCATTGCCTTTCATTAGGAGCCCTCCAACCTTGGGAGTGTCCTTCTCTGCTTCATCGCCTCCCCCCGGGGGCTTTGCCTGACTAATGGGAGCCACTCGGAGCATCTGTCTCTTCCTGCCTGCCTGGAAGGCACTGGGGCGGAGGGGAAACGTAGCAACAGCGGAGCAGTGACAAGAGCCTTCCTCCTGGGCCTGAAAGATGGCTCGGAGGAGCGGCTACACAAGGCCAGTTCTGGTTGCCAGCCTCCAGGTGTGGCCTGGAGACCTCCCGGAATGACTGCTGGCCTCCAGACTTGGGGAAGTCCTGCTATAATTATAATGTAGGTTAGCATATAGGTTTCTTACGTTTAGATTTTTGTATAGAAGCGAAGAGGCTTGCTGCAACTGTAACCTCCATCTGTGGGTTCTGTGGGGCAGAACTTGGAATGAGTTTGCAACAACAAATTTTAAAAAACAAAATGGTCACCTGGCAAGCTTCATGTGAAGGAGGGGCAGGGAAACAAATCCAGTTCACCAGATGAGAGTCTATTACTGATGTGGAGGAGTGGGGAATCAAGCCCAGTTCTCCAGATTAGAGTCCACCATTCGACACCACAAAGGTCAGTTCCACTGGAGAAAACGGATGTTTTTGAGGGTGGACTAGATGGCATATTAACCTCTCTCTGTGGGTTCTGTGGGGCAGAACTTGGAATGAGTTTGCAACAACAAATTTTAAAAAACAAAATGGTTTACTTTCTTAACATATAACATCAAACATCAACATTTAACGTCACACTTCAAGGTCCTGTTCAGGTTGCATTTTCAAGTCCTTCTAGTTACAGTCTACTGATACTGCCAAGTCCAATTCTTCTTTGCAAGCGGGTTGGCTCCTGAAGACTCCGAGGGCTTGGTGAACGGGATTCAACATGAGGAAGGTTTCCAGGAGAACTCTCACCCATTACAACCACAAAAAGAAGCCCTGAAACAGTAAACTCCAACATTGACAACATAGCAAAAACAAACAACTACCTTCCCACTAGTTCCCAACAACATTGCAGTTACCTTGACAAGGTGTTCAGGGCTTATACAAACCAAGGTCCGAGTCTGGTAGCCTCGTCTCCTCCAAACTACATGAGCTCTGCAGCCTCTTGCTGCTTTGAGTCTCCACCCCTTTCTGGGTCAACCCATTCTGAGCAGGGGGGTTACACAATGTCTAAGTTTTTCTCCCTCTCCTTTCTTTAGTTTCTCTCTGTTTTTCAAACTTTAATCTCTTTCCTTATCTAATTATTCTTCTTTATCCCTAAACTTCCTATTTTCCTTTAACAACATCTCCCCCCCACCACCACCACCACCCCCACCACCACCCCCCCCCCCCCCCCCCCCACCCCCACCACCCCCCCCCCCCCCCCCCCCCAACACCCCCCCACCCCCCCCCCCCCCCCCCCCCCCCCCCCCCCTCCCCCCCCCCCCCCACCCCCCCCCCCCCCCCCCCCTCCCCCCTCCCTCAGACCCCCCCCCCCCCCCACCCCACCCCCCCACCCCCCCCCCCCACCCCCACCCCCCCCCCCCCCCCCCCCCCCCCCCCCCCACCCCCCCCCCCCCCCCCCCCCCCCCCCCCCCCCCCCCCCCCCCCCCCACCCCCCCCCCCCCCCACCCCCCCCCCCCCCCACCCCCCCCCCCCCCCACCCCCCCCCCCCCCCACCCCCCCCCCCCCCCACCCCCCCCCCCCCCCACCCCCCCCCCCCCCCACCCCCCCCCCCCCCCACCCCCCCCCCCCCCCACCCCCCCCCCCCCCCACCCCCCCCCCCCCCCACCCCCCCCCCCCCCCACCCCCCCCCCCCCCCACCCCCCCCCCCCCCCACCCCCCCCCCCCCCCACCCCCCCCCCCCCCCACCCCCCCCCCCCCCCACCCCCCCCCCCCCCCACCCCCCCCCCCCCCCACCCCCCCCCCCCCCCACCCCCCCCCCCCCCCACCCCCCCCCCCCCCCACCCCCCCCCCCCCCCACCCCCCCCCCCCCCCACCCCCCCCCCCCCCCACCCCCCCCCCCCCCCACCCCCCCCCCCCCCCACCCCCCCCCCCCCCCACCCCCCCCCCCCCCCACCCCCCCCCCCCCCCACCCCCCCCCCCCCCCACCCCCCCCCCCCCCCACCCCCCCCCCCCCCCACCCCCCCCCCCCCCCACCCCCCCCCCCCCCCACCCCCCCCCCCCCCCACCCCCCCCCCCCCCCACCCCCCCCCCCCCCCACCCCCCCCCCCCCCCACCCCCCCCCCCCCCCACCCCCCCCCCCCCCCACCCCCCCCCCCCCCCACCCCCCCCCCCCCCCACCCCCCCCCCCCCCCACCCCCCCCCCCCCCCACCCCCCCCCCCCCCCACCCCCCCCCCCCCCCACCCCCCCCCCCCCCCACCCCCCCCCCCCCCCACCCCCCCCCCCCCCCACCCCCCCCCCCCCCCACCCCCCCCCCCCCCCACCCCCCCCCCCCCCCACCCCCCCCCCCCCCCACCCCCCCCCCCCCCCACCCCCCCCCCCCCCCACCCCCCCCCCCCCCCACCCCCCCCCCCCCCCACCCCCCCCCCCCCCCACCCCCCCCCCCCCCCACCCCCCCCCCCCCCCACCCCCCCCCCCCCCCACCCCCCCCCCCCCCCACCCCCCCCCCCCCCCACCCCCCCCCCCCCCCACCCCCCCCCCCCCCCACCCCCCCCCCCCCCCACCCCCCCCCCCCCCCACCCCCCCCCCCCCCCACCCCCCCCCCCCCCCACCCCCCCCCCCCCCCACCCCCCCCCCCCCCCACCCCCCCCCCCCCCCACCCCCCCCCCCCCCCACCCCCCCCCCCCCCCACCCCCCCCCCCCCCCACCCCCCCCCCCCCCCACCCCCCCCCCCCCCCACCCCCCCCCCCCCCCACCCCCCCCCCCCCCCACCCCCCCCCCCCCCCACCCCCCCCCCCCCCCACCCCCCCCCCCCCCCACCCCCCCCCCCCCCCACCCCCCCCCCCCCCCACCCCCCCCCCCCCCCACCCCCCCCCCCCCCCACCCCCCCCCCCCCCCACCCCCCCCCCCCCCCACCCCCCCCCCCCCCCACCCCCCCCCCCCCCCACCCCCCCCCCCCCCCACCCCCCCCCCCCCCCACCCCCCCCCCCCCCCACCCCCCCCCCCCCCCACCCCCCCCCCCCCCCACCCCCCCCCCCCCCCACCCCCCCCCCCCCCCACCCCCCCCCCCCCCCACCCCCCCCCCCCCCCACCCCCCCCCCCCCCCACCCCCCCCCCCCCCCACCCCCCCCCCCCCCCACCCCCCCCCCCCCCCACCCCCCCCCCCCCCCACCCCCCCCCCCCCCCACCCCCCCCCCCCCCCACCCCCCCCCCCCCCCACCCCCCCCCCCCCCCACCCCCCCCCCCCCCCACCCCCCCCCCCCCCCACCCCCCCCCCCCCCCACCCCCCCCCCCCCCCACCCCCCCCCCCCCCCACCCCCCCCCCCCCCCACCCCCCCCCCCCCCCACCCCCCCCCCCCCCCACCCCCCCCCCCCCCCACCCCCCCCCCCCCCCACCCCCCCCCCCCCCCACCCCCCCCCCCCCCCACCCCCCCCCCCCCCCACCCCCCCCCCCCCCCACCCCCCCCCCCCCCCACCCCCCCCCCCCCCCACCCCCCCCCCCCCCCACCCCCCCCCCCCCCCACCCCCCCCCCCCCCCACCCCCCCCCCCCCCCACCCCCCCCCCCCCCCACCCCCCCCCCCCCCCACCCCCCCCCCCCCCCACCCCCCCCCCCCCCCACCCCCCCCCCCCCCCACCCCCCCCCCCCCCCACCCCCCCCCCCCCCCACCCCCCCCCCCCCCCACCCCCCCCCCCCCCCACCCCCCCCCCCCCCCACCCCCCCCCCCCCCCACCCCCCCCCCCCCCCACCCCCCCCCCCCCCCACCCCCCCCCCCCCCCACCCCCCCCCCCCCCCACCCCCCCCCCCCCCCACCCCCCCCCCCCCCCACCCCCCCCCCCCCCCACCCCCCCCCCCCCCCACCCCCCCCCCCCCCCACCCCCCCCCCCCCCCACCCCCCCCCCCCCCCACCCCCCCCCCCCCCCACCCCCCCCCCCCCCCACCCCCCCCCCCCCCCACCCCCCCCCCCCCCCACCCCCCCCCCCCCCCACCCCCCCCCCCCCCCACCCCCCCCCCCCCCCACCCCCCCCCCCCCCCACCCCCCCCCCCCCCCACCCCCCCCCCCCCCCACCCCCCCCCCCCCCCACCCCCCCCCCCCCCCACCCCCCCCCCCCCCCACCCCCCCCCCCCCCCACCCCCCCCCCCCCCCACCCCCCCCCCCCCCCACCCCCCCCCCCCCCCACCCCCCCCCCCCCCCACCCCCCCCCCCCCCCACCCCCCCCCCCCCCCACCCCCCCCCCCCCCCACCCCCCCCCCCCCCCACCCCCCCCCCCCCCCACCCCCCCCCCCCCCCACCCCCCCCCCCCCCCACCCCCCCCCCCCCCCACCCCCCCCCCCCCCCACCCCCCCCCCCCCCCACCCCCCCCCCCCCCCACCCCCCCCCCCCCCCACCCCCCCCCCCCCCCACCCCCCCCCCCCCCCACCCCCCCCCCCCCCCACCCCCCCCCCCCCCCACCCCCCCCCCCCCCCACCCCCCCCCCCCCCCACCCCCCCCCCCCCCCACCCCCCCCCCCCCCCACCCCCCCCCCCCCCCACCCCCCCCCCCCCCCACCCCCCCCCCCCCCCACCCCCCCCCCCCCCCACCCCCCCCCCCCCCCACCCCCCCCCCCCCCCACCCCCCCCCCCCCCCACCCCCCCCCCCCCCCACCCCCCCCCCCCCCCACCCCCCCCCCCCCCCACCCCCCCCCCCCCCCACCCCCCCCCCCCCCCACCCCCCCCCCCCCCCACCCCCCCCCCCCCCCACCCCCCCCCCCCCCCACCCCCCCCCCCCCCCACCCCCCCCCCCCCCCACCCCCCCCCCCCCCCACCCCCCCCCCCCCCCACCCCCCCCCCCCCCCACCCCCCCCCCCCCCCACCCCCCCCCCCCCCCACCCCCCCCCCCCCCCACCCCCCCCCCCCCCCACCCCCCCCCCCCCCCACCCCCCCCCCCCCCCACCCCCCCCCCCCCCCACCCCCCCCCCCCCCCACCCCCCCCCCCCCCCACCCCCCCCCCCCCCCACCCCCCCCCCCCCCCACCCCCCCCCCCCCCCACCCCCCCCCCCCCCCACCCCCCCCCCCCCCCACCCCCCCCCCCCCCCACCCCCCCCCCCCCCCACCCCCCCCCCCCCCCACCCCCCCCCCCCCCCACCCCCCCCCCCCCCCACCCCCCCCCCCCCCCACCCCCCCCCCCCCCCACCCCCCCCCCCCCCCACCCCCCCCCCCCCCCACCCCCCCCCCCCCCCACCCCCCCCCCCCCCCACCCCCCCCCCCCCCCACCCCCCCCCCCCCCCACCCCCCCCCCCCCCCACCCCCCCCCCCCCCCACCCCCCCCCCCCCCCACCCCCCCCCCCCCCCACCCCCCCCCCCCCCCACCCCCCCCCCCCCCCACCCCCCCCCCCCCCCACCCCCCCCCCCCCCCACCCCCCCCCCCCCCCACCCCCCCCCCCCCCCACCCCCCCCCCCCCCCACCCCCCCCCCCCCCCACCCCCCCCCCCCCCCACCCCCCCCCCCCCCCACCCCCCCCCCCCCCCACCCCCCCCCCCCCCCACCCCCCCCCCCCCCCACCCCCCCCCCCCCCCACCCCCCCCCCCCCCCACCCCCCCCCCCCCCCACCCCCCCCCCCCCCCACCCCCCCCCCCCCCCACCCCCCCCCCCCCCCACCCCCCCCCCCCCCCACCCCCCCCCCCCCCCACCCCCCCCCCCCCCCACCCCCCCCCCCCCCCACCCCCCCCCCCCCCCACCCCCCCCCCCCCCCACCCCCCCCCCCCCCCACCCCCCCCCCCCCCCACCCCCCCCCCCCCCCACCCCCCCCCCCCCCCACCCCCCCCCCCCCCCACCCCCCCCCCCCCCCACCCCCCCCCCCCCCCACCCCCCCCCCCCCCCACCCCCCCCCCCCCCCACCCCCCCCCCCCCCCACCCCCCCCCCCCCCCACCCCCCCCCCCCCCCACCCCCCCCCCCCCCCACCCCCCCCCCCCCCCACCCCCCCCCCCCCCCACCCCCCCCCCCCCCCACCCCCCCCCCCCCCCACCCCCCCCCCCCCCCACCCCCCCCCCCCCCCACCCCCCCCCCCCCCCACCCCCCCCCCCCCCCACCCCCCCCCCCCCCCACCCCCCCCCCCCCCCACCCCCCCCCCCCCCCACCCCCCCCCCCCCCCACCCCCCCCCCCCCCCACCCCCCCCCCCCCCCACCCCCCCCCCCCCCCACCCCCCCCCCCCCCCACCCCCCCCCCCCCCCACCCCCCCCCCCCCCCACCCCCCCCCCCCCCCACCCCCCCCCCCCCCCACCCCCCCCCCCCCCCACCCCCCCCCCCCCCCACCCCCCCCCCCCCCCACCCCCCCCCCCCCCCACCCCCCCCCCCCCCCACCCCCCCCCCCCCCCACCCCCCCCCCCCCCCACCCCCCCCCCCCCCCACCCCCCCCCCCCCCCACCCCCCCCCCCCCCCACCCCCCCCCCCCCCCACCCCCCCCCCCCCCCACCCCCCCCCCCCCCCACCCCCCCCCCCCCCCACCCCCCCCCCCCCCCACCCCCCCCCCCCCCCACCCCCCCCCCCCCCCACCCCCCCCCCCCCCCACCCCCCCCCCCCCCCACCCCCCCCCCCCCCCACCCCCCCCCCCCCCCACCCCCCCCCCCCCCCACCCCCCCCCCCCCCCACCCCCCCCCCCCCCCACCCCCCCCCCCCCCCACCCCCCCCCCCCCCCACCCCCCCCCCCCCCCACCCCCCCCCCCCCCCACCCCCCCCCCCCCCCACCCCCCCCCCCCCCCACCCCCCCCCCCCCCCACCCCCCCCCCCCCCCACCCCCCCCCCCCCCCACCCCCCCCCCCCCCCACCCCCCCCCCCCCCCACCCCCCCCCCCCCCCACCCCCCCCCCCCCCCACCCCCCCCCCCCCCCACCCCCCCCCCCCCCCACCCCCCCCCCCCCCCACCCCCCCCCCCCCCCACCCCCCCCCCCCCCCACCCCCCCCCCCCCCCACCCCCCCCCCCCCCCACCCCCCCCCCCCCCCACCCCCCCCCCCCCCCACCCCCCCCCCCCCCCACCCCCCCCCCCCCCCACCCCCCCCCCCCCCCACCCCCCCCCCCCCCCACCCCCCCCCCCCCCCACCCCCCCCCCCCCCCACCCCCCCCCCCCCCCACCCCCCCCCCCCCCCACCCCCCCCCCCCCCCACCCCCCCCCCCCCCCACCCCCCCCCCCCCCCACCCCCCCCCCCCCCCACCCCCCCCCCCCCCCACCCCCCCCCCCCCCCACCCCCCCCCCCCCCCACCCCCCCCCCCCCCCACCCCCCCCCCCCCCCACCCCCCCCCCCCCCCACCCCCCCCCCCCCCCACCCCCCCCCCCCCCCACCCCCCCCCCCCCCCACCCCCCCCCCCCCCCACCCCCCCCCCCCCCCACCCCCCCCCCCCCCCACCCCCCCCCCCCCCCACCCCCCCCCCCCCCCACCCCCCCCCCCCCCCACCCCCCCCCCCCCCCACCCCCCCCCCCCCCCACCCCCCCCCCCCCCCACCCCCCCCCCCCCCCACCCCCCCCCCCCCCCACCCCCCCCCCCCCCCACCCCCCCCCCCCCCCACCCCCCCCCCCCCCCACCCCCCCCCCCCCCCACCCCCCCCCCCCCCCACCCCCCCCCCCCCCCACCCCCCCCCCCCCCCACCCCCCCCCCCCCCCACCCCCCCCCCCCCCCACCCCCCCCCCCCCCCACCCCCCCCCCCCCCCACCCCCCCCCCCCCCCACCCCCCCCCCCCCCCACCCCCCCCCCCCCCCACCCCCCCCCCCCCCCACCCCCCCCCCCCCCCACCCCCCCCCCCCCCCACCCCCCCCCCCCCCCACCCCCCCCCCCCCCCACCCCCCCCCCCCCCCACCCCCCCCCCCCCCCACCCCCCCCCCCCCCCACCCCCCCCCCCCCCCACCCCCCCCCCCCCCCACCCCCCCCCCCCCCCACCCCCCCCCCCCCCCACCCCCCCCCCCCCCCACCCCCCCCCCCCCCCACCCCCCCCCCCCCCCACCCCCCCCCCCCCCCACCCCCCCCCCCCCCCACCCCCCCCCCCCCCCACCCCCCCCCCCCCCCACCCCCCCCCCCCCCCACCCCCCCCCCCCCCCACCCCCCCCCCCCCCCACCCCCCCCCCCCCCCACCCCCCCCCCCCCCCACCCCCCCCCCCCCCCACCCCCCCCCCCCCCCACCCCCCCCCCCCCCCACCCCCCCCCCCCCCCACCCCCCCCCCCCCCCACCCCCCCCCCCCCCCACCCCCCCCCCCCCCCACCCCCCCCCCCCCCCACCCCCCCCCCCCCCCACCCCCCCCCCCCCCCACCCCCCCCCCCCCCCACCCCCCCCCCCCCCCACCCCCCCCCCCCCCCACCCCCCCCCCCCCCCACCCCCCCCCCCCCCCACCCCCCCCCCCCCCCACCCCCCCCCCCCCCCACCCCCCCCCCCCCCCACCCCCCCCCCCCCCCACCCCCCCCCCCCCCCACCCCCCCCCCCCCCCACCCCCCCCCCCCCCCACCCCCCCCCCCCCCCACCCCCCCCCCCCCCCACCCCCCCCCCCCCCCACCCCCCCCCCCCCCCACCCCCCCCCCCCCCCACCCCCCCCCCCCCCCACCCCCCCCCCCCCCCACCCCCCCCCCCCCCCACCCCCCCCCCCCCCCACCCCCCCCCCCCCCCACCCCCCCCCCCCCCCACCCCCCCCCCCCCCCACCCCCCCCCCCCCCCACCCCCCCCCCCCCCCACCCCCCCCCCCCCCCACCCCCCCCCCCCCCCACCCCCCCCCCCCCCCACCCCCCCCCCCCCCCACCCCCCCCCCCCCCCACCCCCCCCCCCCCCCACCCCCCCCCCCCCCCACCCCCCCCCCCCCCCACCCCCCCCCCCCCCCACCCCCCCCCCCCCCCACCCCCCCCCCCCCCCACCCCCCCCCCCCCCCACCCCCCCCCCCCCCCACCCCCCCCCCCCCCCACCCCCCCCCCCCCCCACCCCCCCCCCCCCCCACCCCCCCCCCCCCCCACCCCCCCCCCCCCCCACCCCCCCCCCCCCCCACCCCCCCCCCCCCCCACCCCCCCCCCCCCCCACCCCCCCCCCCCCCCACCCCCCCCCCCCCCCACCCCCCCCCCCCCCCACCCCCCCCCCCCCCCACCCCCCCCCCCCCCCACCCCCCCCCCCCCCCACCCCCCCCCCCCCCCACCCCCCCCCCCCCCCACCCCCCCCCCCCCCCACCCCCCCCCCCCCCCACCCCCCCCCCCCCCCACCCCCCCCCCCCCCCACCCCCCCCCCCCCCCACCCCCCCCCCCCCCCACCCCCCCCCCCCCCCACCCCCCCCCCCCCCCACCCCCCCCCCCCCCCACCCCCCCCCCCCCCCACCCCCCCCCCCCCCCACCCCCCCCCCCCCCCACCCCCCCCCCCCCCCACCCCCCCCCCCCCCCACCCCCCCCCCCCCCCACCCCCCCCCCCCCCCACCCCCCCCCCCCCCCACCCCCCCCCCCCCCCACCCCCCCCCCCCCCCACCCCCCCCCCCCCCCACCCCCCCCCCCCCCCACCCCCCCCCCCCCCCACCCCCCCCCCCCCCCACCCCCCCCCCCCCCCACCCCCCCCCCCCCCCACCCCCCCCCCCCCCCACCCCCCCCCCCCCCCACCCCCCCCCCCCCCCACCCCCCCCCCCCCCCACCCCCCCCCCCCCCCACCCCCCCCCCCCCCCACCCCCCCCCCCCCCCACCCCCCCCCCCCCCCACCCCCCCCCCCCCCCACCCCCCCCCCCCCCCACCCCCCCCCCCCCCCACCCCCCCCCCCCCCCACCCCCCCCCCCCCCCACCCCCCCCCCCCCCCACCCCCCCCCCCCCCCACCCCCCCCCCCCCCCACCCCCCCCCCCCCCCACCCCCCCCCCCCCCCACCCCCCCCCCCCCCCACCCCCCCCCCCCCCCACCCCCCCCCCCCCCCACCCCCCCCCCCCCCCACCCCCCCCCCCCCCCACCCCCCCCCCCCCCCACCCCCCCCCCCCCCCACCCCCCCCCCCCCCCACCCCCCCCCCCCCCCACCCCCCCCCCCCCCCACCCCCCCCCCCCCCCACCCCCCCCCCCCCCCACCCCCCCCCCCCCCCACCCCCCCCCCCCCCCACCCCCCCCCCCCCCCACCCCCCCCCCCCCCCACCCCCCCCCCCCCCCACCCCCCCCCCCCCCCACCCCCCCCCCCCCCCACCCCCCCCCCCCCCCACCCCCCCCCCCCCCCACCCCCCCCCCCCCCCACCCCCCCCCCCCCCCACCCCCCCCCCCCCCCACCCCCCCCCCCCCCCACCCCCCCCCCCCCCCACCCCCCCCCCCCCCCACCCCCCCCCCCCCCCACCCCCCCCCCCCCCCACCCCCCCCCCCCCCCACCCCCCCCCCCCCCCACCCCCCCCCCCCCCCACCCCCCCCCCCCCCCACCCCCCCCCCCCCCCACCCCCCCCCCCCCCCACCCCCCCCCCCCCCCACCCCCCCCCCCCCCCACCCCCCCCCCCCCCCACCCCCCCCCCCCCCCACCCCCCCCCCCCCCCACCCCCCCCCCCCCCCACCCCCCCCCCCCCCCACCCCCCCCCCCCCCCACCCCCCCCCCCCCCCACCCCCCCCCCCCCCCACCCCCCCCCCCCCCCACCCCCCCCCCCCCCCACCCCCCCCCCCCCCCACCCCCCCCCCCCCCCACCCCCCCCCCCCCCCACCCCCCCCCCCCCCCACCCCCCCCCCCCCCCACCCCCCCCCCCCCCCACCCCCCCCCCCCCCCACCCCCCCCCCCCCCCACCCCCCCCCCCCCCCACCCCCCCCCCCCCCCACCCCCCCCCCCCCCCACCCCCCCCCCCCCCCACCCCCCCCCCCCCCCACCCCCCCCCCCCCCCACCCCCCCCCCCCCCCACCCCCCCCCCCCCCCACCCCCCCCCCCCCCCACCCCCCCCCCCCCCCACCCCCCCCCCCCCCCACCCCCCCCCCCCCCCACCCCCCCCCCCCCCCACCCCCCCCCCCCCCCACCCCCCCCCCCCCCCACCCCCCCCCCCCCCCACCCCCCCCCCCCCCCACCCCCCCCCCCCCCCACCCCCCCCCCCCCCCACCCCCCCCCCCCCCCACCCCCCCCCCCCCCCACCCCCCCCCCCCCCCACCCCCCCCCCCCCCCACCCCCCCCCCCCCCCACCCCCCCCCCCCCCCACCCCCCCCCCCCCCCACCCCCCCCCCCCCCCACCCCCCCCCCCCCCCACCCCCCCCCCCCCCCACCCCAGTATGGCCGTGTTCTAGCAGCATTCTCTCCTGACGTTTCGCCTGCATTTGTGGCTGGCATTCCTCTGAAGATGCCAGCCACAGATGCAGGCGAAACGTCAGGAGAGAATGCTGCTAGAACACGGCCATACAGCCCGAAAACCACACAGCACCCAAATGTTTGAAGTTTTACTCTCAGGATCCAGAAGCTCATTGGACTGTTCACATCCTTACTTCCGGGATCCAAGAATTCATTGGATCATTCAAACTTGTCTTTGTCTAACACTCCCAAGGAACCACCTCAGGCAAGAAGGTGCAGGCTTTTGCTTCTGGGATTTGATCTCATCAGCATGTGCAAAAGGACTGTTTTCTGCCATAACACCATCACATTGAAGTCAGTGTATAGACTTGGGGAGGAAGGAGGAGGGGGTGGGGATGATTTTCCGCCCCCCCCATGTTACTAAATGGCTGCAGCATGGGACATCTGACCCTATATGTCCCCTTGGGCGGTACGCCCCTGATCAGACCTTCAGTCCATCAAGGCCAGTATTGTTTGCTAAGACTGGCAATTGCTCTCCCGGGAGGTCTTTCTCACCACTGGCTACCAAACCCTTTTAACTGGAGAGGTCAGGGATCAAACCAGGAACCTTCCGTACCCCCAGGCAGACGCGCTGCCACTGAGTCCAGCCTGCAGAGCTGGACTGTCTTATCTGGGCCGTCCTTCTGCTTCACTATTGAGCGACAAATTAGAAAGCAAAATGGAGGGAGGTTGTTTGTGTATTCAGAGGCTCTGAAGCGTTTGCATCCTCTGATTAGAAAACGACGCTCCCGATAAACTGTACCCTCTCGGGCCCCGAACACCAGCCTCTTATCAGATGAAGATCTTGCAGCTATTTATTAAGTCTTTGATGGAGCCACAGTTAATGCCAGCTTAATGGAACGGGCATCTTTTAAAGCAATCCAATGTGCGGCTTGTCGCCGACTCCCCTGATTAATTAAATTAGAGGCTGGGCTTCATAAAGCAATTGGTGGGAAATGAAATTTTATTTACATCGAGAAGTATTATCTCCCTCTCTCTAGAAACTTAATTCCACGTTATGCAATCTCTCATATTCTGTCAGCCTCATGTGATCCCCAAATTAATTTTCTTCTGTTTTGATATGTTTCCAGGTCTGAAATATTTTCATGAATAAATAATCTTTGGCTTTTCCCAGCAGGCTAATGTCCTGGCGATGCTTCCCACAGCAAACTTGCGGCAGAAAGAGAAGTTGTAGAGGGAAAGGCGTTTTGTTTTTTAAAAAGAGATTTATTGAGGGGAGGGGGGGTGCAATGTTGGCCGGTGGGTCAGAATGAACAAAATCAAAGCCGGGTCTTCAATAGAAAGCCCCTCCCTCTTTTGAGTTCAGCCCTCCCCCTCCCCCCCACATACACACACCCTGAAAAACAGCAAGAGATCTGCAAATAATATGCAGTAATTACAAAAAGGTTCATCTAACTATTTAAACAAATTCAGTTTAATCAGCTATCTGCAATATGATAATAACCCATTTACAAACATGCAATTAAAGCTATCTTGGAGATTATAGCTTCTAAGACTGGTTACCCTTGGAACTTTTCTACTGATAGCGTTTGTTTGGAATTAATGGTATGTTTGTATATGGCCTATTATCGTATTAAAGACAGCTGATTAGACTTGAATCGGTTATAATAATCTGAGTGACTCCTGTGTGAATATTAATGTCTATATCAGGACTGAAGCATCAATGAATACGACGCTGTTCAAATATGGGGGTGGGGGTGTTACCCAAATTAGTTTGGTCTGTTGCGTTTTTGGTTGTGGAATTAGCTGGGAACAGGCCCAAAATGTGCGAGGGCAGGTAAGGAGATCGGCACCAATTTATACACAGGTCGCTCCCCTTAGAAGTCTGCACCGAAACCAGAAGTAAGGAAAAGGTTTACAATTTTATTAAGGATTGAAAAAAATAAAAAATACACATGCCAGCTGTCAAACTGCATGCACAGAGTTGAGCCTAGAGCCGTGGTGGCGAACCTTTGGCACTCCAGATGTTATGGACTACAATTCCCATCAGCCAATTGGCCATGCTGGCAGGGGCTGATGGGAATTGTAGTCCATAACAACTGGAGCGTCAAAGGTTCACCACCACTGGAGAGTTACTGATGGAGGACATTAAGGGAAGGGCAGTATTTACAGATCTAGACGTCTGAGAAAGTGGGAGCCAGGGCCCTCTGCTCGCAAAGAAGCGATGCCGACAGAGGCGGAGCATTCACAGAGGCATGGGGGGGGGTCACACCAGCTGGTCATGTGTTGGAGGTAGAGAATTGCCTCCCACGCCCCCCCTTTGGCACCTCCCGCAAGGGTGCTCCTTTTGCCGCCTGGTGGGGGGCGGGGGGAGCAGTGTTGCCACGAGTCCCATTTTCCCCCTCTATGCCTCTGGATGCTGTGCACAAGTTTAGAAAGAAGTCCAAGGGCTAACTGCCCTCATTTGGGAGGTCCAGTTATGGGGAAAGTATGACCAAGAGGAGCAGCCTTCCTGGAACAAAGGAAACTTCTGCTCCCAGGCTTGAAAGGATTAAGCCCTGGGGGAGAGCCCAGCTCTTGATGAGGTTTGGATTGTGCTGATGAAATTAAGGTCGAATCCCCACTACCGTCTTAGCCAGGTTTCAGAACACAAACTAACCAGGTTGGAGGGACGACCTCCCCATGGCTTGCGTGGCAGATTCCGTTTCTGGCGCTCGTTCTCCCCGTTAATCCGTGTTCCGGCAGGACCTGGTTGCAAGTGGCACAGACCCCATTAACACGGTTCAGAGCTGATCCGAGGGGAGGGATGAGGGTTGAAACCCCTGACTTCATTTCCCCCGCCTCTGGAGTGTGACTCCAGAATTCAGGCAACCAATCAAAGGCTCATGCGATGCATGCACAGTCTCTTCCTGGGTTTTTGTTTCCGCTTTTCGCGATTGGCCAGCATAGAAGGGGACACAAACGCTTAAACAGGCAATCGTGCTTAATCTTTGAATCTTCGTTAATGGCTTTGGCTGGCTTGGTAACAATTAAATTTGAACTATTTGGTACAGTTCAAAGTGCTAAACTTTTAGCTTGACATTGGGTTTTTTTGATCACGCCCCTACAATGTACATTTCCTCAGTGGAAAAAGGTCCCGCCCCATCAAGGCACGCCAGCCAATCAGGGGAGACCGGTGAAGTGAGCTCACCTGGTAGTGGGGATTGCTAAGAGTTCTGCAACCGGGTGTGTCTGCTGTGTGCTCGCTGCGGTGGGGAGGGAGAAACTCCCATGAAGAGGACACAGTTTCACAATGAACAGGTTTGGATCTGCATGCAAATTTCAAGTGGGGATTCGACCTAAGACCGGGCCATTCTGGGTCTGGAGGAGCTTGGAATGTTGAAACAGGGAAACTCTGGAAGGTTGATGGCTCTGAAATGGTTGGTGTTCCCAGCCTTGACTTGTTGGCTAGCCTGAGGACCCCATGACCCCCTGCTAGTTGCCTGGGGGGTAGGGGGCTGCCCTCGCTACCAGCTCCAGCCCACCTCTGGCCTACTGTCAGTTGTCACTCACTTTCCATCATTTCCTGCTTTTTTCAATGTGGCAAATCACTCAGTTACAACTGAGTGCCAGAATGAGGGTTGCCAATCTCCAGGTGGCGTCTGGCAATTAGCTAGGATTGCAGATGGCCTCCAGGTGACAGACATCAGTTTGCTTAAATGGCCACTTTGGGAGGTGGAGTCTATAATGAAGTCCCGCCCCTCCCCTCCCCTAACCCCACCCTTCTCAGGCTCCACCTCCCAAATCTCCAGGTGTTCCCCACAGCTGCCAACCTTAGACTGTAGTGGGCAGAAGGCTGCCTCTGTGCTTGTTTTTGCCCCCAAGAGGCCCGCTTGCTGCCTGTGAGGCCTGCAGCAGCTGCTTATTGGTGGGATAATTGGGTTACCTGGCTGAGGTTTTGCTGCATAAATGAATGGTTCCAGGAAAGCCATCTGCACCCGGACACCACGGAACTGTGGAATATGTTGGCTTCAGAGCTTCATTTTGTGGTGGCTCAGCTGTTTCCCCCTCTGAGATCCAAATTGTGTGTGTTGTGTGTGTGGGGGGGGGGGCAGCAACCAGAAATGAAAATGTACGCAGTCTGGGGGAGCTAATGTCTGGCTACTGTTGTGTACTTTCTGGGCACTGGAACTTCCAATCCCCCAAGGGGTTCCAATACCACATTGCAGCCGTTTATGCACGGTCAAAATATCCCGGGGTGGGCAAGTGAGATATGCCGATTCATGCAGGTTTTCCGCATGGTTCCCGGTGCTAAAGCTGGCCTGCCCCGGTGTTGCCCCATGATGGTTCCCTTATCCTGGGATTTTCAAAAATCATCAAATTGGCAATTATTTTCAAATATCCCAGGGTGATGCTGCTCCCATGCAAACACCACAGGAGCAGAACTGGTTTATTTTTCCCGCCTTGCCACTCTGGTTCAACCAATCAAGAGGCACTGCATTTTTGCGGGGTGGCCACGCCCCGTCATGGTCCTTGGGTGGGAAACGGCCAGTTTGAATTCAGGGGTGTTAAGGAACGGTCCCCAGAAACTGTTGATGTTGCTGTGGTTGTGTTTGTGGAGCGGCGATGGCTGGTGTGAGTGGTGAGGCCTGCTTTGTGCATATGGGTATGCACTTGTGGTGTAAATATAAGGTGACCAGATAGTCACCTTTGTGAACCGGGACAGGCATGCGCGCACAGCCGCAGGAGCGCACTGCCTTCTGGGGCGCTCCTGTTTCCCACCCTGTGACAGGGCAGGAAACGGGAGCACGCCAGAAAAGATATCTTTGCGCCTCCCGGGTACGGCCGCTGCTGCGTGGGAGGTATTGCCGCGACCGTCCTTGCACCCCAGAAGGCAGTGCGGCAGCCTTCCAAAAATCGGGACACTTGATAAAACCCGCGGGACAAATTGTTTAAAGGCAGGACTGTCCCGCCAAAAGCGGGATGTCTGGTCAGCCTATGTAAATACAAAAGACCTGAGCTCAGGCAGAAAAAAACTGGAGTATTACCGGTCGTAACTCGGCTCCTGGAAAGAAACGTGCGCAGGGAGAAACTGGGATAAAATAGACCCAGGTTTTAAAAAAACCCAGTGGTACACAGGTATAATTTTGCCATGCGGAAACGGCCTGCTTGAATATTTATTTGTTTGTTTGTTTGAGTGTCTGTTGGCTTTCAAACATTCCAGGCTCCTGAATTGCAGATGGCTTGCCATTTTTTACAAAGCTGTATTTTGAGAATCTTTCTGTCCGCCCAGCAGCAACGTTTATCATCACATTGGCAGCTGGCCAGAACCTCTGCCGGTGATGGATCGGGTTGGCCATATGGCTGAGGTCAGCAAGAATGGCCCTTGTCCCAACTTTCTCATTCCGTTGAGGGGCTGCATAAACTGCCACTCATAATAGCGGCGAGAGCGTGTTTCACAAGCTTCCTGGCTCACTTTGACAGCCTCATTTGACAAACTTCTCCCTCATAACAAACAAGGCCATCTCGTCTCTTCTGCCCTGTTTGCTTGTTGTGCTCCCCCCGCCCCCGAAAGAGGTGCACCTTTCTGAACATTGTGTTTCAATTGCATAAGTAAAATGGGCATAAATCCTGGCACAATACTAGGAACCAGGGGCATCGCATTGAAAATATGCTGCTTGGGGGGGGGGGAGAGAATTAGGACTAATAAAAGGAAACACTTCTTCACGCAACGTGTGATGGGTGTTTGCCACAGGAGGTGGTGACGGCCACTAACCTGGATAGCTTTAAAAGGGGCTTGGACAGATTTATGGAGGAGAAGTCGATCTATGGCTACCAATCTTGATCCTCCTTGATCTCAGATTGCAAATTCCTTAGCAGAGCAGGTGCTCGGGAGCAGCAGCAGCAGCCGCAGAAGGCCCTTGCTTTCACATCCTGCATGTGAGCTCCCAAAGGCACCTGGTGGGCCACTGCGAGTAGCAGAGTGCTGGACTAGATGGACTCTGGTCTGATCCAGCAGGCTCGTTCTTATGTTCTTAAAAGATAAAAACAAATTAGCAAGGACCGAAACCAACCACAGTAACAACTTGTGGTATAAGCGGCTTCTCTGTGGTGGCCCCCACCTTGTGGAATGGCTCTCACTCACCTGTCTTTCCACAATCTATGCAAAACTGAATTGTTTGGTCATGGTGGGGGAGGGCAGCTGCCTCCTCTTACCAGGGTGTGGGTGGGTGGAAGCAGGTGGGGGGCAGGATTTTTGGTAACCAGGTGGCTACATTTTCCCCTAGGACACACCTCCTTCTGACTCACTTGCAATAGGACTACTGTGTGTATTACTGTTGCTGTTGATTATATTTTTTATCCCAACGTTTCTGGACCAGGAATTTTGTGTGTGCGTGTGTGTGTGTGCAATTCCAATGCACCACTTTCTGTAGCTGCTCTCAGGAAAGCGTCCTCCGGCCTGCAGCTTCAGTGCCCCAAGCGCCGTTGTCAGATTTTGAATTGTTTTGACTCCCCCCCCCGCCCCCATCTCAACAAGCTGGAACTTGGCCTCAAAATGTAGAACCGTGTCCTTGATTTACACCTGAGATGATTCCAACACTGTTGCACCGAAGGGAGAGCGATCTCGTTAATAAGCAGCTGGCCGAAGGGCCCAGAGACATCAACGGTCTCCCTTTCCTTTGCCAATTACTCTTCTTTTGCAAAGGGTTTGCCAAGCGCTATTTAAATTTCCTTCAGTTTCACCCTGCAAAGAGGAGTCCTCATTATTCCTTGCTAGCATAAGAACATAAGAAGAACATAAGAACGAACCTGCTGGATCAGAGCACAGTCCATCTAGTCCAGCACTCTGCTACTCGCAGTGGCCCACCAGGTGCCTTTGGGAGCTCACGTGCAGGATGTGAAAGCAATGGCCTTCTGCTGCTGCTGCTGCTCCTGAGCACCTGGACTGTTAAGGCATTTGCAATCTCAGATCAAAGAGGATCAAGATTGGTAGCCATAGATCGACTTCTCCTCCATAAATCTGTCCAAGCCCCCTTTAAAGCTATCCAGGTTAGTGGCCATCACCACCTCCTGTGGCAGCATATTCCAAACACCAATCACACGTTGCGTGAAGAAGTGTTTCCTTTTATTAGTCCTAATTCTTCCCCC
Organism: Sphaerodactylus townsendi; assembly: GCF_021028975.2. NCBI lineage: Eukaryota > Metazoa > Chordata > Lepidosauria > Squamata > Sphaerodactylidae > Sphaerodactylus > Sphaerodactylus townsendi. The sequence goes on from NC_059426.1 coordinate 179,683,991, forward strand.
CCAGCATTTTCAATGGATGCCAGTGCTCCAGTCCCTCAAGCGGAGGGTTCTGTCAACATTTTCTACCCCCTGCATCATTTTTAGACTTCAATCCTATCCCCCCTCAGCCATCTCCAAACTAAAGAGTCCCAAACGCTGCAGCCTCTCCTCATAAGGAAGGTGCTCCAGTCCCTCAAGCGAGCGTGTGGCTTGCCCAAGGCCTGGCAACAAACATTTTGGCCCAAGACTCTTCACCCCCAACTTCAGCTGTCTGCACCTTCAGGGTTTCCTGCTGGACACTTGGAGCTTTTCATGTCTCCTGATTATGGACAGCCCAATAACGTCTCCAGGGTGGGCCTGGGATCAGCGGACTCTGAGGGATGATTCAGACCCAGCAGGGTAACCTGCCTTGCTCCTAGTTAGCCGTTTGGCTACACTGGTGACAAACCTGTTGCCCTCCAGATGTTATGGACTACAGTTCCCATCATCCCCTGCCAGCACGACGATGACAAAGGGGTGATGGGAATTGTAGTCCATAACATCTGGAGTGCCGCAAGTTTGACCCCTATGGTCTACTGTATGGCGGGACAGAGCTGGTAGCTGCCAACTGGAAGTCTGTAGATGGATCACAGGACGTGCGGCAGGGGCGGTCCTCTAGCAGACCCTTCACCAGATGCCTCCAGATGTGTCCAAATGCCCCCCTGACTGTCAGGTGCAAGATTCAGGCAAGCCCCCCCTGCTGAGGCACTTTCTCAGAGAAGTGACAGGAAGGGGGTGGAAACAATTAACTGAACAGATCAACATTTCACTGTGAAGACATCAGTGCCAGGATTAGCTCCCGTGCTTCCTTCCCAAAACTCTTAATAGGCTTAAGCAGCTTTGGAGAAGGCAGGCTGAGTAGCAGCGAGAGATCGGCGCAGCCCAATGGGACGATCAGCTTACTTGCGCGATGCACAAAATCCAGAACCAGCGGGGGCTCATTACCGGGAGCTGTTCGGCAGCAATCCTGGCCTCCGAGGCAGCGTCAAAGAGCTGGAGGGACTCGTGTCCCTCGTCTTCCTTGGGAGGACTGCTTCTGTGACATCTATGCCTTCCTGAAAGGAAGCACACAGCCTTGTCAAGTAGTTTCAGCTAGACTATTGTAATTCGCTCTACGCCGGCCTGCCCTTGCGCCTGTAGGGATGAGCCCCCCGAACCCAGCAGAGCCTCAGAAAGAGCACAGGAATGCCTGTGCCATCTGTGTCCTTCTGGGTGCACACGCTCACCTGTCCCCCAAACCCCCATGAGTCATAGGTCATGAGATACCTGACTCACGGTCACAAGACGTCCCAGACAAAAGGGACAAAGGGGCACAAGCCCCCAGGTATGGATTAGGCCCAGACAGGAACGTTTCCTTCCGCACGTAGGCAACCCCATGAGTCATATACTGTACAGTATTCTCCCGCTCTCCCGCCTCTCGATCCGCCCCTACGAAACCCTAATAAAAGGTGCCAGGGATCAGACCACAGCAGAGTTGCCAGATCCACAGATCACGCTTCCTGCCACTGGCTCTCTCCACTGGATGATATCGCTGCATCTCGCCTCTTCCTTGTGACCCTCGCAGGCCGACTTCAGCGCCTGATCCGGAAGTTAAAGCTGGTCCAGCATGCGGCAGGGCATTTACTTACGGGAGGTGCCTACTGTGGTCATATTCAGCCTGTATTGCACCAGCTGCGTTGGCTCCCAGTGGAGTTCCGGATCATCCACAAGGTATGGGTATTAACCTTTAAGTCTTTGCGCGACCCGGGGCCCTTGTACCTTCGGGACCGCCTTACCCCATATGTCCCTACACGGCCCCTGCGTTTGGAAGAGGCCAATTTACTGGTGGTTCCCAGCCCCTCAATGATACAGCTGGCCTCCACCCGGGCCAGGGCTTTTATGGCCCTGGCCCCGGCCTGGTGGAACACTCTTCCTCCAACTATCTGGGCCCTGTGGGACCTTGGAGAGTTCCAGAGGGCCTGTAAGACCGAGTTGTTCCACCGGGCCTTTGGGGAAGCCAGCCGCTGATGGTGTGCACTCTTTTTGTCCCTCCCTTTCAACATTCTGGGAGCTTGTGACGTCTGGATCTACCGTCCCCCTCTTTGGGAGGGTTTTATTGATAGTTTTAATGCTGGACACCAAGTGATTTATGTGGAACGCTGTAATTTTATGTTTTAATGATGTTATGGCTCAATGAGCCTGTATTATTTATTTATTGCTACTGTTGTAACATTATTTTGTTGTTCACTGCCCAGAGCCCTTAGGGGATGGGGCAGTATATAGATATGATAATAGATAGATAGATAGATAGATAGATAGATAGATAGATAGATAGATAGATAGATAGATAGATAGATAGATAGATAGATAGATAGATAGATAGATAGATAGATAGATAGATAGATAGATAGATAGATAGATAGATAGATAGATAGATAGATAGATAGATAGATAGATAGATAGATAGATAGATAGATAGATAGATAGATAGATAGATAGATAGATAGATAGATAGATAGATAGATAGATAGATAGATAGATAGATAGATAGATAGATAGATAGATAGATAACAACAGGGCTACCAAGAGCCCCTTGGACCTCTGGATGAAGATTCCATCGCCGCCGCCCCCATGGCCCTGATCCACACCAAATAGCTGAAGAAACCAAAAGGCTTGTCTTCCTGAAACTCATATCTATGATAATAAAAGAGCCTACACGTCCACCTGTCTGTTTGTGGTGAGTTATCTCAGAAAATAAAACCAGGAATCCCCAGAAGAAAACCATATGGAGTCTCAAACTCCTTGTCTTTTTCTCCCCACAACAGACAACTTGTGAGGTGGGTGGGGCTAAGAGAATTTGGAGAGAACTGTGACTGGCCCAAGGTCACCCAGCTGGCTTCATGTGAAGGAACGGGAAAATGAATCCAGTCCACCAGATTAGACTCCACCATTCTTAACCACTACACCATGTTGGGTCTCCACACTGTGACTTGACGGCAATTTCCATCACCACCAGTTTAATTTGGGGTCATCTGCAAATTTGATTGGCACGCACTCTATTCCATCAGCCAAGCCATTGATCAAAACATTAAATAGCATTGGACCCAGGACAGAACCCTGCGGCACTCTGCTAGTCGCCTCTCTCCAGGATGAAGGTGAGCCATTGGTGAGCACCCTTTAGGTTTGGTCTGGATGGCAGTTAAAATAGAGCTGTTGGTCGAATCCCCACTTGAAATTTGCATGCAGATCCAAACCTGTTTGTTGTGAAACCGTGTCCTCTTCATCGGAGTCTCTCCCTCCCCACCGCAGCGAGCACACAGCAGACACACCCGGTGGCAGAACTCTTAGCAATCCCCACTACCAGGCGAGCTCGCTTCACTAGTCTCCCCTGATTGGCTGGTGTGCCTTGATGGGGCGGGACCTTTTCCGACTGTGGAAATGTACATTATAGGGGCGTGATCAAAAAAACCAACATGGAAAAGTTTAACATTTCACTGTGCAAACAGTTAATTGTTACCTGTAAACCATTAAAGATTCAAAGTTACATGTTTGACTGTTTAACGTTGTCAGGGCCATGACCCTGCCAGTAGCCTCCGTCTCCCTGTAAGTTTCTGTTTCCCCAGTTATCCCCGTTCCCGCCTCTGGGAAGGACCGCCCACTCCCACCTGTATATATACTGGAACTGAGGGCAAGAACCCTCAGTTCCAGCACCCTGTATCATAGGGCAACACGATTCAATAAAGTTCGTTCCTTTGTTTCAAAGCCGACTTTGTCTGAGGGTGTCCAGCCTTACAAACGTTTGTGTCCCCTTCTGCTGGCCGATTGCAAAAGCGGAAATGAAACCAAGGAAAGGCTACGTGTGCATCGCAGCGCTGATTGGTTGCCTGAATTCTGCGTCACACTCCAGGGTGGGAAACGAGTCAGGGTTTCAACCCTCATCCCTCCCCCTCGGATCAGCTCTGAACCGTGTCAATGGGGTCTGTGCCACTTGCAACCAGGTCCTGCTGGAACACGGATTAACGGGGAGAACGAGCACCAGAATCTGCCACCCAAGCAATGGGGAGGTTGTCCCTCAAACCTGTTTAGTTTGTGTTCTGAAACCTGGCTAAGGCGGTGGTGGGGATTCGACCGTTGACTCACCAGAAGCCCCACCTCTCAAGCCTGAGGCAAACACAAGCCCCAAAACAAAGAAAAACCACCTACATTGTTGTGGGGAGAGGAAGGGAAAGGAGTTTGTAAGCAAATTTGAGTCTCCTTACAGGAGAGAAAGGGGGGTATAAATCCAAACTCCAACTCCTCCTCTTCCTCTTCTTCCTCTTCTTCTTCTTTTTCCTCTTCCTCCTCCTCCTCCTCCCCCTCTTCCTCCTCCTCCTCTTCTTCTTCTTCCTCTTCCTCCTCCTCCTCCTTTTCTTCCTCTTCCTCTTCCTCTTCCTCCCCCTCTTCTTCTCCTTCTCCTTCTCCTTCTCCTTCTCCTTCTCCTTCTCCATCTCCTTCTTCTCCTTCTTCTTCTTCTTCTTCTTCTTCTTCTTCTTCTTCTTCTTCTTCTTCTTCTTCTTCTTCTTCTTCTTCTTCTTCTTCTTCTTCTTCTTCTTCTTCTTCTTCCTCCTCTGACTCTGCTGACTCTGCCGATGCTCCTCTTCCTTCTTCCAGGGTTGCATCCTGGGGCACATGGCTGAGAGCTGCAGGCCTCCCGTCCTCCTTGCCTGTTGCTTCCAGGGGGTCCTTTGCCAGCGCTTGCTTGGGCCACAGCTGCCCAGCTCTCCCCTGCCAGTCACTCGATTCCTCTGCTTTGCCTCTTTATTGAATGTTTACAGCCCGGCCTCGCCTGGCGCGGGAGGAAGCTGGCGGTTCTTCAGACGCAGGTGCAGCCTTCCTGATTAGAGATGAGGGGGAGGCTCTGGCAAGAGGCGGAGGGGGAGAAACCCTTCAAATATTCTCCATCACAATTAAAATCTCAGACAGCCAAAATACCAGACAGCAGCAGCAGTAGCAGCAAAGAAAACTGGAGCACTGTGTTGTTGAAGGCTTTCGTGGGTGGAATCAATGGGCTGTTGTGGGTTTTCTGGGCTGTGTGTTTGCAGCCTGGTAGTTGTAGCGCCTAACATTTTGCCCGCATCCATGGCTGGCATCTTCAGAGGCAGATCATAGTGAAATGCGTTTCTCTCCATGGCAGAGTGTGGAATGATTGTGACAGAAACACATCTTACCTGGGTGCTGTGTGGTTTCCGGGCTTTATGGCCGTGTTCTAGCAGCATTCTCTCCTGACGTTTCGCCTGCATCTGTGGCTGGCATCTTCAGAGGATCAGCCACAGATGCAGGCGAAACGTCAGGAGAGAATGCCAGCCACAGATGCAGGCGAAACGTCAGGAGAGAATGCTGCTAGAACACGGCCATACAGCCCGGAAACCACACAGCACCCAAGTGATTCCGGCCGTGAAAGCCTTCGACAATACATTGACACATCTTACCTGCTTTGATAGTATGTTCCTGCGTGGCAAGGGGTTGGACTTGATGGCCCTTGGGGTCTCTTCCAACTCTATGATTCTATGATTCTTTCCAGAATATGCCCCTGAAGATGCCGGCCATGGATGTGGGTGAAATGTTAGGAGCAAAATTACCAGACTATGTCCACACAGCCTGGAAAACCCACAACAACCAACTGGAGCATTGCCGGTTTCTGTCTTTAGCTAGGCTTGTTTTGTGGGGGTGGGGGTTGTTATGAAGGGGTTAAAATATTTTTAACAGACCTAAAGGCTTTCAAGAACTGGCATAAGAAAAGTTTGCTCAAGGCATGTAGATAGATTTGCTCAAGAATCCCTAGCAACTTCACAGAAGTACAGATGAGAGCAGATATTCTATCGCATACCCTGCAGCTCTGGAAACGTCTACAGAGGAATCACAAAACGCAGCATTCAGATTCGTATTAAAGAGCATGAAAGACACTGCCAGCTTAAACATCCCAAAAAACTTGCAGTAGCAGAACATGCTCTGAGCAAAACTGGACATAACATTTTATTTGAAAATATTGAAATTCTGGACAACTCGGAGGGTTACTATGTCAGACTACACAGGGAGGCTACTGAAATCCACAAACATCAAGAAAACTCCAACTAGAAGGAAGAGATCCTGAGAATTAACAAAACTTGGCTACCAGTCCTTAAAAACACCAGAATCAAAGGCCAAGGGCATGCTGGGTTCATGGACAACGAACTCCACCCAGACACAGGGTTTGCATTCACTAATACTTTTGCTTCTGCAGGGAATGCAACTACGAATACGAATGTAAATAGACCGAAAACTCCCTCCCGCAATGCAATGCAGTCAACCATACCTTTGAATAGCAAGTTCCACCCAAACACTTACTGATTGGTTCCCCACCCTGGGACATGGACAATATATACCCCACTAAACCCTTCTCACTGGACACAGTGTGTGACAGACTTCCCTCTGTGATACACCTCTGAAGATACCGGCCACAGATGCAGGCAAAATGTTAGGAACAAGATCCACCAGACCACGGCCACACAAGCCCAGAAAGTCGACAACAACCGAGCAGGTATTCGTTTATGAAAAATCTTAGCAGTTTGCGTAAGCTCACCGCAAAAACACTTTAGTCATGATTATGGGAATGGGGATGGGGCTTGTTATGAGAAGAGGCTTTGATACGCTTATATACTGTTTGATATATTTAATATGTTTATGTAATAGGCGGATCGGAAAGGGTGTAACCCTAATTACCCTTAGCCGAAGGGAGAATGGAGAGGGACCATTGAGTCCTGGGAGATAAGGGAAATACAAACAGGCTGTAATTAATGGAAGAGAGCCATCCTGACGGTAATTTCTATGGTGCTTTGAGTAGAATAGGAAACACCCCCCTGCTCTACTCCCTGCTTAAAATTCTGATCAGTGGGTTCGATGGCCCTGCTCTAACGGGTGACTCAGAGTGTTTATAACAGGAGTGGGTGGGAGGAATATGTATAGATTCTGGAGGAGAGAAGGAAGAAGAAGAAGAAGAAGAAGAAGAAGAAGAAGAAGAAGAAGAAGAAGAAGAAGAAGAAGAAGAAGAAGAAGAAGAAGAAGAAGAAGAAGAAGAAGAAGAAGAAGAGGAGGAGTAGTTTGGATTTATATCCCCCCTTTCTCTCCTGTAGGAGACTCAAAGGGGCTTACAATCTCCTTGCCCTTCCCCCCCACAACAAACACCCTGTGAGGTGGGTGGGGCTGAGAGAGCTCAGAAGAACTGTGACTAGCCCAAGGTCACCCAGCTGGCGTGTGTGGGAGTGCCCAGGCTAATCTGAATTCCCCAGATAAGCCTCCACAGCTCAGCCACAGGGGTAAGGAACACAGGGGTAAGGAACACTGAAGAGGGCATTTAGGTTTGCCAACCTCCTGTTGGGGCCTGACTCTTCCTCACCTGCACCTTCCTCACAGGGTAGTTGTGAGAATAAAGAAGCCAGAGCAACATACCTTAAGGGCCACCTCCTCCCCTGGGAACACCCCCCGTACACCCCCGTCACCTTTGCATGCCCTGCTTTGGCTGCTTCTCCCCCTTGAAGCTAGAGGGGTGGCATACTGAGAAAGGGCCTTCTCAGCCATGGCCCCATTAGAACTCCTTCCCCAGGGAGATTCATCTGTCTCCCTCCATCATCAGCGTCTTTTGCCAGGAGCAAGTGAAGGGGTTTTTTGCTTTATCCGGCATCCCCACAATAACTGGTCTTCCTTCAGGTGCTGTTTGTTTATATTTAACTGAATTATTTGATAGTTTTAAATGTATTTTGAAATGTTCTAGTGTGTTTTTTAAAAATGTTCACCACCTTGTAGACCCTGATTGGATGGGAAGGCAGCATAAAAATGTTTTAAATGAAATAAATAAATAGATAGATAAATGTATAAATGATCCTCTGAAGATCATGACCAGGGGGGCCTGGAGATCTCCTTGAAGTACAACTGATCTCCAGACCGCAGAGATCTGTCCCGCTGCAGAAAATAACTGCGGGCAGAGGTGGGATCCAGCAGGTTCTTCTCACCAGTTCCCGAGAGGGGGTTACTAATTATCTGTTTGTGCCGAGAGGGGGTTACTCATTGGGTCTGCTTTTCCGTTAGAAATTCCATGAGGTCCAAAAATCACGAAGTCCTGTTGTTTCCTATGTGGCTGGTTAGTGAAGGTAGAAAACGGGATCATTCGCCCTGTTGGGCTGTTTTAAAAACATGTTTTAGAAATATGGTCAAGTTCCTTGTTTCAGGAAAGTCTCCTTCTTTTGATTTCTAGAAACAAAATTAAGTATTTGAAAGTATTAAGTATTTGACATGCAGTCAATTAGAGGAGAAGTAGTTGTTTCTGTTGGCAACGGACGATAGGACTTGCTATAATGAGTTTAAATTGTGGACAGAAAGATACCAGCTGGAAATTAGGAACTTTTTTTTACAGTAAGAGTTTTTTACAGTAACAGAGAAATTATTAATGCCCCACCGCTGGAATGCCCGGCCACGCCCCCGTCACGCCCTGCCCAGCCCCATTGGCGCGACGCCACTGTTTGAATCCCACCACCATGGGAACCTGTTACTAAAAATTTTGGATCCCACCACTGACTGCGGGGTACGTGTGTGGGTGGGGTGGGGGTGAGTTCTCTGACATTTAACCCCACCAAGGTCCTTGCCATTCCCAGGGATTTCTCAGCCCACAGTTGGCAAACCAAGGACTGGCAGGAGAGCTGAAGCCAGACTCCCAGACTGCACCCTGCTGTCCTGATCCAATTTTATGTTGCTTGTTTCGCCTGCCCGCCTGACCTTAAATGAGCTCCCAGCAGTATACAAAACCCACAATCAAACATCATGAAACCATCCAAAATCACACAAGCCACATTCCCGCGCTCCCCAGCAAGAGCGAAAGCCCCCGCGCCGAACATATTAATTTATTCTGCCTGATAAATGCCCACTTAAAAGGCCCGCTGAGCTGCAAAAGACGAATAACTCTCTCTGGGAAGGAAGGTCAAAAGAGCACCGTTGATGTGGCCGCTCAACAGGCCTGCAGAGGAGAGATTCCAAGAACGTCGTCTCCTAGAGCGTCCAACAGAGCAGCAGAGAGATGTGCCGCTCAAAGGGATGGAAAGCAAGACTGAGAGAGGGGGGCAGTTGGAACCTGAACCTGGTGAGCCATGAGCCCACCAGAACCTCTTTCCACTCTAGGACCAGTGGAGGCCTGCCATCGCCCTACGTCACCCCCCTGGGCTGCATTGATTAGAGGTGAATTCTGTTCAGCAGAATCCTTGGCTGGATTGGAAACCGCCTTGACTGCGGCCCCAGGACTGTGTAATAGTTTTCAGGAAAGCCCCCCCCCCACCCCAAATAGTACAAGGTCATTCTATTTAGGTATTTAGTGGCTGTGCTATTTAGTGGCTGGCCCACCTGTAACCCCCATGCTCAGAATGGGTTGACCCAGAAAGGGGTGGAGACTCAAAGCAGCAGAAGGCTGCAGAGCTCATGTAGTTTGGAGGAGACGAGGCTACCAGACTCGGACCTTGATTTGTATAAGCCCTTAACACCTTGTAAAGGTAACTGCAATGTTGTTGGGAACTAGTGGGAAGGGAGTTTATTTTTGCTATGTTGTAAATGTTGGAGTTTATTTTTTCAGGGTTTCTTTGTGCGTTTGTATTGGGTGAGAGTTCTCCTGGAAACCTTCCTCATGTTGAATCCTGTTCACCCAGCCCTTGGAGTCTTCAGGAGCCAATCCCCTTGCAAAGAAGAATTGGACTTGGCAGTATCAGTAGACTGTAACTGGAAGGACTTGAAAATGCAACCTGAACAGGACCTTGAAGTGTGATGTTAAATGCTGATGTTATATGTTAAGAAAGTAAACCATTATGTTTTTTTTAAAAAAAACTTGTTGTTGCAAACTCATTCCAAGTTCTGCCCCACAGAACCCACAGGTAGAGGTGACACACCCACTCTGGCTGGAGGCTTCCCGTCAGCATCCTCCTTTACTCTCTGTGAGATTTGGTGGTGTTGTTTTTTTTTTAAAAAAAAACCTCTAGCATCCTATTGTCGAAGGCTTTCACTGCCGGAATCACTGGGGTGTTGTGGGGTTTCCGGGCTGTCTGGCCGTGTTCCAGTAGCATTTTCTCCTGACGTTTCGCCTGCATCTGTGGCTGGCATCTTCAGAGGATCCTTTGGGGGAGGCTGGCCTATAAACAAACAGACAGACAAATCTGTGCCACCAGGTCACTTCCTGGAAATCCCCAGAAATGATGCAGGGTAGCTTTAGGAATCACAAGGAGCTTTATAGTTTTGCCATACAGTTTCCAGTGATTTCTAGAGCTACCCTGCATCACTTCCAGGTTTTCCCATGTCCTTGTCAGTTGCTGGGTATGGCCTGACAACCCTATCTTTAGGAGGGAACAGTGAAATAATTGGGTTTCAATGTTTCTTTAAGTTGTGCTTCCTGTTCTACTGGTCGCATAAATTTTATGGCTCTCTGTTGACTGAATAGATTTGCTGGTTTTAATTTGTTTTATTTCTGGCTGCCTGCAAAAAAGGAATGACAGGTTTAAAGTCTTTTCCTAGGAATCCAACTGTAGTTATGGGGTCCAGGTCTCCTTCTGCAATGGGGAGCCTGTTGGCATGAGCCCCTGTTCCCCACCCCGCCTCACAGGGTGAAGTTGGGGAAAATTGGGGAGGCTTGAAGAAGAGTTTGGATGTATACCCCACCTTTCTCTCCTGTAAGGAGACTCAAGGTGGGCTACAAGCCCCTTTCCCTTCCTCTCCCCTTGTGAGGCAGGTGGGGCTGAGAAAGTTCTGAGAGAACTGTGACTAGCCCAAGGTCACCCAGCAGGAATGTAGGAGTGCGGAAACACACCTGGTTCACCAGATAAGCCTCCACCACTCAGGTGGAAGAGTGGGGAATCAAACCTGGTTCTCCAGATTAGAATCCACCTGCTCTTAGCCACTACACCACGCTGGCTCTCTCGTTGGCATTGTGTAAGGACTGCATGCCCCTTTCTAGCACCAAGCTGACAATGATATTGTTTTGGGACAAATCCTCAAGCATCACCCTGATGCAATGACCTCACTTCTGTTTTTGTGCAGGAAGTGATGTCACGCACTGGCACGACGGTGACACAACTGTCTCCAACCCCCAATCTCCCAGCAGATGGCCAGCTGCAACTTGCAACCTTCTCTGTAATGCATCTATTTCCCCCCTCAGCGGGGTTCCTCCAATGGCCTTATGTTTACTGCCCAGGTTCCTGTGCTGAATGGGTGCAGGCTTGGGCGCTGGAGAGAGGAAGGAAGGAAGGGGCTAAAGGAGGAGAAGCAGCGGCGTGGGAGGTTAGGAGCAGGTGCATTCTAATCTGCAGGAACCGGGTTTGATTCCCCGCTCTGCTGCTTGACCTGTGGAGGCTTCTCTGGGGAATTCAAATTAGCCTGTGCACTCCCACACACGCCAGCTGGGGGGCCTTGGGCTAGTCACAGCTTCTGGGAGCTCTCTCAGCCCCACCTACCTCACAGGGTGTTTGTTGTGAGGGGGGAAGGGCAAGGAGATCGTAAGCCCCTTTGAGTCTCCTGCAGGAGAGAAAGGGGGATATAAATCCAAACTCCTCCTCCTCCTCCTCCTCCTCTTCCTCCTCCTCCTCTTCCTCTTCTTCCTCCTCCTCCTCCTCCTCCTCCTCCTCTTCTTCTTCTTCTTCTTCTTCTTCTTCTTCTTCCTCTTCTTCTTCCTCTTCCTCTTCCTCTTCCTCCTCTTCCTCCTCTTCCTCCTCTTCTTCCTCTTCTTCCTCTTCTTCCTCTTCCTCTTCTTCTTCTTCTTCTTCTTCTTCTTCTTCTTCTTCTTCTTCTTCTTCTTCTTCTTCTTCTTCTTCTTCTTCTTCTTCTTCTTCTTCTTCTTCTTCTTCTTCTTCTTCTTCTTCTTCTTCTTCTAAGAGGGGACTTGGGGTAGGGAATCCCTGACCACCAGCAGGCAAATGGCAACTCTAAGAGGCCGCTCCCTACTGGCATCTTCTTTTGGCTAGCTGCTTCATATTTTTAGAAAGCGTGTGGATTAAGAAAGCCTTTTGTGTGTGGTTCTCCTTGTCCTCAGCATCCCAATTCCACACTCTCGGGGAAGGATATGGGCAAGCCTGATACGAAGATGTCCTGCTCCTTCGGCGTGTGCTCCCAGGAGGGTGGGGGGAGGGAAACTGTTCCTCCAGACCATGCGGCTGCCCGTGTGCCAGCAACTCCCATCTCAAAAGGCTCAATAACTTACAGCAAATTAGGCACGTCAGCCAAAAAAGAGAAGTCGGCCGGAAGAAAGGAAGGTCCCTGAAGCTACAAAGCAGCATAAATTTGCCACCTTTATTTACGAGAGCGCCTTCCATCAATAATGCTAATAGCTTGATTTACAGCCAGCTCCTTGGCTCAGAGTGCTGATAAATCAGAGCTTAAGGAGTTTTTTTTTCCCGCTCGTCAGCTCTTCAGGACACGACCAAGAAAGGCAACTTGCCGAAGTTCGATTTCCATCTATTTTCATTTTGCTTCATCCGTTTTAATCCGGTCTAGGAATCTCAGGCTGCGAAAGAGAACAATTAGGCAGAGGCAGAAACATGAAATAAGACACACGTCTTTAGAGCCAGCCAGGATTTTCAGCCAGAAATCAGCTGTTCGCTGGCGTTTGTTGGGGGGAAAAACTGCATATGGCAGTGGCGGCGAACCTATGGCACGGGTGTCAGAGGTGGCACTGAGAGCCCTCTCTGTGGGCACGCACAAACAGAGTTCATCATGTACGGGGGGGAAATCGCCCCCCCCCACACATCTAGGCTGGCCTGGGCCGCTGGGCTCGATTATTAGCATTAAACCTAAGACCTAGTTTTGGGGAAGCAGTGTAGGGAACCCTGTTAAGCACTGTTAAATCCCACTGATTTTCATGCAAAGAACTAAACGCAATCCTTTACCTGGGAGTAAACTTGATTGCTGGCAATGTGGCTTGCTTCTGAGCAAACCCTCCTAGGGTCGTGGTTCACCCGTTCGAAGAGTTGCACGGTTGCTTCAAAGCAAAGCCACTTTCTACCACTAAGCTTACTCCCGAGTAACGCACGCCTCAGAGCCAACCATTTTTTCTAAACTTAAACCTCAGTATTCAGGTTAAATTGCCGTGTTGGCACTTGGCGATAAATAGGTGGGTTTTGGGTTGCAGTTTGGGCACTCGGTCTGAAAAAGGTTCGCCATCACTGGCATATGCAATATACTGAAAATGGAAGGCTAGCTTGTAACCCTAACTCTGGCTGGAAGAGCTGGTTCACGCTTCTGTGGTTTTGCCGTGGGCGGGGGCAGGGGAGTCCTGCCTGCCTGAAGATCTGAGCTTCTGGCCTATCAGAGAGGGCAGGGAAGCTACCCCTAATCCTTTGCTGTGAATCTGGAAGTTCAGGGAGCCAGAGTGGGGTAGTAGTTGAGAACAAAACACTTCAATCGGGTGAACAGGGTTTGATTCCCTACTCCTCCATATGAGCAGTGGACTCTGATCTAGAGAACTGGTTTGATTCCCCACTCCTCCACATGAGCACCAGACTCTTCTCTGGTGAACTGGATTTGTTTCCCCGCTCCTACACATGAAGCCTGCTGGGTGACCTTGGGCCGGTGCCAGTTCTCTCAGAACTCTCTCAGCCCCGCCTACCTCACAAGGTGTCTGTTGTGGGGAGAGGAATGGAAAGGAGTGGGCAAGCAGTTTTGAGACTCCTTAAAAGTTGAGAAAATCAGGATATAACAAACCAAATCCTCCTGCATCATCTGTAAGGCCACCCAACAGCTAATGGGGGCACACAATAGAAAACTTCAGACGGATTCTTCTGCCCCTCACAGCAACTGCCTGAAAGCTGCGGCAGGAGACTGGAGGAATGGCAGGGACACGGAGGCAGTCAGCCATGGGTGAGATGTTGTTGGAAATTCCAAGAAGTGACATCATGCCCCTCTAGGAATCACCAGAAACACTATGGTAAAACCATATCGATTGCAGTGATTCCTAGGGACAAGTTGAAACCGGACTCCTACTGGAATTGCCAGAACTCTGTGGTTTTATCGTTGTTTGTTTGTTTGTTTGTTTGTTTGTTTGTTTGTTTGTTTGTTTGTTTGTTTGTTTGTTTGTTTGTTTGTTTGTTTGTTTGTTTGTTTGTTTGTTTGTTTGTTTGTTTGTTTGTTTGTTTGTTTGTTTGTTTGTTTGGTTGGTTGGTTGGTTGGTTGGTTGGTTGGTTGGTCGGTTGGTTGGACGGTTGGTTGGACGGTTGGTTGGTTGGTTGGTTGGTTGGTTGGTTGGTTGGTTGGTTGGTTGGTTGGACGGTTGGACGGTTGGAATGGTTGGGAGCCGTTGGATTTGGCCACAGTTAGTTGAATGTGCGTGGTTAGGTGGGCCGGACGGATTTGGATTTGGGCCCTGGTTGAAGATTTGGATGCCGGTTGGTTGAATTTGGTTGGATTTGGATTGGGCTATTGGATTTGGATTTGGTTGGACCGGACCGGATGGGAGCCGGACCGGAACGGACGGACGGACGAATGGAAGGGCCGGACTTATAAACCGCCTCATCCCCTCGAAGAAGCCTCGAGGCGGCTCGACAATAATGCGACTGTTCTAACGAGGGCAGCAAAGTCCAACAACATTTATAAAACATTGATCCCTTAAAACCTATGCAGCAACTTCTAACAACAGAAAGCTAGAAATTAAAACCACCAAAGTTTTTATAAAACATGAGTTGTTTAAAACGGCGCCCGATCTAAGGCCAAAAGAAAGGGAGGGAATAGGCAGGGCCTGCGGTGGAATCAGTAAATCAGGCCCAACCATAATAAAAGATGGAGATAAAAGATGGAAACAGGCAGCCTTAATTTCGGTTTCGGTGGGGGGCAGTAGGGCCACGGCCAGCCTCTCCAAAAGCCCGGACAGCTTTTGGAGCTCCGTCTTGCAGGCCCTGCGGAACTCACCAAGATCCCGCAGGGCCCGGACAGCTGGTGATTCCTCAAGGGCCCGGATTTCTGGTGATTCCTCAAGAAATGTGATGTCACTTGCAGGGTGTTCCCAAGAAGTGATGTCACACCACAGGACACGGCAGCCATTTTTTTTATTTTCATTTTTTCCCTGCTGCCACTCAGAGCAGTAGAGGCGAACAGGACCTTGTAGCTGGAGATCTCTCAGCTGGCAACGAGGGCTGGCTTAGCTGGTGAGTTTATTGATTTGCTGCCTGCCTTTCTTGCTGAGACTCAGGACAGGATCTAAAACAAAAACAACGCACTCATACAGTGTAAGATCCACTGAACAGTGCGGCAGCACACAATTACGAGACAATGAGAGCAACACACTGTCGAAGGTGAGCTATACTCTGCACAGTGTCACGAGTGGGTAGAAGAGAAAGCCATAAAAGCAGGATAATAATAGAATAATCACCTGAGTGGGCTCTGCTCCATTCTGCTACTGTTTTATAAAAATACCTTCCTGAACATTTCTGCTTCCATATTCTGCAAAATAGTGGAGACATGGAGCCCTCCCAGCCCTCCTTGGGCAGTCCCACGAGATAGGACCTCCTCCAAAGGATGGGCATGAATGGGCAGTGCCCAGTTTCACCTATTTGCAGAGCGACACCTTTGCTCAGAGTGGGCCGAGCGTGGCAGGAGTTTTGGTCTGGCAGCTCCGTGGGTCAAGGATGCTGATGAAGCCATCGAAAAATGCGGATTAGGCACAATGCATTTTCCTCCTTGTGTATAATATAATTTGGACTTATTCCTGTGTATACCCTGTTTCCCTGAATATAAGATATCCCCTGAAAATAAGACATAATAGAGGTTTTGCTGAAGTGTGAAATATAAGGCATCCCCTGAAAGTAAGACATAGCAAAGTTTTTGTTTTGGAAGCATGCCCAACGAACAGAACAGATACAAAAAATAAGACATCCCCTGAAAATAAGACATAGCACATCTTTGGGAGCAAAAATTAATATAAGACACTGTCTTATTTTCGGGGAAACACGGTAACATAATTTTGGACTCATCACTTGCCACTTACAGAACATTTACCTCAGATTCAAGGAAATCAGATCCAAGTATGTGAATCTCACTCCCTTACATTTACCCGACCTCCCCGATTTATTTAGATTACACTACTTGTGGGACAACCCTGATCCTTCTCTCTGTATGATAGTGGCAGATTTTCTCCTGGAAATTACTAAATGCCAGTAGATTTCCTTTGTCCTAACATGTATATCCTATGTTGTATATGCTTTTTAATCTGTTTTTATTATTGTTTTACTGCTGTCTATGCCAATAAATGCTTGCTTCTTATAAGAACATTTACCTGTGTGGATGCACATGAAGTTATGTTTGTGAATTATTTTGGACTGAACATTTATTGATGTATATACACTTACCTGTATGGAGACTTACCTGTATGGAAGTTTGAATTCATGGGATAGTATGAACTAAATACTTACTTACCTGGTTCAACAGTGAATGGATGATCCTGGACTTACCTGTGAAGATTATGGACTTACCTTTTGGATGTTATTTGTAAATATGTGATTGTGATTTATAACTAACGGAATGTAAAAGATGAGCAATGATATAAGTGTATGTATGTATATATCCATCTGAGAGATTATTTATAGCCAGAGTGCAACAGCTGTTGTAGTTCATTTACTAATATTTCCTGCTGCACCCCTTCTGTTTGTAGCTCCATGGGTCAAGCCATGATATGGCTCCCAGACTCTTAACTAAGGCCCTTTCTGCACGGGCCAATAAACCCAGGATAACAACAGTAAAAAAAACCCATTGTGGGTGGGAACCTCACATGGTTCCCACCCCTAACATGAGTCTGCCCTGTATTATTTTCCCCAAAACAAGTTATTCAAGAGCTGTACTATCCGTGCTTCTTTTTAAAAATCATGGGTTTCAGCCGCTTCTGAGCGAACGGCCAGGCAGGGAGGCGCTTTCTTCGGCCACACTTTCCTTTTCAAAAAAAATTCCGGTGCCCGTCTGCGTAGGGGCGCAGGTGCAAAGGAGCGTCACATGAAAGGGCACGGCCCTGGGGAGTTCATTTGTGCATGCCTGAGTAGCTCTGCATCCGTGGGCGGTAAATTTAGAAAAAAAATGCAGGCCTCTGTGCAAAGGCAGGTGCCCCCGGGAAATTCGCTTGCTGACCACAAGACGACCAGCCGTGTGAAAAAAACCGGGACCACGCCAGATTAATTCATCTGGGCTACAACTCGCTTTACATTTGCTGTGCGGAAAGGGCCTCAGTTGGACCGCAGTTGGGGAGCCTCATGTCTCTCAGGACCTCGGCCACCCCCACCAACATCAGCTCCATCTTGTCAGGCTCCAGATTTGCCTTGTTAGACTAGGGGTGTCAAACTCGCGGCCCTCCAGATGTTCATGAACTACAATTCCCATCAGTCCCTCCCAACATGAGCATTGGCTATACTGGCAAGGGCTGATGGGAATTGTAGTTCATGAACATCTGGAGGGCCGCGAGTTTGACACCTGTGTGTTAGACATTTGGGCACATTAGTCAGGCCCTAGTTCAGGACCTGGACAGCACCCTGGAGAGACCTGGATGGAGGAACCTAGAGCTGGGTGTCGGCAGCATGTTGAGGACGGGCCATTCCAAAGCGAGGAAAGATTTCCCCTGAGGCCTTTACGCAGAGACTGAGCAGCATGGGAGATAAGTGGACCCTGCAGGACAATGTCATGACTCCTCGGATGAGGACTCAGATGGGGGAGAATGCCCAGGTTTGGACCCAGAGTCCCACCCAATGCCTGCAGAACCAGAGCCTCCAGTAATGCCCACAGGCGCAGACCCAGAGGCTCAGAGAGAGCCCACAGATTGGGAGCCTCAGCTGGGCCCCGGCTCTGAAACTCCCCAGCCCCCTGCCCCTGGGAGAGATGCTGCCAGCCCCCTCCGCCCCATGCCTCCAGAGCCCGGGACCAACAATGGAGGAAGCTGCATGACAAATTCCAGGAGAGAAGATGCAGCTGCAGACCAACAGCTCTGGGGAAGCGGCCGTCCACGAGAAGTCTTCGCAGGAGCCAGTCTGGAGCAGGCATGCAGCAGAGAAGGGGCTGTGGAAACCAGACTGTGTTGTGGCAGCAACGTTGTGTGCGGACTTGAAAGCCTCTGCTTGTGTTGTTGTTGCTGCTGCTTGGCTCCTACTTTGAGCAGCAGTGGTGTAGTGGCTAAGAGCAGTGGCTAAGAGCAGGTGCACTCTGATCTGGAGGAACCGGATTTTATTCCCAGCTCTGCCGCTTGAGTTGTGGAGGCTTATCTGGGGAATTCAGATTAGCCTGGGCACTCCCACACACGCCAGCTGGGTGATCTTGGGCTAGTCACAGCTTCTCGGAGCTCTCTCAGCCTCCCACCCACCTCACAGGGTGTTTGTTGTGAGGGGGGAAGGGCAAGGAGATTGTCAGCCCCTTTGAGTCTCCTGCAGGAGAGAAAGGGGGGATATAAATCCAAACTCCTCCTCCTCTTCCTTCTCTTCCTCCTCCTCCTCCTCCTCCTCCTCCTCCTCCTCCTTCCTCTTCCTCTTCCTCTTCCTCTTCCTCTTCCTCTTCCCCTTCCCCTTCCCCTTCCTCTTCCTCTTCCTCTTCCTCTTCCTCCTCCTCTTCCTCCTCCTCCTTCTTCTTCTTCTTCTTTTTCTTCTTTTTCTTCTTCTTCTTGAGTGTGGCTTGGATTTGGCTCTGCTGTGTCCCCTTGCACTTGGTGCTTTAGATCTTAAGTGTGCATTAATCCACTGGATCCCCTGCGGATTGCCTCCGACCTTGGTGGGTGAGTGCTGGCCTATGACAGACAGGTGCCCCACTGGCTTCTGCAATCTACCCTCCTGCGAGTGCCCATCTGCCAGCCAGCCCTGAAACCGTATTTCCATTCTAATGACTTCAGCAGCAACAGGAGATGCGTCTCCCTCCACGAGCTCCGTCCCGGTCCTCTTTCCCTTTAGCCTCAAAGGCGAGGAGTTCTTCCACTCTCCCTTTTCTGGCTCAGAGCCTTCGTCTTCAACCTGCGTGGAAAAGGTTCCCCCAACAGCTGGAAAAGGAACAGAAAGACTGGGGGATTGCAGTGAACCAGCAGAGCAAATCATAGGGCAGAGATGCAAGGGAGTTGTTCTGCAGAACTTTGCTAGATAACAAATGCATTTGCGCCAAATATAGGCACAGCAAACTCTTCCTATGCAAGGGCTCAGTCTGGGTGCCAGCGCAGTCTATCTGTGCCCTGGTGTCAACCTCTCCTTTTTTGCAGGAAGAAGAAAGGAGAGATCTTTCCAGAAGCTCAGGTGATTCCAGGCAGGTGACTTCAGCAGTTAACTCTTGCTTGACTGGATGAAGCCGGCACTTGCAAAATTCTAACAAAGAGTGTTCCTGAGCTTTCAAGTGCCCGTGTCACCTCTTTCTGTGGGTTCTGTGGGGCAGTACTTGGAAGGAGTTGCAAAGAACTAAATTTAAACAAAACAGTTTACTTCTCTTAACAAATGGACAGATTAATGGAGGAAAAGTCGATCTCTGGCTACCAATCTTGATCCTCTTTGATCTGAGATTGCAAAAGCCTTAGCAGACCAGGTGCTCGGGAGCAACAGCCACAGAAGGCCATTGCTTTCACTTCCTGCACGTGAGCTCCCGAAGGCACCTGGTGGGCCACTGCGAGTAGCAGAGAGCTGGACTAGATGGACTCTGGTCTGATCCAGCAGGCTAGTTCTTATGTTCTTATGTTCTTAACACTTTTAAAACATTTAACATTTACACTTTACAGTCCTGTTAAGTTTGCATTTTCAAGTCCTTATCTTTACAGTCTGCTGATATTGCCAAGTCCAAATTCTTCTTTGCTGGTGGTTGGCTTTTGACCACTTCAGAGGCTGGGTGAACGGGATCCAAGATGATGAAGGTTCCCAGAAAACTCTCACCATTTACATACACAAAAACCCTGAAACAATAAATTGTAACATTTACAATATAGCAAAAAAAAAAAAAAATAAACTCCCTTCCCACTAGTTCCCCACAACATTGCAGTTACCTTAAACAAGGTGTTAAGGGCTTAATAAAATCAATCCTGGTAGCCTGGCTTCTTCCAACCTCATGAGTTCTGCAGCATTCTGCTTCTTTTCAGACTCCACCCCTTTCTGGGTCATCCCATTCTTACACAGGGGTTACACCTGAAGGGAAAGGGTTAAGCCACCTGACTTAATCCCGCCTTCTTCACCCTGCCCAGTCGATTTTTCCCCTTCTGGTCCAGAATGTGGAGTTTGAGTCGCCTTCAGGCAGGGGGAGGTCATTTAAGAATTCTGTGTAAAGTGCCTAATTTATTTGAAGTGCTCTATAGATAATTGAGAATGCCTGTTGGAGTGGGAAGCAGGTGAGTTGGGCAGGTGCAGAGGGGCAGCCAGAGAGACGGGGCTCGACTTGGGCCTGGGGAGACAGCCCTTGCAAGCCCCTGGTGGGGAAGGACCAGAGGTGGGATCCAGCAGGTTCTCACAGGTTCCCGAGAGTAGGTGACTAATTATTTGTGTGTGCCGAGAGGGGGTGACTAATTGGCGATTTTGCCACGTGATTTTTGCCCTAGTTACACCCCTCCTCTCAGCAGTAGCGCACAGAGCTTGAAGCAGTCTAACAGGAGGTGCACCGGCGTGTGTGGCAGCCTGTGCCTGTGTGCACTCATTTCTCACCCAAGGACCAGTGCAGCGGCTGCATCCTTGCCACAGCCCCGCCCAGAAATGCCCCGCCCACGGAATGCCCAGCCACACCCCCGTCACACCCCGCCCAGCCCCATTGGCGCTACGCCACAGTTTGAATCCCACCACCATGGGAACCTGTTACTAAAATTTTTGGATCCCACCACTGGGAAAGATGCTGGCCCTCCAGTAGCACACCCCGGGCATTCTGTACAAGGCCAACCCCAAAGGGAAAGGGACTCAGTTGGACCGCGGTTGGGGAGTCTCATGTCTCTCAGGGCCTCAGCCATCCCCACCAACATCAGCTCCACCTTGTCAGGCTTCAGATTCGACTTGTTAGACATTTGGCCACATTAGTCAGGCCCTCGTTCTGGACCTGGAGTTGGTTGGCATTGAAGCTTCTGGTGGTCATGAGGCTTCCAGGCCAGGGCCGTACTGACCTCGTCACCTGCCCCTGGGAGCATGCCATCTAATCTTGTGAGGGGGCATGAGGCCTAGACTGCGCTCGCTGGCTCCAGGTGGTAGACCTGGGCACCTTGCTGGCTTCGGGTGGTAGACCTGGGTGCCGTTGCCAACCTGGCACTCCTCTGTGAGATCGGCAGATGGCTCGATCTCTCTCCCTGCCCCCTTATCAGAGGTGGGATCCAAAAATTTTAGTAACAGGTTCCCATGGTGGTGGGATTCAAACTGTGATGTAGCACCAATGGGGCTGGGCGGGGCATGGCCGAAGGCGTGGCGGAAGGCATTCAGGGTGGGGCATTGCTGGGCCCAGAGGGCTGTGGCATTAACGGGACGGCAAAGCAACGCTGCTCAATGCGGTCCGCTGGAATTTGAGGGAAAGCGCCGAAGATGCTGCCGCCAGGCGCCGGGCTGCCATGCGCCGGTTAGCCGCACTCCTGCTGGGCAGCTTCCAGTTCTGCGCGCTACTGCTGAGAGGAGGGGCATAACTAAGGCAAAAATCACGTGGCAAAATCACCAATTAGTAGCCCCCTCTCGGCACACACAAATAATTAGTAACCTACTCTCAGGAACCTGTGAGAACCTGCTGGATCCCACCTCTGCCCCTTATCTTGGAAAAATGGAGCTGGGAGGAGGGGGCAAAAAAACTAAGATTTTGCCCTGGGCTCCATTTTCCCTAGATATGACTCTGTCCCAGACTTTTGCAAAGACTAAGAACACAAGGAGGGACGAAACTCACAGCTGTAGGGCAAGCACCTTCCACACAGATCTGGGGAAGATTTGTTTATTTATGTATTTATTAAAAGTATTGCTACCCTGCCTTTCCATAGCCATATTCAAATAAACCCAAAATAAATAAAACCAAGAACAATGAAACCTAGCACAACCAAAAGGGAAGGGGCAGTTAAGAAATTTAATAAAATAAATACGATAAAATACAATAAAATCATACTGTAACATTTGAAAGTTATATAGAAGTATATAAGCAAAAGTTATATAAAAAAGCAATAAAATCACACCATACCATGAACAACTCAATAAAATACACCTAAAAACCCTAAATTGCTGCTTGCTAAAATCTAGATGTTAAAAGCTGTTCAGAATAAAACCATCTTCTCCAGATGAGGGAAGGAGAGGAAGAAAGGAGAAAGTGCCAGACTTCTGCAAGAAGAGTGTTTCCAAGTCTGGGCACGACCACCAAGAAGGATCTCTCCCGGGTCTCTACCCAATGTACAGATGGGCTGGAGGGAGCCTTCCTTCCACGACGATCTTAGTGAATAGATGGGCTTATGTATACATATGCATATAGCTATGTATATGTCATGATTGTTGTTATTTTGCTGATACTGTTACATCATATGCTAATGTGTCATGTTATTGATAAACATTGTGTGATGGTATACTTTGTAATGTACGATATTGTGATTTGTTATTTTGTGGACTCGATTCCCCATGTCTATGAATTTTTTTGTATATTGTGATGCTCATTGATGTTTGCTAGTATTGATATGGCTGATATTGATATTGTTACTTATACTATTGTTGTGCGTTGCCCTGAGCCCTTCGGGGGAGGGCAGGATATAAATGGAATACGGCCTGGGACCCTCGTACCTTCGGGACCACATTACCCCATATGCCCCTACTCGCCCTCTGCGTTCAGCAGAGGCCAATTTACTGGTGGGTTTTAAAGGAAAGGATTCACCGGGTGCCTTTTATTATGATATCACCGCTGTTTTAATGAAATTTAGTATGTTTTAATGTTGGAGCTTTTATGGGCTGTTGTTATTTTAATTGTATGGTTTGCCCCCTAACTTGTTTGCATTAATTTTGTTGTACACCGCCGGAGCCCCTTGGGGATAGGGCGGTATAAAAATCGAAATAACTAACTAACTAACTAACTAACTAACTAACTAACTAACTAACTAACTAACTAACTAACTAACTAACTAACTAACTAACTAACTAACTAACTAACTAACTAACTAACTAACTAAATGGGAATAGGCGGTCCTTCAAGTAACTTGGCCCAACGCTTTGAAATCTTGAGTTCTTCTTTCTTACACAGGCGCATTGGAGGACAAGACTGAGCCATGGTTCTGCCTACCAGTTCAAGGGGCTCCTTAGAAGTGCCTTCCTCCGGGCAAGGTTGCAAAGACATTGTTGCGTAACTCAAAACTGCGTTTTGGTTGTGCTCCTGGACGGATCAACGATGAGACTGTGCGTTCAGATGAGTTCTTTATGAAGCAGCATCAGGAATAAGGATCCCTCCATTATACCCCACAACACCCCCACATCACCTCACTCCACCCCTGCCTGCCAGTTCCCAAGGGGGGGGTGGTACCCCACCAGTCGCACAGTCCAGAGACAAAGCGGCCTCCCCCAAGGTCAGAACAACCTCCGTTCCACACCACCGACAGCATAACAACAGCTGGTGTCTAATGAGCTGATCAGGCATTTCCTGGGAACCCAAAGTGCAGAGAATGGGGAAAATACAACCAACCACAGTGATTGGTGGGATGGGGGGGAGAGGAAGAATCCCATGTCCCGGGCAGGAGACATGGCAGGATCAAACCAGCCATGGGCTGATCATGACAGTTATGTAGAGACAGGGATACAGAATGGAGAAGGAGCCCTGCTCTAGAAATAAAAGTGCAGAGGAAAAGGAACACCCTCAAATGCTTACAGACACGTGCCTCACTTTTCCAGGGAAACAACCAGAGGTGGGATCCAGCAGGTTCTCACAGGTTCCCGAGAGTAGGTTACTAATTATTTGTGTGTGCCGAGAGGGGGTTACTAATTGGGGATTTTTCCACGTGATTTTTGCCTTAGTTACGCCCCTCCTCTCAGCAGTAGCGTGCAGAACTTGAAGCAGTCTAGCAGGAGGTGCACCGGCGTGCGTGGCAGCCTGCGCCTGCGTGCATTCGTTTCCTGCCCAAGGACCGGCGCAGTGGCTGCGTCCTTGCCACAGCCCCGCCCAGGAATGCCCCGCCCCTGGAATGCCCAACTACGCCCCGTCATGCCCCGCTCAACCCCATTGGTGCCACACCACGGTTTGAATCCCACCACCATGGGAACCTGTTACTAAAATTTTTGGATCCCACCACTGGAACAACCACACCTTTCCTCTCCCACACAATTGCGCGGCAGCGGCAACACTCAAAGCATGCAATCCAACAACCCACCTCCCAAACAGCTCTGCCTGTAAGCAAAGAAAAGTAGCATAAAGGAAGCCCGCAGAGATGAAGGACGCAGCAAGAGGGACAGCAGCCCACAACTGAGGAAGCCCTCTCTGAGCGATGCACACAGGAACAGCATTCGTTGCGTTTTATTCCTCCTTCTCCCTTTGTTTCAATAGGAAACTCTGTTCCAGCGACATCTTTCCCTCCCGTCTGATTTGCATGCGACTCTCGGCAATTGTGGATCTCTTGAGCAGGATCCTCCCCAGCCTATTTGTGATTGCAGGCAGAAACACGCCCCCCCCCCAAAGTGTCTCTGTTTTACAGCTGATTAAAATGCTGGCTTGCAGAGCAAGCAGAAGACGGTGTTTGGCACGCTCAGGCGGGCAAGACAAAGGTGGCACGCGTGGCAGAGAAGGAGCAGAAACTTGTGTTTCACAACCCAGTGACCCACTGTTTGGGCACACTGCAAAGAACCTCTGTGCCGCCCACACAACAAAGCCCAAAACAGAGCTGGCACCGAAGGAAGGGAATGTGGAGAACTTCAAACGCTGCCGTCTGCAGAGCCAGATTCCCTCGCAGACTCGCTGCAGCCGAGTAGTCTGCATTTCATGCAAGAGAGCTCGTTTGAGAACCGTCAGTTACAGACAGCAAAGAAATAACACAGCGGAATCTGTCAACTCAAGGACTTAGCGTACTTTCATAGGGAAGGAAATAGCATTAGGCTGCAACCCTATATAAAGTTCAGAGCCCTTCTGAAAACCACCAGACCGTATAACAAATGGTGGTGCAGACACAGTTGTCACCTTAATTCACTTTGGTGGGAACATTTACTAACTCTGTTGGTTGGGTAAAGTACATGTCACTTATGTCCTAACTTGCTTCATCCCTGTCCTTCTCTCGCAGTTCATTCACTCTGTTTCTGCCTCATTTAGCCGTGAGAAGCACCCACGGAGGATGCCAGGTGTTATGACAGATACTGTTGAATATTTCCAGTTGCCATTTTTAGCAGTCATATATGCTACTATACTGGCAGCGCTGAAGAATGACATCTTTACCATGTTATTTATTTCATCGGTTGGCGTTCACATCCCCACTCCCCATGAGCTACGGAGCGAGCAGTGAGAGGTGGAAACGGTACACAAACATCTATCATACCCTTCGTCTGTGTGACAGGTATTGTACTGTTTTCTGTAAGGAGGATCGGTGGCGGCAGCACTGAAGTTTTTTTCTCTACAAATATAGGCTCAGGTTCACTTAGCATAAGCCGTTGGTGTTTGAAAAAATCAGGTAAGCACCCACGCGTGCCCCTTCCGCACATGCAGAATAATGCGCTTTCCATGCACCTTCAGTGCACTTTGCAGCTGTGCGGAATGGCAAAATCCACCTGCAAACAATTGTGAAAGTGGGTTTTTTTTAAATTTAAATGTTAGGTCGAAGGAAATCTACTGGCGTTTAGTAATTTCCAGGAGGAAGTCTGCCACTATCATACAGAGAGAAGGATCAGGATTGTCCAACAAGTAGTGTAATCTAATTAAATCGGGGAGATCTGGTAAATGTAAAGGAGTAAGATTCACACACTTGGATCTGATTTCCTTGAATCTGAGACAGTGTAGTAATTAGTGGGCCAGAGATTCAACTGAGCCATCGTTACATGGGCACTATCTTTTAGCCTTTTCTTGCTTATTAAATCTGCCATGTAACAAGGCAGAAGGCATAACATTAAACCTGGCGAGCATCATAGCTCTCCTTTGAGCAGGGTTTATTAAGCAATGCAGGTAGTGTGCCGAAGTGTAAGCCCCGTTCAAATGGGAGAGAAAAAATACAGGGGGGAGCATGTTTTCTTGGCTCGCGGTGATTAAAGGGTAGAACTCTCAATAGCTGACCTTTTTAATTTTCTATGGAAGCCTTCTGAGATAGGACAAAGGAACCGAAAGTGAATCCACTGACAGTCCAATAGAAGCCATTTTTTTCTTCGATTATGGAAAACGAGGGGTTGGAATGGGTGTCAGAGAGCAGACGGTGGACCAGGGAATTACAATCCCAGAGAAAATGAATTCGCAGCCAGAATCTAAAAGCCCTCAGCCAAGCTGCTGATTCCAAGGAGTTTTGACCTAACTCCAGACAAAGGGCTGCATAGGGCACGCAATTTGGGAGTCCAGTTATCTTGTGAAAAAAATTGGATTGAAGGGAATGAGAAAGTGGGTTGAAAGTGCATAATTCCACGTGGGGGAGGGGCCCCAGGGACCCCAAGGACTGGAAGAGTGTTATCAAGGGGGGAGGGCAAAGAGAGGAGGAGGGCGGGGCTTGTGCTTCATGCCTGCCAGTCATGTCCACAGCCAAGCCAATATCCAGCTGCATTATGGGAATCTGTCGGTCTTCCTGCATTCTGCAAGGCCTTGCCTTTCTCAGCCTCCTTTTTTACTTAAAGAAGCTTCACTTAATTAGGGAAGCCGCGAACTGTGCTGCGGATGAGGCTGTCAGGTGGACTTAGCACAGCTGATGAGGAGTGACTGCGGTAAACCAAATCCAGGATTGCTTTGTTTGGCAAACAGACTCCGCTGGGATCCAGCTGGTGGCCGAAGAGTAACTTTTTTTCTGCTAGTAGACACACCGTTTTGTCAGTCTCTGTTAATCTCTGTCAAGAAGTGGCCCTGGTAAATCAGGTCATTCCAGATCTGGGATGATGGAAGGAGCAGAAACTCTGTTGTGTGTTTTCTTGACCTTGCGCATCAGCATGGAACACAGGCTGTGTCTTTTGGGAGGTCAGACTGACTGGCTACTGCTTGGGGGGCATTTTGAGGCATGTTGTAGCTTGCAGTTGATCTAGATCAGGGGTCTGCGACCTGTGGCTCTCCAGATGTTCATGGACTACAATTCCCATCAGCCCCTGGCAACATGGCCAATTGGGCATGCTGGCAGGGGCTGATGGGAATTGTAGTCCATGTGTAACCTCAGCTTGTGGGTTCTGTGGGGCAGAACTTGGAATGAGTTTGCAACAACAAATTTTAAAAACATAATGGTTTACTTTCTTAACAAATAACATATAACATCAACATTTAACATCACACTTCAAGGTCCTGTTCAGGTTGCATTTTCAAGTCCTTCTATTTACAGTCTACTGATACTGCCAAGTCCAATTCTTCTTTGCAAGTGGGTTGGCTCCTGAAGACTCCAAGGGCTTGATGAACAGGATTCAACATGATGAAGATTTCCAGGAGAACTCTCACCCATTACAACCACAAAAAATCCTTAACAAGGTGTTAAGGGCTTATACAAATCAAGGTCCGAGTCTGGTAGCCTTGTCTCCTCCAAACTACATGAGGTCTGCAGCTTCTTGCTGCTTTGAGTCTCCACCCCTTACTGGGTCAACCCATGGGGGTTCTGAGCATGGGGGTTACACATGAACATCTGGAGAGCCACAGGTTGCAGACCCCTGATCTAGAGTCTTCAGTTTCTGGATGAAAGTGCACAAGGTTCAAGGAAATTGGAGAGATACTTGGAACCAATGTATTGTCGAAGGCTTTCATGGCCAGATTCAACTGGTTGTTGTGGGTTTTCCGGGCTGTGTGGCCGTGGGCTGGTAGATCTTGTTCCTAACGTTTCACCTGCATCTGTGGCTAGCATCTTCAGAGGTGTATCACAGAGAGAGGTCTGTTCCACACTGTGTCCAGTGAGAAGGGAACGTTTAGTGGGGTATATATATTGTCCATGTCCCAGAGTGGGGAACCAATCAAGTAAGTGTTTGGGTGGAACTTGCTATGCAAAGGTGTGGTTGACTGCATTGTATTGCAAATAGGGTTTTTCAGTCCAGGGAGTGATTCACATTTGCATTCCCTGCAGCAGCAACACTCTTAGTGAATGCAAACCCTGTGTCTGGGTGGAATCCATTGCCCATGAACCCAGCATGCCCTTGGGCCTTGATTCTGGTATTTTTAAGAACTGGTAGCCAAGTTCTGTTAATTCTCAGAGTCTCTTCCTTCTAGTTGGAGTTTTCTTGATGTTTGTGGATTTCAATGGCCTCTCTGTGTAGTCTGACATAGTAACCTTCCAAGTTGTCCAGAATTTCAGTGCTTTCAAATAGACTGTTATGTCCAGTTTTGTTTAGAGCATGTTCTGCTACTGCAGATTTTTCAGGATGGTTAAGCCGACAGTGTCTTTCGTGCTCCTTAATATGAGTCTGAATGCTGTGTTTTGTGGTTCCTATGTAGACCTTTCCACAGCTGCAGGGTATACGATAGATTCCTGCAGAAGTGAGAGGTTCTCTCTTGTCCTTTGCTGAGCATAGCATCTGCTGTATACTTGGAACCCTTGGCAAGGCTGTTGGACAGACCGGAGAGGCAAAATTCTAGGGGTGTCAATCCTTTGGGGAGCCAATGGAACACGGCAAAGCAACAGTGGCGTAGGAGGTTAAGAGCTCATGTATCTCCTAATGAAATCACATCTGGGAGGAACCCGGGTTTTGATTCCCCAGCTCTGCAGCCTGAGCACTGTGGAGAGCTTATCACAAGGGGATTCAAGATTAGCCTGGGCAGCTCCCACACATGCCAACTGGGTGACAGGCTTGTCAGGGTACTGGGAACCTGCGGCTCCAGATGTTCAGGAACCACAATTCCCATCAGCTACCAGCATGGCCAATTGGCCATGCTGACAAGCTGATAGAGGTGTAGTTCCTGAACATCTAGGCACCACGAGTTCAGGCTGAGTCACAGCTTCTTGGAGCTCTCTCAGCCCCACCTACCTCACAGGGTGTTTGTTGTGAGTGGGGAAGGGCAAGGAGATTGTAAGCCCCGTTGAGTCTCCTGCAGGAGAGAAAGGGGGGATATATTTGGGGGTGGTGGTGTTCAGGTAGTGCATGCATAAGGGGGGCAGAAGGTGTGTTTAACTGAGAGCCCCAATGGCTTTTGGCAGTCCTGGTGATTGGAAGCTTTTCTTGGATTTGTTCCTGTTTGTCTTGAATCATTTATATGGCTGTTTTAGCTCTTGTGGCCATGTGTGATATTTTAATTACTGGGTTCTTTTTGTTTATGACTATTTTTTTGAATGTATGTTAAATTACCTTGGGCATATGTTTGGGGAGAGGTGGTGTATAAATATTTTAAGCAAAGAAATTTGAAGTTGTGAATTTCTGCTGTTAACTCTAACGCCAGCAGCCAGTTGAATTAAAGATCCCGATCAGGTGTGGGAGACTGCGCACTAAAGTGAATTCTCGTGCCTTTCATCATTTGCATTAAGGCTCGATGCTAATCTTGTCTGAAGGGAACTTCTTGCATGGGACTGTTTAGGCCAAGCACTTTCCTATCCTACAGTTTGTCTTCCCAGAGTGGTATGCCTGGCAGAGGAAACCACGGGCAGGGGGCCACTGGGAGAAAAACAGATATCCTCCTCTGCATCTTCTTGAGCAAGAGGCAAAAGGTCACACATGAAGCTGCCCTATGTTGAATAAGACCCCTGGAAGAAGAAGAAGAAGAGGAAGAAGAGGAAGAAGAAGAAGAAGAAGAAGAAGAAGAAGAAGAAGAAGAAGAAGAAGAAGAAGAAGAAGAAGAAGAAGAAGAAGAAGAAGAAGAAGAAGAAGAAGAAGAAGAAGAAGAAGAAGAAGAAGAAGAAGAGTTGGATTTACATCCCCCCTTTTCTCTCCTTTAAGGAGACTCAAACTCCTTTCCCTTCCTCCCCTTACAACAAACACTCTATAAGGGAGGTGGGGCTGAGAAAGCTCCGGAGAACTGTGACTCGCCTAAAATCACCCAGCTGTGTTGGAGTGCACAAGCCAATTTGGTTCACCAGATAAGCCTCCACAGCTCAAGGGGCAGAGCGGGGAATCACTGGTTCTTCAGAGTAGAGTGCACCTGCTCTTAACCACTACACCACACTGAGGAGAGGAAGAGGAGACAGAGCCTTTTAGCCAAGGGTCTCCCACAAAGGGAGGAGGGAATTCAATGCAAACACCAAAGAAGCGGGAACATGTCAATATCTACACTGCGATGTATAACTTTGTGGTCCCTGACTGTCATGGTACTCGTCTCTGAGGACCCAGAATAAAGGGGCACACTGGTTGCTGAGGGATCCTAGGGTTAGGGTTAGGGTTGGGGTTAGACACCATCCATCCATCCACCCACCCACCCATCCGCCCGCCCGCCTAAAGAAAGCCCAAAATATTCCGAGAGACCCGTCTCATCCAGCACACTCTTTTTTTGAACTGTTACCATCCGGCAGACGATACAGGTCTATCAAAACTAGGACAAAGAGGCTTAGAGACAGCTTCTACTCTAGAGCTGTGGCTATGCTAAACTCCATGGCTTCGTGTTGATGTGTTTGAGGTTGTGTAGGGATGGGTGGAGGAAGGGGAAAGTGAGGATGGGGGATGAGTCTGGAATTGTGTGCATCGAGGAATGCTGCTGTAAATTTAGTTGTGCGTGCACAATGACAATAAAATGCTTATGCTTATGCTTAAAGGGGAGAAGGTGGAAGGGCTCAGCCGAAAGCATCCAGCCCATTTCGTTCTGCACGTTCAGCACTGTGGCTTCACTCCCCCGTGGGTGCCCCTGTGGGGGACCCTCCTCTTGAAATAGCTGGAGCCACCCTGCCCTGGTGTTCTCATGCTCACAGTCCTTAACATTTCTCAAAAGCCTACTGGAAACTGTAGCTAGGACACCTCCCACCTTTTAAGAGAACTGAGAGCCAGAGGCATAGTGGTTTAAAACGCCACCCAGAGACAAGGCCTTGTTTTTGTGCCCCCTTGCAGTGGTGGGATCCAAAAAATTTAGTAACAGGTTCCCATAGTGGTGGGATTCAAACTGTGGCGTAGCGCCAATGGGGCTGGGCGGGGCATGATGGGGTGTGGCTGGGCATTCTGGGGGTGGGGCATTCCTGGGCGGGGCTGTGGCAAGGATGCAGCCACTGCGCCAGTCCTTGGGCTGGAAACGAATGCACGCAGGGGCAGGCTGCCATGCACGCCGGTGCACCTCCTGCTAGACTGCTTCCAGTTCTGCGCGCTACTGCTGAGAGGAGGGGCGTAACTAAGGCAAGAATCAGGTGGCAAAATCACCCATTGGTAACCCCCTCTCAGCACACACAAATAATTAGTAACCTGCTCTTGGGAACCTGTGAGAACCTGCTGGATCCCACCTCTGCCCCCATGCCCCCGCCAGCCTCTGATAGAGGTGGGCAGGGGGTACAAAAACAAGGCCTTACCATTGGCAGGCTCCTGGTCTGGTCTGGCTGCTGCTGCCCCCCACCTCTATTGGAGGCCACACCTACTCACGGCCTCCAATGGAGGGGGGGCGGCAGCAGCTGACCCTGGTCAGGAGACTGCCAAGGACTCCCGGCTCAGCGCTGGTGAAAGGAAACCTAGGCCAACCAGGCCCAGACTAGAAGTTGGGGGGGGGCGATTTCCCACCCCCCTGACATGACTGATTGGTGGGTGCTCGGGACATATAACCCCATATGTCCTCTTGGAAGCTCCGCCCCTGCTGATAGCTGAAGCATTTTTTCCACTGTCAGCGAACTCAGTTGGCTCAGAGTTACTTTTATCTTGGGCGGTTGATTAAAATAGTGTCAGAAAAATTAGATTCTTCACTTTTTAATAGGGGTCAAGGGTTGAGATTGGCGTTCTTATCCAGCTGTATTGGACCACTCAAATGCATGTATTGATTGGCTTATTTGCACTTGTGTTGATTATCTCATATTTGGTTATCTGGATGGTAACCACATGATTTAGAAAAAGATGGGATTGATTTTTGTTTGCTATAAATATACCGCCCTGTGACAAGCAAATCAGATTTCTCTGGGTTAAAGTCTCAGAAAAAGATTAGGTGAGATTTCTGGGTGTGTAACTTGGGTTTTTTTGGATAATCCCTAAAAGCAGAGAGAGAAAACAACTGAAACCTATCCCCCACCCACTCCACACACACACAAAATCTATTACTTACTGTAATACGATTAAGCAAAGCCAGGATCTTTGAAAATTTTAGCATTCATCTTCCCAGACATCGCAGGGTTAATTTGTATTTGCTTCTTTTCTGTCTTGCTTAATAAAGAGAACAATTTCTTTTCTCGATAAAAGTCTACAGGTTTTCTGTCTGTTTTGCTGGTTGCTGTTCAAAGAACTGCACTCACTTTCTTACTCTTTTGTACTATCAGAATTAAAGGTTGACAATCATCCTTTAATAGATAAATCCTGCAGGCCTCTGCTGATAAATGGTTTACAGAGGCAAAGCATTTCGTTCAGGTCCTCTAATTGGATGCAGGAGGGAATCTCTTGTTACACTTCCAACGAGAGACTCCCCTTCAAATAGTCCGTATGGGTGTATTTGTTGAAAAGAATAGGCTTTTCTGCTAAATAAATGGGTCTGTCTGAGATTGCTTTGGTCCTCAGTGACCGCAGGATTGATGCAAACCAGGTGCTTCAACTTAATGAGAGAGAAAATACTCCAAGGCATGTACGCTGTCTCTGCCCGTGTGTGTGTGTTTGTATATGGGGAAAATCATCCCCTGAACATACACGCTATCTGGCATATGGGACAGGGTTGGTAAGCAGAACAGTATCTCTCTCTCTCTCTCTCTCTCTCTCTCTCTCTCTCTCTCTCTCCCTACCCACCCACCCACCCACCCACCCACCCGCCTACTTGCCTGCCTGCCTGCCTGCCTGCCTGCCTGCCTGCCTACCTGCCTGCCTGCCTGCCTGCCTGCCTGCCTACCTGCCTGCCTGCCTGCCTGCACTCTCTCTCTCTCTCTCTCAATCTCTCAATCTATCAATCTATCTCTCTCTCAATCTATCAATCTCTCTCTCTCTATCAATCTATCAATCTATCAGTCTATCAATCTGTCTGTCTGTCTGTCTGTCTGTCTGTCTGTCTCTCTCTCAATCTCTCTCTCTCTCTCAATCTCTCTCTCTCTCAATCAATCAATCAATCAATGAATCATCTATCGATCTATCGATCTATCGATCTATCGATCTATCGATCTATTTATTTATTTATTTATTTATTATTTATTTATTATTATTATTTATTTATTTATTATTTATTACATGAAAATGCTGGGGGGAAGAATTAGGACTAATAAAAGGAAACACTTCTTTACCCAACGTGTGATTGGTGTTTGGAATATGCTGCCACAGGAGGTGGTGATAGCCACTAACCTGGATAGCTTTAAAAAAAGGGCTTGGACAGATTGATGTAGGAGAAGTCAATCTATGGCTACCAATCTTCATCCTCCTTGATCTGAGTTTGCAAATGCGTTAGCAGACCAGGTGCTCAGGAGCAGCAGCAGCAGAAGGCCATTGCTTTCACCTCCTGCACGTGTGCTCACAAAGGCACCTGGTGGGCCACTGCGAGTAGCAGAATGCTGGACTAGATGGACTTTGGTCTGATCCAGCTGGCGTGTTCTTATGTTCTTATGTTCTTATTTATTTATTGTTTAGTTTTATATACTGCTCTATCCCCGAAGGGCTCTGGGCGGTGTACAACAAAGTTAAATCATAATCAGCTAAATACAATCAAAACTAAACAATTAGATTCCAAGATAAATAAATTACTAAATCCCCATTAAAACAGCGGTTAATACAAATAATATAGGCAAGGAATAGTAAGGACTGGTTATATTACTGCTCCAGTCCTTGAGCCTCAAATGCAGGCTAGACTTTTAGGGAATTTCCACTAGGAAGAAGGCAAAGGAATCGATATCAAGTCTGTAAAAGAACAGAAACACACTGTAAAAATCTCTAGGTTATCAAGGGTTATCTGATTTCCATAAATTGCTATATCTCTCTGGAGTACTTAATACAGTTCCCTGAACTAGAGTTTTCTTCATGGACTCCTGGGACCTTTTGGTACCCCAGTATGAGTAAAAAGATACCCCCAATGGCAAAAGACATAGGTGTGTGGCCCTGTTTTGTATAATGAGGGTGACCAAAATTGTAAAAGGTCAGGATTCCATGGGAGACTTAAGAAGCCAGATATGTTTAGTCTGGAGAAGTGAAGGTTAGGGGGGGGAGGGGGGAGGGCATGATAGCCATGCTTAAATATTTGAAGATATTTAAAGCAAAGATCAAGGAAAGAATGCCCAATACAGCAGTGGTAACATACAGCAGGCTGGTTGTAAATATCTTGTAGCAATTACATTAAGTTAGGAATGCATCTCAGTCGACTAGATAAAATCCCTCTGATAATTCCCCACCATTTACTGCCGCCCTCCTCCTCCATTGATTATGAGTTCAGTAAAAAAGAAAAGGACAGCAGTAAATGGTGGGGAATAAGTACGAATACATAAACATCTATCCTCACAACAACCCTGTGAACTAGGCCAGGCTGAAAGTGTCACCCAGCAAGCTCCCCTGGCAACATGGGGGTTTGATTCTGGGTCTCTCGACTAGTCTGCCTGTAGCCACTACACTGCACTGTCTCTCTCTACAGCACAGACAAGAAACATCTTGTCAGACTTCAAAACACATGAAGTAAGGAAGCCAGATGCCAGACTTTGCACTTTGGGGGTTTTTTAAAAATCATTTTAAAAATATGTTTGAAAGAGATCCTACTTTTTTAAAAAAGAAAATGCTGCCAAATGAGCCAACTTTCCGAATTCCTGCTTCTCTGAGAATTTATCATAATCTATAACTGGATAGACTGCAACAGAGAAGGCAAATTCAAACGTCTGCAGACAAACCGAGGTGTGTGTGCCATACCTCCAGTCCAGCACCCCCCTGCACATGTAGGCCAAACGGTCCCTCTCGAAGGCCAAAGGAACAGGGCAGAAAGACTCAGGCCATCCACTGACGTTGCCTCCTGGCACTGGCATTCTGAGGTTGACTGCCTTGGGATATGGAGGTTCCTTCACAAATCCCCTTCCGTTTCTCCTCTGGACTTTGGAACCCACCACTGGCTAGGTCCAATTGATTCTGGTCCAAAGCCTTGTCCATTTCATTGGAGATTTACGCAACCCCTCCCCTTCTGGGCTTAGGACAGTTTCCAACTATAGACAATGATTACAAGTAAAATCAGGTAAAATAATCAACACAATAAATACCATAAAATCAACAATTAAACCATAAATACTTGTTGAATGCTTTTGTGTGCCATTGTGGTCTAGCATTAATCAGGGGAAAAGAAACTTCTTATAACTTCGTGCAAGAGACTTGGCTACTGTCCTGTTTCTGGGAGATCAGTCTCCAAGGATTGTACCAGAACCACAATGTTCAAACCTTTGGCACGTCCCTTCCATCATTTTTTGAAAACTCAGCATTTGGATGCATTTGATAGGCTCCCTGGGCTGCTCTCAGCTCTGAAATAACTCAGTTTGAAGTTTTCATCAATACGAGCAGAGACATTTAAAATATCTTTGTATTTTGCGGTCAATACCGAGGGGCAAAAGGCTAAGGAGTATAAAATTGGCAGTAACAGTGGCAGTGGGAGCCAGGAACATCATGGGAACAGGGCAGTCTGCCCCAGGGGAGGGGGATGCTTAAAACTGAGAAGAGAAGAGTCTGAGAAGATCTAGGTATGCAGGCATACACCTTCCCATGGGGACTGGACCTGAGGAGGGCATTTCTTGCTTCCCTCTAAGTTAATTGTTTTCATGGCATGTTTTCATGGCCTCCCCCCCAATGGTCTGAGCAGTGGGGAACTAGTGGCAGGAGCTTTACTGCGGCAGCCGTTCCCTTCCCTGGCAGCGGATGGAGGAGCTAGCGAAGTAGATAGCTTTCATATTTGCGAGTGGAGATGGGAGGGAATTGATGCGTAGAAGACCCCCCCTGCAATACGGCGTGAAGCTGAGCCCCACCAATGAATTTGGTACCCAGAAGTGGGGTGCAAAGTTGGTGAGAGGTACATCTTGTCACATCGAGGAGTAAGGGGCCAAGCAAAGGTTTTCCCAAAGTGATGGACTTGGATTTCCCATGGTGGCAATGGTGGGCCTTTTTGAACTTGCCTGTACTGTTTGTGGTGTGTGGGGGGGTACCTTTGGGGCACTCTACTGACTGTGATCCCAACAGCTTGTCAACAACGGATTGAACAACAGAGTTGGCGACAGAAATACCAGAAGAACTACTGGCCTCCCTGTACTGAACCTTCACCTTCTGGAACCAGCAGAGAAGAGGAGCAGAGGAGAACAGCAGTGGGCCAGAAAGGGCTGAGGAGCTCTGATTTTTCTTTACAGAGGGCTTTTCTCAAAGCCACATCTTTTAAACAGTGTATTTTAAACAGGGGGTTTCTCTTTTTTTCTCCTTGTCCTACCGGGCTGCACTGATTTAGGTGGAGGCTGCCACCACCAGCGAAGGGGTGGAGGCTGGAATTGGAAGTAGCGTGCAGGTGTTTTACTAAATAGGAACATATTTTAAGGGATAGTAGAAGGTATAGAAACCTTAAGAGGGAGGCACTAATTAAAATCAGTATTTGAATATCTAAACAAAATTAGATATGAAGGCAGGAAGCCAGCAGGGGGAGGGGGGCTTTCCAGTGTTTTGCACTGAGATAGTCACATGTATGACTATCTGCCACTAGGGCAGAAGTCGTGGGTGTGCCCTTACTGCAATGAGCTCCTGGCACTCAAAAAGAGGAACATTAATGCGTTCTCTTGGAAGCCAAGGAGTGACTTGAACCTGGCGAAGCTGAGAGAAGGCAGAGAGGGCAACAAAAGCGAGGAAACCAAGGGATGACCTGTAGCGGATACGCTACGACTATCACCTGGAATGCTCAGAATCGCAAAGTCCCTACGGTGTAGGGTGCAGATCCCCAGGTGGGAAGTCTCCGCCATTGATTGCCATAGCTGGAAGTGAATTGGAATATCCTCTTCACTTTTCGAGATGCACCAGGAGAATTGGGGGGCTCCAGCAGCGAGTGGAGTGATTCGATCATTAGGAATATAGAGTTGGGTTTTAGAAGGCGTGAAGTAGGCCATTGTGGGCGAAACACCTGCCTGGTCGCGAAGGTTCGCGGATGTCGCGCTCACGTCCTAGATAGTCTGTTAGACTGGTACAGGAGTCCAAGCGGTTGCGGGGTCCACATTGAGGTACCAATGACATTGGGAAATGTAGCGGGGAGGTTCCTGGGAAGGCTGCTGGGAAAAAGGTTAAAAATCCAGGACCCCAAGGTGGCATTCTCGAGAAATGCTACCGTTCCAAATGAAAATAGGCAAAAGCGAGAATCTAGGAGTCCTCAATAAATTAAGATAGAAGGTGGTGTAAGGCAAGGTTTAAAAGCACAATAGGAACTGGGAACCTTTTGGGATAAAGGCAGGCCCACCAGCCACCGGGGCCGGGCTTCATCTTAGCAAAGGGCAAGGCTGCTGGCTCTCAACTTTTAATAAAGAATTGCAGAACAGCTTTAAACTGTTGATCCTTAGAGGCTGGCCAGGAGCTAAAGGTGACTTAGGTTAGGAATACAGAGTCCATAGGGATGCAGACAGAGAGGGGTTTTTTTCTAAATCAATACATACAAATTAGAGGAGCACTTAATCATGATAGAAGTGATAGATGTCCTACAAAAAGGCTAGAGGCCAACATAGAAAATCAGAGTTAAAGGACAGAGACAAATTATACAAGTGTCCTCCTGCTCACTATAAGTAAAAGCTTATTCGCCATCGGGGAGCTGGAGTCTTTGGGGTTTGGCATTGGAACAGTAGTCACAGGGCTGGAGCAGGAACGGTGGATGCGGGGTTGAGCTCTTGCGGGGAAGGGACAGGGCGAGGAAAGACGGCCGGAGTGAAGGATGACTGCAGCTTAGAAGGGCGCAGTATGCGCCAAAATGGGCACGGCAGGAGGCGGTTGTATACTGGAGGCGTGGATCGTCATGACCTTGGACATTCAAAAGAGATGGGATTGGGAGGCGTGGCGGAACAGGACGTTGGTACGAGGCCTGGCATTTAAAACAAGGATTTGCAAAAACCGGCAGGCTTGACATAGAATTAAGAGTGAAATTAAAATGTATCTAGTTCCATGCCCATTAATCTTAAAAGTAGATACCGGCAAATTCCCAAACTTATTCCACATACCGCTGCAAGGGGTCCTGCTTCATCAGTCAAATGGGAAAGGATTTGGCGTCTGGGTTGATGGATTCCATAGAGATATCAACTCAAATACACCATGCTTCTTAGAAAAATAAACTCTATACCAGGGATCAGCTAGGAAAAGGAGTTAATCATAGAACTACAAATTAGCCGGTGCATACTCTCGCTTAATTAGATGGAAGGTACCTGATGCGCATCTCCAAAAAGAACTATTATTCAGTTCTGTTCCTTATCTCAAAAAAAATTACCGAAAGAGATAGAAAAAAAGATTCACAGAAGACATTAGGGATGATTGAAGGATTGGAGCACAGCCTTATGAGGGAGGCGGCGTTTGGAACTTTCAGTTTGGAGAGCTAACAGAGAGTTGAAGTCTATACAAAATTATACCCGGTAAAATGCTTGTAGAGAATTTTCCTCTCACCATGCTATCTCGAACCAGGAATACATTGTAGCAGAAATGCTGGGGGGGAAGAAATTAAGTTCATAAAAGGGAAACACTTCTTCATTACTAGCGTGTGATTGGTGTTTTGGAATATGCTGCCATGCAGTCTTTAAAAGTCTGGGAGACCAGCAAGGAACTAGCCAGTGGACAATAGGGCATCTGGAAGGAGCAAGTGGCAAGCTCTAGGTGGTTTCACATTTGGAGGCTTTTCCTAAAAGCCCACATCTTTACCCAAAGCAAAGTGAAATTTTTACTTAGGGTTTTGGGGTTATCTCTTTTCTCCTGAAGGCTACTCGGAAGGCTAGGAGCTACTGGAGGTGGGAGGGCTTAACAAGAGGGGTTAACAGAGGTTACTCTTTGTCCTGGGCTGCTAAAGTGGGAGCTCGAGGTGGAAGTCATTCGATGCTTTAGTTCAGTCTCTGGAAGGAACAGCATTAGGTGATACCCTACACCTTGTCAAACTCCTAGCACTCAAAAGAGCGATAATATTCTCTTTAGAAGCCAAAATTAGAATTTGAAGCTAGAAGAGAGCAGAACCCAACCGAGGCTTTCAGGGACCTAGCAGCTGGGTCCCACTCCCAAAGGTGACATCTCTTCAGATGTCATGGAGAATGAGAGTCTGGGTGACAAGAGGGTGCCAGTCTGACAGGGTGGTGGAAAGATGCTCCCTTAGATGGGATCCCTTCCTTAACTTCAGTGGTCCAGATATCACTCCTCATAATGAGGATACCCCTCAGGGGAGGTGGGGGGCTCCACTTGTAGTGGTGATTCGATCTATTAGGAATATAGAGAGTTGGGTTTTGTGAGAGGTGTGATGACCGCATAGGTGACTTGCCTGCCTGGATTGCGAAGGTTTGCTTGGATGTCGCGCTCCTATGTCTGGAATAGTCTGTTAGACAGTGCCTGGGGTGGGAGTCAGCAGGTTTTGCTGGTCCCACATTGGAATTTACCAATGACATTGGGAAATGCATAGCCGGGAGGAAGGTTCTGGAAATAGCTAAATTTCGGCTGCTAGGAAGGAGGTTGAAGTCCAGGACCCCCCAAGGTGGCATTCTCGAAATGCTACCTGTGTTCCACGCACCTGAGGAGCGAAGCTAAAAGGCAAAGCGGAGATACAGGGTCTCAATGCGTGGATGAGAAGAGTGGATTGCAAGGCAGAGGCGGTTTAAGCTTTGTCCAGGAACTGGGGAACCTTTTGGGATAAAGGCCGAGGCCACCTGTACAAGCGGGGCCGAGGCTTCATCTTAACCAAGAGAGAAACCAGGCTGCACTGGCTACTCAACATGAAAAAGGTGAGGCAAAGGAGCAGCACTAAGCTGATCCTTGCGGGAGAAGCCGAGCAGGAGCTGTGGTGACTTAGGTTGGAATACCACAAGAGAAGTCCATAGAGGATGCAGGCACAGAAAGAAGGAGGTTTTTCTAAATCAACCACCATACAAGTGAGGGAGCATAGCTTAATGTGAAGATACAGTAGTATAGTGTCTACAAAAAGGGCTGAGAGGGCCGAAACACTTGAATAAATCCCAGGTTAGGGACCAGAGACAGAGTATACAGAAGATGTCCTCCTATGCTGAAAATAAGTAAGGGGAAGCATTCAGGAGCCTAAAATGGGGGGAGCTGGGAAGTACAGGAGTTTTGGGAAGGAGGGACATTGATATAGTGGGGCATCCTACAGAGACATGGTGGAATAGAGAGGAGAACCAGTTGGGGATGCTGTTATCCCAGGTTACAGGCTCTACAGGAAGGATAGGACAGAGGGCATTATTGAAGGGTGGGGTGGCCCTCTACAACCAAAGGAGAGCATAAGCGTTATCCACATAAAATAGAACCAATGCAGGGGAGCTGATTCCTCTACAGAAGCCTACTGTGGATATCAATACCAGGGACAGTGAAGCACTAGGTTTTAACATTAGGAATATATTATTGTCCAATCCCTGAATCAAAGTGCACAAAGAGGATTCTGAGGATGGGAAAAAAGAATTTAGAGAGGCCAGCAAAAGCAAAAAAAATATGTCATTGGTATTGAACAGATTTTAACTTATCCCCACATAAACTAGGAAAAATGCATGTTCAGGTCATAGTAAAGGAGAGAACATTCCTGGATGCTAAATGAAGCTGTGGTTTAGAGCAGATGGTTGTGGAACCTTGAGCCAGGGGAGATGGTGATCCTAGATCTAATTCTATGTGGGACCCATGGGACCTGGTGCAGGAGAGTCAGTGTTGTTGAGCCGATGAGACAACTTCAGCGACCACAATGCTGTCAGATTCACGTGTACTCTCTGGCATGCAGACAAGTGACAACTACTAATGTAGTTACCAATTAAAGCCCTTCAGAAGGGGAAATTTCTCTCAAAAGATGGCGGGGGGATGAGTGCTTGAAAAAGGAAGCCCTGAAAGGGAAAATCAAAGGAGAGTCAAGAAATGTCCAAGGTGCTTGGGAGGTTTGGCTTTAAAAGCACAGTCTTAAAAGCTCAGCTGGAATGTGTTCCGCAGGTTAGGAAAGGCAGCGCCCAGTCCAAAAGAAAGCCACCATGGTTAAGGGAGGTTGAGGAAAATAGTAGGGAGAAAAAGATGTCTTTTAGAAAATGGAAGTCCAACAACTTGATGAAGAATACCAGAGAGAACACAAATGGTGGCAAAAGAGAAGCAGGATTAGCTGAAAAGCCAAGGGAGGCCAAAAAAGGATTATGAGGAAAGCATGGCTCACGAACATCAAGACTAGCAACCAAACAGTTCTTTAAGTACATCAAAAGCAGGAGGAAGCCAGCTAGAGAAGCGGGTAGGCCCGTTAGAATGAGGACGGAGACAAAAGGTGTGTTAACTAAAAGATGAACAGGGAGATTGCAGAGAAGCTGGACAGATAGAATTCTTGCATCCCTGTGCTTCACCCAAGAGGAGGTGAGGAAGATTACTGCACCTGAACCAAGAAGCTTCCTTAGGAGGTAGATCAAAGACTTCACAGAAAGATAGTAGGTAGAGCCAAAAGGAAGAGAAGTTCCAAGCCAGCTGATAAGCTAAAATACTGCAATCCCACAAGCCCCAGTGCATTTCACTTAAAAAGAGTTCTTAAAGAGCTCAAGCATGAAATTGCTGATGTTCTCTGCACAATATGCGACTATCCAGCCATCAAACCATACAGAAGACTGGAAGATGGCCAATGTCCACACAATCTTTAAAGGATCTAGGGACCCGGGAAATTACAGGCCAGTCAGTTTTGGACATCCTGTTCCTGAGTAAATTAGTAGAATCTGTCATTTAAAAGATAAAATTATAAAAACATGTACAAAAGCAAAACCTGCTGAGAAAGGAGTCACCATGGCTTTTTACTTTTAGCAGAGGCAAATCCTGTCTCACAAACTTTAATTAGACTTCTTTGAGGATGTACTTTATCAGGCATGTGGATCGGGGGGAACCAGTGGACCCACATTGTCTACGCCCTTGGATTTCCAAAAGGCTTTTAACCAAAGTTCCCTCCACCAGAGACTGACTGCAGAAAAGCTCAACAAAGCCAGAAGGAATAAGAGGAGAGTCCCTCCTATGGATTCAAACTGGTTGAGAAACAGGAAGCCAAAGAATTGGGGTGTAAATGGGAAATTCTCCACAGAAATGGAGAGATGTGGGGAAGTGGTGCGTCCCCCAAAGAGTCCAAATATTGGGACCAGATTGCTCTTTAACCTATTCATAAATGACCTGGAAGTAGGGGTGGGTAAGCGTGGTAGTAGGATTTGCAAAGATGAGGATACCAAATTATGTAGGGTGGTGAGAACCAGCCAAAGTTGCGAGGAGGTCCAAGAGGACCTATGATAGAATTAGGTAGAGTGGAAGCTAGGAAATGGCAAATGCAGTTCAATGTAGCCAAAATGCAAAAGTGATGCACATAGGGGAGACAAAAAATCCAAACTTCACATACACGCTACAGGGGTCGAAGATGCTGTCGAGAGGTCCCACTGCAAGAGCCAGGGGGGGGAAAGGGGGGATTTAGGGCATGGAATTGATAGTTCCATGAGAATGCTCAAGCTCAATGTATGTAGCAGCTGTGAAAAAGGCAAACTCTATGCTGGGGATAATCAGGAAAGGAATTGAAATAAATAAAAACTGCAAAGATTGTCATGCCAGCTTATATACAAAGCCCGTCGTGCGAATTTCCAAGATTACTTGGAGTACTGTGTTCAGTTGTAAGGTCACCCACATCTCAAAAAAAAGAGATAATGAAAGAGATAGAAAAAGTGATTAGAGAAGGGCCAGCTTGAGGATGATTAGAGGACTGGGAGGCACCTTCCTTATGAGGAAAGGCTGCAAGCGTTTGGGACTCTTTAGTTTGGAGAGGAGACGTCTGAGGGGGGATATGATTAGAGAGTCCTATAAAATATATGCATGGGAGTAGAAAATGTTGACAGAGAGAAATTTTTCTCTCTTTCTCCTGTCACTAGAACCAGGGGGCATTCATTACAGAAAAATGCTGGGGGGAAGAATTAGAACTAATAAAAGGAAACACTTCTTCACTATGCCCCGTGCTTGATTTGGTGCGGTTTGGAACATGCTGCCCCAGGAGGTGGTGATGGCCACTCACCTGGATAGCTTTAAAAGGGGCTTGGACAGATTTATGGAAGAGAAGTCAATCTATGGCTACCAATCTTGATCCTTCTTGATCTCAGATTGCAAAGTGCCTTAACAGATCCAGAGTGCTTTCCAAGAGCAACAGCCGCTAGAAAGGCCATTTAGCTTTTCACATCCTACATGTGAACTCCGAAAGGCACCTCGTGAGCCCTCTCACTGCGAGTAACTTAGAGAGCTGGACTAGATGGACTCTGGTCTGATCCAGCTGGCTTGTTCTTAAAGGAGGTGGTGATGGCCCACTAACCTGGATAGCTTTAAAAAGGGCTTGGACAGTGGAATTGATGTAGGAGAGAGAGTCCAATCTATGAAACTACCAATCGCTTGAGTCCTCAACTTGATCTCAGATTGCAAATGCCTTAGCAGACCAGGTGCTTAGGAGCAGCAGCAGAAGGCCCTTGCTTTCACATCCTGCATGTGAGCTCCCAAAGGCACCTGGTGGGCCACTGCGAGTAGCAGTATGCTGGACTAGATGGACTCTGGTCTGATCCAGCAGGCTAGTTCTTATGTTCTTATCACCACTTTCGCTGGCCCTGCCAAAGTGTTGTTTACTATTAGGTGTATAGGCTACCAGGAGTTGTTAGTCTGTATTTGTGACTTAGTTCTCTTGTATTTAGCTAGGGATTGTAGTTTCTCTTATATGTTGTCAGGAGTAGAGTAGGAACTAAGTAGCTCTACTAGGTTATTCTTGCAGCAGTTATAGTGAAAGGTAGTTTAGTCTTAGGGGGTAGTTTTAGTTTATTGGTAATGTTTTATAGTGAATATTGTACTGATATTGTTTTGCCTTGTTGCTTAAATTAGTTTATTGGTTATGTATTGTCATGAAGTTTATATATTGATGCGTTGGAAACATTTGGTTGGGAATGTATCACAATACTATTTCTACTTGGATTTTGTATTGTTGCTACTCTGATCCTTTACTAAATGTATTGACTTATATTGATGTATTAAATATTGTATGGATTTAGTTGATACCTGCATTGTCTGTTAATGCTGCTGTTTTTGTTCTCATAATTTGTACAGCCTGAAAGCTTAGTCGCTATCTGAAATCGGTTCTATTTAGTCTTATGTATTTTATTCCTGTTACTGTTTATTATTGCTATATTGTTGAAATGTATTGTTTATCATGTTGTTAGCCGCTTTGAGCCCTTCTGTGATAGGGCGGGGTACAAATATAATTTAAATGAAAAAAATAAAATAAAGAGGGGGAAGGGTGGTTTCTGTTTGTGCCATTCTTATCTAGCATTTGGCCCTCCGGTCTACTCTTTCCACTCCATTATTTTTCTTCTGCTAAGGGCATGTCTTTTGTCATCTTCTGGTTGATGTTCTGGCTGCTTAAACCACCCCTAGTCAGGGGTCTGCAACCTGCAACTCTCCAGATGTTCATGGACTACAATTCCCATCAGTCCCTGCCAGCATGGCCAATTGGCCATGCACATCTGGAGAGCCGCAGGTTGCAGACCTCTGCCCTTAGTGGTCCTGGCTTGGAGTTTTACCCGTGGGACCAGATTCCAGAAACCAAACAGCTCCCCCTCCCTGCCGAGGGCCGAGCAGTCAAGGTCTCGCTTTTCTGTAGTGCCTGAGCCAAAAATATTTCATAATCTAGATCCAAAAACAACACACAGCTCATGCAGTTTGTTTG
The DNA here is from genome assembly GCF_021028975.2 of Sphaerodactylus townsendi. Classification (NCBI taxonomy): domain Eukaryota; kingdom Metazoa; phylum Chordata; class Lepidosauria; order Squamata; family Sphaerodactylidae; genus Sphaerodactylus; species Sphaerodactylus townsendi. The sequence continues at coordinate 179,728,976 of NC_059426.1, forward strand.
TTTGTTTGTTTGTTTGTTTGTTTGTTTGTTTGTTTGTTTGTTTGTTTGTTTGTTTGTATTCATTCATTCATTCATTCATTCATTCATTCATTCATTCATTTATATCACATTTATATACCGCCCCATCCCCTGAGGGCTCTGGGTGGTGAACAACAAAATAATGTTACATAAGCAATAATGACAATAAATAATCAATATAAATATATAGCATCATTAAAACATAAAATTACAGAGTTCCACTTGGCATCCAATATTAAAACTATCAATAAAAACCCCTCCCAGAGAGTTTGTAATCTGTGTAGTTTTATATACTGCCCTGAGACTGTTCACTGGAAAGTACACATAGAAACTTGCTAAATAAACAATTCCTTTTATTAGGATGCCAAATATGACACAAAAGTGTTTGTGAGCTTCTAAGTCCACCAGAACTCTTCGTCAGGCAAAATGAAGAAGTGGGAAGAGAGAAAATCGGAAGAGGTTGCATGTCGTGATTTGGAGGCTTGTTCCTGCCAGCAGGGTAGCAGGCACGGGGAGATAAGGCAGGTTTTATTGATTTTTATTGATGTGTTTTGATTATTTATAGACCACCTTTCTCACTGAGACTCAAAGCAGATTAAACTGTGTAAGTCAATACTAATCAACGAGATGGTATTTCTAATGAGTAGTGCGAGAGGGTTTGGACCGCAGCAGTCGGCAAACAGAAATCTAAAGCAGATTGGAAACAAGTTTGAAATGAAGCATCTGTATTGAAATGGGATGCATGAAATGAGGTAGAAACTACTAGTCTGGAACATCCTCACAGTGACAGGCAGCCATGCCAGCGATACAGTCACTGTCCCTTTACCAATTCAACTCACGAAATGATTTAATTACAGTCCTATTTACTGGGGAGGGGGGGGGCTTATTGAATCTTGGATTCTGCAAGCAACACAACACCAAAAACAAATCGTGTCTCGCAAAATAGTGAAACCACAAAGACCCCTGATTTTCTTTGCATCTCTCCGACGCCAAGCAAGATTCAAAGATCTCGTGCGAGGCGAGATCAAAGGAGTTACTTAGCAGTCACTGAATTAACAGTTCTGGAAATAAATTTCCGCCGATGCCTGAGGTGTAGAGTCCATTGAAGCCAAACAGAATCCAAATCGAGTAGTTTTGCCTTGTCTTGTAGGCAAAGTCCCATCGGCATGAATTCCCATAACCCACTCGATTGTGTTTCCCTTCACGTCTCTGTCCGTGGTGCTGAATCATGTTGGCCTCCTAGAATGCAGGTGTTAAACTATCAGCCCTCCAGAAGTTATGGACTACAGTCCCCATCATCCCCTGCCAGCATCATGATGGGAACTGTAGTCCATAACATCTGGAGGGCCGCAAGATTGACATCTATGTCCTAGAAGTACCTTAAAAACTATCAAGATCTGTTTCAATATGAGCTTTCATGACTTGCAGATCACTTCTTCAGGAGTGTGGAAGAAAGACCACGTGAATGGAGACGTTTCCAGTGACTCACAAATGCTCATATTGCCATGGTAGGGATGTATTGCCATGGTAGGGATTTCATATTGATGTACTGATGTATTGTATTGTCGAAGGCTTTCATGTTTGGATTCAATGGTTGTTGTGGGTTTTCCGAGCTGTGTAGCCGTGGTCTGGTGGATCTTGTTCCTAACGTTTCACCTACATCTGTGGCTGGCATCTTCAGAGGTGTATCACAGAGAGAAGCCACATCATTAAGGCTGATGTTGTTTAAGTCGCCATCTGAGTATTTTGATCCTTATTTCTAGCCCTTAGTGTATTTATTATTGTTATTATTGCTTTTTCTATTATAATGTGCATTGTTTTATTATGTTGTTAGTCACCCTGAGCCCTTTGGGGATAGGGCAAGGTATAAATTGTCATGAAATGAAATATTGAAATAAACTTTGCTTGTCCTTCAGGCTTCACCTGACTTTTGCTTTTTTCAGCTACCACAGACCAACATTATGTATTTACTTACTTTATTGATCCCCCACCTTTATTTCTGACAGGGGCCCAGAATTGCTTAACCTTTTGTCCTTTTCTCCCTTTTCTGCTCACAACATCCCCATGAGGTAGTTTAGGCTAAAAGTGTGTGAGTGGTCCAATGTCACCCAGCAAGCTTTTATGGCAAGGGGTGGGGGGTGGGCTGTGGGTCAAACCTGAGACACTAAACACTACACTACATTGCTATCATCCCAGAAGTGCCTTGGTATTTTATTTTAACCCACTCTCAGGCATGTAATTCTGGGACATGAGAATGCATGCTATCCAGCGGGGTGCAGTGGTTAAGAGCAGATGGATTCTAATCTGGAGAACTGGGTTTGATTCCCCACTCCTTCACCTGAGTGGTTGAGGCTTATCTGGTGTGTTTCTGCACTCCTACATTCCTGCTTGGGCTGGTCACAGTTCTCTCAGGACTCTCTCAGCCCCACTTACCTCACCAAGTATCTGTTGTGGGGAGAGGAAGAGAAAGGAGCTTGCAAGTCACCTTGAGTCTCCTTACAGGAGAGAAAGTTGGGATACAAATTCAAACTCTTCTTCTTCTCCTCCTCCTCCTCCTCCTCCTCCTCCTGCTCCTCCTCCTCCTCCTCCTCATGTCTTTCCTCTTTCTGCCCCTGGAACTTCAGGCTGCTAGAGGTTTGGGCCCACCCATCCGGCCCTCTTTTTCCCCTTGCATTCTTTGTGGGTGAAAATCTGGCTCCGACCTTGCACACATGTGACATTTCATCCCGAAGCACACTACTCTGAGGACTGGCCCGGCTTCCTCCGAAACGGCATCTGAGTGTCTTTCGTCATCTTTGCCTGAACATTTATCTTACCAGAAATAGTACTAGATGTGCTCTTTTGAAAAAGAAAAGCGCAGTCATTTGTTGTGCTGGAAAATAAAAGAACAAAACAGTTTTGTTTTTCTCCTTTTCCATTATTTTCTCAGAAAAATGGGCGCGATCTAGAAGAGCAAATTAAATCTTGAAAGTTGGAATTTATAACACGTTGAGCTCCTTCCAGCGTTTTTTGATAGCCGAAGTGTGTTGCCTTTACCCAGGATTTCCTCTCCTTTGTACATGTTCCCTCAAAAGTCATTTCACAGGACTCTCAGAAGTGTCTGGCAGCTGCAGCCGCAAAGGGGATGCGTGGAGTTGGCTATCGCGTGAATGCAGGCACCACCCACAAGATCTGGTGCGCTTATCATCACAGGTTCCATGCGCCAGAGATCTGAGGAGCTGCACACAGGCTCTTCTCAAGCAAGGAGACAATTTATTGTGTGTTCTTCCTGCTGTTGGGCGGCCCATTTTGTTCATAAGCTGCTTGAACCTGTTCATGGGCTACTTGCCACGAGTTCAAACAGTAACGACTGGCTGTATTTCATGTGAGCCCCTCGGGAGTCATCTTGCACCCGCTGCTTATCCCCACTCCCCAGCCAAATGTTTGCATCAAAGAGTAAAGCGATCCCCATCCATCGGTCCGTCAGCGATTCAGAAATAAGCTCTTTTTAAAAAGTCTTAGCGTTTAGGGGCCATATTATTGACCTTTTTTGTTGCAGGCTCAGTTTCACGCCTCTTTATGGGAGCTGAAATCCTCTTGCCATAATTTAGTGCCCTGACCGGACCATCCAGGACGTGAAACTCAGCCGCTTCTTCGGTATGTCTGAAAACCACCTCAGCAGCTGTTCAGCCCACAGAGGTGTGGCTGGGAGGTCTGAGGCTTGGTTTTCAAATGGCCAGTTTGGAAAACCAGGTGAGGTTCAACCCGGGAAAGCCACCACCACCCCAAAGCCCTACCCAAGCCTCCTGCCGAAGTGCCCTCCTCACAGGCCGGATGACAGCCCTCCTGCCCCCGATACAACACCTTCCCTCACCGTCCTGCAACAACACACAGCCCCAGTCAGCCCTTCCCCTCCAAAGCAACCCTAAAGCAATCCCCCCTCCCATGCCAACAGTCCCAAGTTGCCCACCTCGCAGCCCAGAATCCCCCCTTCTACTAACCCACCTGCAATACTGGCACCCTAAGGTGAGTCTGGCTGGGCCAGCAAGGGATGCCAGTGTGGGGGCATGGTCCTGATGGGGGCGGGGGCACAAAGGGACAAGAGATCCCCAACCGTCCCTCCCCCCCTTACCAGAGCCTATTTTTAATTGTACACTAAAATGGGATTTAGTGCTTGTTAAATATGAGGATCAATTCCAAGGGTAAGGAAAGGGGACTCTTTTATTTTTATTTACTTATGTATTTATTATATTTATAAACCGCCCTCCCCCGAAGGGCTCAGGGCGGTGAACAAACAGATAGATAGAGCACAGTAAGATCAGTTTTTAACCTTTCCATTCATGGCTTAGTCCAGGGAGGATTCAAGACCTTCTCTTGGCCCAGGCCAGGATCCTGCCCTGCACACAGCCTCTACCGCTGCCTCATTCCAACTAAGACAACTAAGACATCTTAGGCATCTTAGTTGATAGTTCCATGGGAGTGTCAACTCAATGCCTGGCAGCTGTGAAAAAGGCAAACTCTATGCTGGGGATCATTAGGAAAGGAATTGATAATAAAACTGCAAAGATTGTCATGCCCTTATATAAAGCTGTGAATGCGAAAGCGCCATAGAGTACTGGTGTCCAGTTCACAATTAGATTGCATCTCAAAAGGATGATGAGGGAGATAGAAAAAGTCTGCAGAGAAGGGCGAAAGCCAGGACCCAGATTGAGGGACTGGAGCACCTTCTTTATGAGGAGAGGCTGCAGCGTTTGGGACTCTTTAGTTTGGAGAGGAGACGTCTGAGGGGGGATAGGATTGAAGTCTATAAAATGATGCATGGGGTAGAAAATGTTGACAGGGAGAATTTTTTCTCTCTTTCTCACCATACTAGAACCAGGGGGCATCCATTGAAAATGCTGGGGGGAAGAATTAGGACTAATAAAAGGAAACGCTTCTTCACGCACTTAATGTAGCAGTTAGATTGGTGTTTGGAATCTGCTGCCACAGGAGGTGGGGATGGCCACTCACCTGGGTAGCTTTAAAAGGGGCTTGGACAGATTTATGGAGGAGAAGTCGATCTATGGCTACCCATCTTGATCCTCTTTGATCTGAGATTGCAAATGCCTTAGCAGACCAGGTGATTGGGAGCAGCAGCAGCAGCAGAAGGCCATTGCTTTCACCTCCTGCCTGTGAGCTCCCAAAGGCACCTGGTGGGCCACTGCGAGTAGCAGAGAGCTGGACTAGACGGACTCTGGTCTGATCCAGCAGGCTCGTTCTTATGTTCTTCTGTTCTTGTGTTCCAGGATGAAGGCCAAAGCTGGGGTGTTGTGTGGTTCCTGGGCTGTATGGCCATGTTCTATTAGAAATGCCACCAGAACACGGCCAGACAGCCTGGAAACCACACAGCACCCCAGTGATTTCGGCCGTGAAAGCCTTCGACAATACAAGGCCAAAGCTGCTAGTTTAGTGCTTGGAACTGCTTCCTCTCGGCACCCCGGGTCTCTCTTCTACTTTTTTTGACCTTTACAATAGACATGTCATAGAATCATAGACTCACAGAGTTGGAAGAGACCCCCAGGGCCACCCAGTCCAACCCCCTGCCATGCAGGAACACACGATCACTGACATATGTTCCTCCTGCCTCTGTTTAAAAACCTCCAAAAAAGGAGACTCCACCACACTCCAAGGGAGTCTAATAGCCAAGTGTCTAATAGCCCTGACAGTCAGGAAGTTTTTCCTGATGTTTAGGTGGAATCTCTTTTCCTTCATTTTGAACCCATGACTCCTAGTCCCAGTCGCTGGAGCAGCAGAAAACAAGCTTGCTCCCTCACCAACATGACAGCCCTTCAAATATCTAAACATGGCTTTCATGCCACCTCTTCGCCATGTTTATTTTATTTTAAATGCTTTTTGGTTTAGTTTAATTTATACTTAAAAAAACATTTCAGAGGGTAGCTGTGTCAGTCTGCAGTGGAAAGTGACATTTGAGTGCACTGGAGTCCAACAAAATGTTGGGGGATTTAGCTTTTGAGAGACAAACCTCTCTTCATCAAGCACAAGCTGGAAGGGAGATCGGAGCCCTTTCATCTCAGTCAGGAGGTGAGAGAGGCCTGGCCAAGAATGCTTGTAGAGGATGCAAAGATACGAGGCATTTTGTAATCAGCTTGACTACGCCAGAGGGCAAATGCTTGGGGGTAGCAATTTCCCCTTGAAGTTTGGGTGTCATTAATCCAATATTAAAATCCGCAGCACTCAAAAACCAGTGGGAGAACATTTTAATCTCCCAGATAGTTCCATTGCCAACCTAAGAAGGGTAATCTTCAAACAAAGGAACTTCAAGGGGAAATTATTACTATGTGAGATTGCTGAGTTCATTCACCAATTCAGAAGAATGGACTGCCCAGGGTTGAACAAAGACGTGGGGTTCTTATCGCACTACAGATGCTAATTTTCTGTGAAGGAAGCTTTGAATCTGCAAAGCTGATATCCTAAGAAAACCTTGTTGGTCTCTAAGGTGCTACCAGACTTGAATGTAAAAAAAGAAAAAAAAATAGTTATTCATTTTTTCTCCCATTTGTTTTGGCAGGAAATGTGTTTTTCTTTTGCTCTGGGCTCCTACCCCTTCCTCATTCAAGTGGCCAATCATCTCACAGTTCCTAAATTGCCCTTTCTGGGCAGGACAGTAGAGAAAGGGGGAGCTGGCTGGACCCAGGCCTTCCCCAATAATTAATCTAGCTTAGATCTCCTTCATTAGGATGGCAAAAATAAAGACTGCTGAAGAATTACAGAAGTTTAAGACTGACAATGAAGCAATTGAAATCGTTCAACATTTTCTGTTTCTAGAATCCATCATCAACCAAAAGGGAGACTAAACAACAACAACAACAACAAAAACAGCCAGAGATTGAGACTGTGAAGGGCAGCCACGAAGGAGCTAGAAAAGGTCCTTAAAGATATGTCACTATTGACCAAGGTCAAGGTAACTCATACTGTAGCATTCTCCATTAGTGTGGGTAAGAAAATTGGACAATCATAGAACCATAGAGTTGGAAGAGATCTCCAAAGGCCATCCAGTCCAACCCCCTGCCACTCAGGAACACACAATCAAAGCACTCCTGACATATGACCATCCTGCCTCTGTTTAAAAACCTCCAAAGGAGGAGACTCCACCACACTTTGAGGACGTGCATTCCACTGTCCAACAGCCCAGATGGTCAGGAAGTTCTTCCTGATGTTTAGGTGGAATCTCTTTTCCTTCACCTTGAACCCATCACTCCTGGTCCTAGTCTTTGGAGCAGACTGTCATACTTTGGTCCCATTGCAAGGCAAGAATTAGTGGAAAAGACAATAACATTTGAAGGAAAACTTGACAGCAACAGGACAAGAGGGAAATGCAACATGAGACAGATTGAGAGCCAGCGTGGTATAGTGGCTAAGAACAAGTGGGCTCTAATCTGGAGAGCCAATTTGATTCCCCACTCCACCGTATAAGGGGCAGATTCTTATCTGGTGAACCAGAATTGGTTCCCCGCTCCGATATTCCTGCTGGGTGACCTTGGACCAGACCCAGCTGTCTCCGAGCTCTCTCAGCCCCACCTGCCTCACAAGATCTCTGTTGTGGGGAGAGGAAGGTAAAAGGAGTTTGCCAGCCCCTTTGAGTTTCTTTAAAGGAGAAAAAGGTGGGGTATAAAATCCAAACTTCTTCAATCGAGGCAGGGTATAAATCCTTTTCTTCAATCAAGGAAGTCATGGGTCTCAGCTTGAAAGACCTGGGCAAGGCTGCTAATGACAGGAGGGTTCGGAGGTCATTAATTCCTAGGCTCATTGGAAATGACTTGATGGCACTTAATACACAGACATGCGCCTGCCTTCTTTCTGTTCCTGAGCAGCCTGGAACCAGCTGCAACGGCGTAGCCTGCAGAAAAGAGAGAGTTGGGGAAAAGGAACCATCAAGTTCCAAGCCCAGAGCACCCAACGTCTTGCTTGTGTTAATGGCTCTGGCCTAAGCAGGACAGTGGGTCACCATCACCCCCCTCCCCCACTAGGTGGTACCCAGGGATAAGGAACAAAAGAGCCAGAATGATAGAATGTCTTCTCTTCATTCTGGAACAGGAAAATCTGAATGACTTTGGAGGCCAGGGATGGATCACTCCCAAGGTTAAGACACGAGAAAAAAGCTCTCCTCCCTTTTGGGCAGCTCTTTGAATGGGCAAGACCATAAGAACATAAGAACGTAAGAAAGAGTCTGCTGGATCAGACCAGTGGCCCACCAGGTGCCTTTGGGAGCTCACGTGCAGGAGGTGAAAGCAATGGCCTTCTGCTGCTGCTGCTGCTCCCGAGTACCTGGTCTTCTAAGGCACAGGTGTCAAACTCGCAGCCCTCCAGATGTTATGGACTACAGTTCCCATCATCCCCTGCCAGCATGATGCTGGCAGGGGATGATGGGAATTGTAGTCCATAACATCTGGAGGGCCACGAGTTTGACACCTATGTTCTAAGGCGTTTGCAATCTCAGATCAAGGAGGATCAAGATTGGTAGCCATAGATCGACTTCTCCTCCATAAATCTGTCCATAAACCATGAAGGTCTCACGTTTCGTTAGGAATGTTATTTTGTCCACATGTCCAGAGACAATGAGGAGAAGACCCATCCCAGAAAAAAATAAGGTAATACTGAAGTTTATTACCACTCCAAGTAAATGTGGTCTCTTCCTATTAAATGCCATTTAGGATAGATTCCAAGTGTAGGTGTAACCCCCATGCCCAGAATGGGTTGGCCCAGAATGGGTTGACCCAGTAAGGGGGTGGAGACTCGGAGCAGCAGAGAGGCTGCAAGAGCTCTTTTGCAGAAGAAGCAAGGCTACCAGACTTGGACCTTGATTTCTATAAGCCCTTAACACCTTGTTAAGGTAATTTCAATATTGTTGGGAACTACTGGGAAGGTAGTTGTTGTTTTGCTGTGTTGTAAATGTTGGAGTTTATTGTTTCAGGGTTTTCTTGTGTGGTTGTAATGGGTGAGAGTTCTCCTGGAAACCTTCATCATGTTGCAACCTGTTCATCAAGCCCTTGGAGTCTTCAGGAGCCAGCCAACTTGCAAAGAAGATTTGGACTTGGCAATATCAGTAGACTGTAAATAGAAGGACTTGAAATGCAACCTGAACAGGACCTTGAATTGTAACGTTAAATGTTGGTGTTTTAAAAGTGTTAATTGTAAAGAAAAGTAAACCATTTTGTTGTTTAAAAATTGGTTCTTTGCAACTCCTTCCAAGTACTGCCCCACAGAACCCACAAGCTGAGGTTACATAGGGAAAGGGGCCTCTATTCTTTTGTTATTTTTTTTGCTCTGTTCCCTCGCGCAGCCTGAATGCTTGAACTGACTGAGCACAGTGTGTTTTATTCAACTTATGTTTTGAATGCTCGGAGCCTGATCTCCGGAAACAGACCACAGCTATTCAATCTTACTATCTCAAGTGCAGTAATGGGGAGAGGCAGCCAAGATTGGCCATTGTGTGGAGCACAATAGCGGGAAGAGAGAGCGCACGCACAAGCGGAGAGCGCACCTCTCGCCAGTGTTCTGACAGCCGGACTGGCTGCAAGTGGAGTACCGGATCAGTTTCGAGGTGTGTCGATTAACCTTTAAAGCCCTAAACCGTTTCGGGCCAAATCTGTGGGACTGCCTCTCCTGATGTACCCCCTACAGAGTATGACGCTCAGTGGGTCAAAGGCGACTGGTGGTCCCTGGCCCCAGAATCATCCAGCTGGACTCAACCAGAGCCAGAGCCTTTTCGCTCTGGGCCCCTGGGAGACCCGACTCAATTCTGCAGGGCCTGCAAGGTGGAGATGTTCCACCAGGACTACGGTTGAAGCAGCGACGGTTACCTCACAGCGTGCCTCCCCGGCCCTGACCTGGTTTCCTGAGCTTCTTTGGGGTTCAGTTGGTTGGTGGGTTCTGCCTCCCCTCCCTCCCCTCCCTGACTGGTGATCTCCATCCATATATTTAATGCCAAAGACACCACTTAGAATCTTCAAACAATAAGGTTCTGAAACACAGTATTCAGTTTTAACGGATGGTCCTATTTTGGTTGTCAGCCACTCTGAGCCTGACTGTAGTCAGAAAAGGGTAGATATCAACCTAATAAAATAAATAATGGAAGTTGTCACATAGTGATCAGCTGACCCCGCCCCCCACGTGACCAAATGGGGGCTACCCGGGGACATAGGGTACCCCCTGTCCCTAGGCACGTACGCCACTGTCTTCCATCTTGCAGAAGCCAAGTGGCCGGTGGGTCAACAAGTAGAAACTTCTCAATGGCACCCAGAGGCTCAGAGTGCTAAATATACAGCTTGATTTCAGAGGTGGTGCTCTCTCAGCTGTTGGCAGCAGCAGGAGGGGAGGGGGTCACCCAGTTTTGTTTCTGGCACCCCCAGGGAGCAAGGGGAAAGGGCAGCATCACCCAGTGGAGGCTTGGGGGGAGGCTGTGGGGTTTTCTGTCCTCCCCGGGGCCAAATAGAAGGACCAGAAGGGGCTCTGGAGACCATTCCTTCTCAAGTACCTTCTCTGCAGTGACCCTCACCTTGTGAAGTGCCCTGTCCATGTAGGAGATTACCCCACTTGGCTTTTATCATAAGAACCTAAGAACATAAGAACGAGCCTGCTGGGTCAGACCAGAGTCCATCTCGTCCATCTCTCTGCTACTCGCAGTGGCCCACCAGGTGCCTTTGAGAGTTCACATGTAGGATGTGAAAGCAATGGCCTTCTGCTGCTGCTCCCGAGCACCTGGTCTGCTAAGGCATTTGCAATCTCAGATCAAGGGGGATCAAGATTGGGAGCCAGAGATCGACTTCTCCTCCATCAATCTGTCCAAGCCCCTTTTGAAGCTTTCCAGGTTAGTGGCCATCACCACCTCCTGTGGCAGCCTCAGTCTGCTGAATGCCTGTACCAGAATTGTTTTTTGGGGAAGGGGGATTTTTATAGAACCGTAACAAAAAAAAAGGGATCAGGATTGTCAGGGACTGCCGCAAACCCTCAGCAATGATTATTCCAGTCATCATCTTGCTATTACTGCATCTCTTTCCCTTTGCAATTTCCCTGCACATCGCTTAGGCAGATGCGGCATTCGTTGTCTCCTAATTCTGTACCTGGGATGTCTTATACTGTGTGATTGCATTGTTTCTGATTCAGTAATTTGCCTTGAGTTTCAGCGAGGGAGGCAGGCTAAAAATAAAGGAAATACATAAATGTCATGCCTCAAACCACCTCTCTCCTGCACCCGCCGCTCTCGTCTGGTAGCTGCGCCGTTCTCCTGTTTCCATCCTGCCCAGACGCCAAAAGAACAGGAGTCCAGTGAGGGGAATCCTGGGAATTGAACCCGTGCCATTCTGCTCACAAGGCCGCCCCTGCAGTGTTCCCCACCCCCTCCCACCTTGGGAAGTGGCCAGCTCATTCCAAGACAGGAGGGTCCCCCAACGTCATCACACCTGCCTCTTAGTTCCATGAAGAAGGAGAAGGAGAAGAAGAGGAGGAGGAGGAGGAGGAGGAGGAGGAGGAGGAGGAGGAGGAGGAGGAGGAGGAGGAGGAGGAGGTGGTGGTGGAGGAGTTTCGGTTCATACCCTCCTTTCTCTCCTCTAAGGAGTCTCAAGAAGAAGAAGAAGAAGAAGAAGAAGAGGAGGAGGAGGAGGAGGAGTTTGGATTTATATCCCCCTTTCTCTCCTTCAGGAGACTCAAAGGGGCTGACAATCTCCTTGCCCTTCCCCCCCCCCTCACAACAAACACCCTGTGAGGTAGGTGGGGCTGAGAGAGCTCAGAAGAACTGTGACTAGCCCAAGGTCACCCAGCTGGCATGTGGTGGAGTGCACAGGCTAATCTGAATTCCCCAGGTAAGCCTCCACATTGTAAAGGATTCAATAGTGTTGATGGTGAAGTAACCTTGAGTGCATTCCACAGCCCGGGCGATGGGCCAGCTTCATCGGCGGAGACTTTATCTTTGCGCGGGAGATGAAGACTCCGTTCCCATAGAGGAGTAGAAGCTTAGGAGGGATGGGAGTGAATGGTGTTATAACCTACCTGTGGCTTCTGAGCCTGAAGTGCTCATTCCTGCCCACTACTTGTGTACATAGAGCTTTCTAAGATGTCTTAATAAACGGACTTTTACATCCAAAAAGCCTTTTATTTCTGCTTCTATGGAATTCCTTACACACATCTCAAGTGTCAGAGCAGGGAATCAAACTTGGTTCCTCCAGATTAGAGGTAGGAGAGACTGAGACAGTTTGGAGACAACTGTGACTTATTCAAGGTCACCCAGCAGGCTTCATGTGGAGGAGGTCAAGGTCACCCAGCAGGCTTCATGTGGAGGAGCAGGGAAACAAACCCAGTTCTCCAGATTAGAGTCCACCTGATCCCAACCACTACCACTATGAAGGTGGGGGCCACTATGACCACTATCACTACGAACAACTACCTCTATGTACTGTTGCTGGACCTCCAGAAGAACAGGTTGGCTACTGTGTGGGACAGAACACTGGACTAGATGGACCCTCGGGCTCATCTTCTGATGTCTGGCCCAGCCCGGCTCTTCGGATGTCCTCATATTCTGGTGGAATGAGGCAGCCTTCTATGCTCTGATCCACTTCAGTGACTTTCCCCGCCGTTGCGCGGCTTGGTCAAGGTTATGGACCTGGGATGTCCTGCCCCCAAGCTTTCTTAGGTCACCGCTTGCTCCAGTGTGGTCCACAGGATTCCCGCAGGTCTGAACTGGGAAATGTGGTCCAGTGGGATCCCGGGAGAGCAGAGAGTGTCTAGCTGCAGCAGCAGCATCCACAAGAGGGCAGTCACGTGAAGATAAAGCTGCCGGAGAAACCCCAACGTTGTTCTCTTCTAAGACAAGAATAAAATACGCTACTATTTATGACCAGATAATTGAAGATGTTATTTAACCCCTGAAGGGCAAACAGGGTGGGGGTGGGGGTGCGGGGGGGGGGAGGTCGCGTCACTAAGAGCCCATATCTGATATCACAGCTGCCGGGGAGCTTGGGTAACAGATGGATGCAATTTTGCTGTTGCGGTTTGCCAAACACAGGCTGGAAAGGAAGGGGAGAAGGGGCACCTCTTTGCCATTCAAAGCTCCTGAGTGATTTCCTGTGACCTTCCAGGAAGTCGTGCCCTTGAATCCTTCCTTACCTTAGAGGAGACCTTCTCATCCCATGGGGCAACCTTTAAGGGCAATCAAGACAAGCTACTCTATCATCAGCCATCTCATCTCTCAAGAGTGTCCGGACTGGGTTGGTTGAACACCCCACCAACAACTTGACAGGCAAGTGAGAGAGGGAGAATTGGGGCTGGGGTGGTATTAGGTGGCAAGCCCCATCCCATAATGTACATTTAATTCTTTTTTGCCTGAATGCATCATCTTTTTTTAATGGAGTCATCAAAAAGTGATGGAGTCAAAGGGGAGGAATTGGGGTTTCCAACCTCCTTCTATTACATCAGATCTCTAGGTGACAAACATCCGTTCCGCTCAAAGAAAATGGCCACTTTAGAAGATGGAGTGGATAAAATTATTGTCCATTGAAGTCCCGCCCACCTCAGGCTCCACCTCCAAAATCTACAGGTATTTCCCAACTGGGCCACTCTAGGAGACATCTTTATTTTTATTTTCCTCCCCTGGTTCACAGAGCTCGAGGTGGCTCACAACTGCTCAATTAAAGAATACCTTCAATGATGACAAAACATACACAGTCTTAAAATATGAGATAGGAAAGATAGGGAAACTAGAATTGAGTCCAGTAGCAGTTTAGGGACTAACAAGATTTTTTGGGGGGTGGGGGGGGGAGGTATGAGTGTTCAAGACAAGGAAACTGTGAGCTGGAAAAGCTCAAACCCCCCCCCCCCCGATCTTCTTGATCTCTGAGGTGCTACTGGACTCAGATCTAGCTCTTCTATTGTGGGCAAATGCAGTTATTCTCTGAAACTATTCACGGAAATCTGAGACGCTTCATCCCCTGCACAAACACCCACAATCAGCACAGCAGAACACCTGATCAAACTGCTTGATTAATTGTCTAAGTTGTCAGTGTGTGCGTGTTCTCAGTCATGCAGGAAAGCCAATGGCACGTGGTTGCTGCCATAACTCCCCATGGGAGCCAAGCCGTTTTGCACCCCAAGATCGTCTGGCCAAGTCAGAAGAAGCTGGGATAAAGCCACCTTTCTGACATCAAGCCGCAACCCCTCAATGCACCCGTCCATTTCCTGAAGCACACTCTGCTTGGCAGCCAAGAGCACCCCACGCGTTGAGATTCTTGTATTGTCCTCACACATTGGCCACGAATAACAACCTGTTATTCTGGACCGCTCTGACAGGCACTACGTCAGACTACACAGAGAAGCCATTGAAATTCACAAGCACATGGACAACTTCAACAGGAAGGAAGAAACCATGAAAATGAACAGAATTTGGCTGCCAGTGTTGAAATACTCTAGAATCAAGACAGTGACTAATCAGCTCCACACAAAAACAGGACAACTATAGACTATAGCAATCAAAGGGAACAAAGACCAGGATACTTCTATTCAGATGCATTCACCTATTGACCTTGCTAGCTTCATTGTTACTCCCAGGCTACAGACTTCTTTGTGACTCACATACCAGGCTACTCTATTCAGAGGGCGTCACCTTTTGACCTCTCAGTATATATACTCCACTTGCTTTCCATTCCTACTATCAGATCCTCTGAAGATGCCAGCCACAGATGCAGGCGAAATGTCAGGAGAGAATGCTGCTAGAACGCGGCCATACAGCCCGGAAACCACACAGCACCCCAGAACAACCTGTGTTTGTAGGACTCTGGCCCTTTCTTTCAGGATCCCCCTCACAATGAAGATGACTAACCAAACCTCCTCCGCCTGACCCCTGGCCATTGTCCACAGGGCTGAGGGACATCTCCCCTTTCACATTGCAACACTTGGGTGCCTCTTTCACTAGCATCTCTTTACAACAGAAGATCTGAATTATCCAAGGACAGCTCAGGTTCCAGCTGTCCCACCAGCAGGGTCTTAGATCTTACAGCTTCACCGATCACAGTTTGTCAGGTTTATTAAGGAGCAGCTGGATCCTGAGATTTGGCCCAAAGGCATTGAGGAGTTTAACTTTATACCAGTCAACAGCATCACTTTCTCTGTCACAGCTCAGGTAAATCCAGGTGCATAAAAAGGGTGTGTCACCACTCCGTAGTTGATTCTGCTCCAGATCTCTCTTCCATCGCTTGTGGAGATGAAACGTTCTGTCAGGACACAATGACTTACGGGAACCCTGTAGGCAGTGGTGGGATCCAAAAAATTTAGTAACAGGTCCCCATGGTGGTGGGATTCAAACAGTGGCGTAGCACCAATGGGGATGGGCGGGGCACGACGGGGGCGTGGCCGGGCATTCCGGGGGCGGGGCATTAATGATTTCTCTGTTACTGTAAAAAAACTCTTACTGTAAAAAGAAGTTCCTAATTTCCAGCTGGTATCTTTCTGTCCATAATTTAAACTCACTATAGCAAGTCCTATCGTCTACTGCCAACAGAGATAACTACTTCTCCTCTAATTGACTGCCTGTCAAATACTTAATACTTTCCAATACTTAATTTTGTTTCTAGAAATCAAAAGAAGGACACTTTCCTTAAGCAAGGAACTTTACCCTATTTCTAAAACATGTTTTTAAAACAACCCAACAGGGAGAGTTATCCCGTTTTCTACCTTCGCTAACCAGCCACATAGGAAACAACAGGACTTGATGATTTTTGGGCCTAATGGAATTTATAACGGAAAAGCAGACCCAATGAGTAACCCCCTCTCGGCACACACCAATAAGTAGTAACCCACTCTCGGGAACTGGTGAGAACCTGCTGGATCCCACCTCTGCCTGTAGGGTTCTCAAGGCAAGGGATTTTCAGAGGTAGTTTGCCGTTACCTGGCTCTGCAAAGCAACCCTCAATTCTCTTGGTGGTCTCCTGTCCAAGGACTTACCAGGGCTGACCCAACCTAGCTTCTGAGACCTTCAGGCTAGCCTGGGCCAACCAGGTTAATGGTCCTCTACCACTTGAGTTGTGGAATCACTGCGCCTCTTCACCAAGCCAGGCTGTGCATGCTTTTTCCTCTCTTCTTCTGCTTTCCCTGTTGAAATTGACTCTCCATGTCTATTTCTGTGCTCCCATCTCTTGGCTTCATCCCTCCCCACAGTCAGACAGTCCGCCCTACGGCCAGCAGGCCTTCTCCTGTTGCCTCCTCACAAGGCGAAGGACTCCGTCCTTCCAGAAAGCCCTTCCCCACTCCTGCCTTCATCTCTTCCGGTGCCTTTTTGAACCAACTCCACACCTCTTCATATTGATTTCCTCTGGATTAGCCCTCTGGGACTAGCCCACCATTTGGGTCAAAAGTGACTTTAATTGGTTGTTAGCAGGGAGATTTACAAGTGAACTCTTGGACTGTGCAAAAGCGAGTGTTTTGTTAATGGATTCCCTCAAGCAGACTGATATTGTGTGGTTACCTTTGATCGATTCATTCTGGCTGTCTGGTTCTGCTCCTGTCCTATTTCTAGTCTGGATTTTGGGGAAGTCGATCAGGAGCTTCTGGAGCCGTCTGGGTTTGGGCACAGGAGGAATACCCAGGTGGTGCTGGATGCTGATTTTGCACTTTTTTTTAAAAAAAAAGATGATGCATGCAGGCAAAAAAGAATGGGAGTGTCACGGGTTGTTGTTTTCTCTCTTTCTCACCATACTAGAACCAGGGGGCATCTATGGAAAATGCTGGGGGGAAGAATTAGGACTAATAAAAGGAAACACTTCTTCACGCAACGGGTGATTGGTGTTTGGAATATGCTGCCACAGGAGGTGGTGATGGCCACTCACCTGGATAGCTTTAAAAGGGGCTTGGACAGATTTATGGAGGAGAAGTCGATCTCTGGCTACCAATCTTGATCCTCCTTGATCTGAGATTGCAAATGCCTGAGCAGACCAGGTGCTCAGGAGCAGCAGCAGCAGCAGCAGCAGAAGGCCATTGCTTTCCCATCCTGCATGTGAGCTCCCCCAGGCACCTGATGGGCCACTGCGAATAGCAGAGTGCGGGACTAGATGTACTCTTGTCTGATCCAGCAGGCTTGTTCTTATGTTCTTATGTTCTTAAATGTGCATTATGGGATGGGGCTCACAAGAGGCACATGTGGACAGGATGTCTGGATTGCAGCTGGGTTTGAATCAGTCACAAGGCAGAGCACAGAAGTCTTTCACAAAGCAAAGACAGCCAGCGGAGTGTAGGAGTTAAGAGCAGGTGGATTCTAATCTGGAGAATGGGGTTTGATTCCCCACTCCTCCACCTGAGTGGCAGAACCTTATCTGGTGAACCTGATGTGTTTCCGCACTCCTACATTCCTGCTGGGTGACCTCAGGCTAGTCACAGTTCTCTCAGAACTCTCTCAGCCCCACCTGCCTCACAAGGTGCCTGTTGTTGTGGGGAGAGGAACGGAAAGGAATGTGTAAGTCCCTTTGAGTCTCCTGACAGCAGAGAAAGGTGGGGTATGAATCCAAACTCTTCTTCTTCTTCTTCAAAGGCAGAATTCAGCTCCCCAGAAGCCATTGTTCCGCCGTGCTGCTGGGACCACACCTGGAGCTCCGTGGCCAATTCTAGATGCCACACTTCAAAAAAGGCATGGACAAATTGGAGTGGCTCAAAGGAGGGAAACCAAGGCAGCTGATGTTTAAGAACATAAGAACAAGCCAGCTGGATCAGACCAGAGTCCATCTAGTGCAGCTCTCTGCTACTCGCAGTGGCCCACCAGTTGCCTTTGGGAGCTCACGTGCAGGAGGGGAAAGCAAGGGCCTTCTGCGGCTTTTGCTCCCGAGCACCTGGACTGTTTTGCTCCTGATGGGCTGAACTTAGATAAGGAAGTGTCTTGTTCAAACGCAAACCGGTCTCCAAGTTCATCAAGTCCTCCTGCTGTCTCTCCAGATACTGTATTCAAGCTTCCAACAAAGGCTATTGTCCACCATACGAGTAATGCTCGGTCTGACACAATTTTGTCTCCACCATCAGCTAATTTGGTTAATTTAAAAAATGGTTGTATTCAACAAAATGTAACTGATATTGTGTCCCTAGGTGATGGTAATTGACTGAGAAATTCCCCAAGTATGGAATTCCTCTCCTGGAATGTTGCTGGTTGGAGCAGGAGGAGTATTAATCCTGGTTTTATTTCCTATTTGAGAAAATTTGATTTGATCCTATTTCAAGAAACTTGGGCATCTACTGATATAACCCTTAATGGTTATCGCTCACACTGCCTTAGCGCTTCTAGAGTAAAAAAAAAAACCTGGACTGTTTAGGACAACCAGCTCTATGGAGAAAAGTGGAAGGGACCGAACATGTTTGGCTTGGAGAAGAGAAGGCTGGAAGAGGGGAATGGGCGTGCTCCTCAAATGCCCAAAGGGACTGCCCCATGGGAGAGGGCAAAGACTTGTTCTCTGTATTGTCGAAGGCTTTCACGGCCGGAATCACTAGGGTGCTGCGGGTTTTCTGGGTTGCATGGCCGTGTTCCAGTAGCATTTTCTCCCGACGTTTCTCCTGCATCTGTGGCTGGCATCCAAAGAGGATGACGTTCCAGGAACAATAGCATTAAGAAGCTACTGCATCTCTGCATAGCTGGTCCCCAGATAAGATTACATATTAACAATGTATGGAGATTTCAAACTAACCATCGGACTGAGGATTTCAAGTATTCACTGCAAACAAAATCAACTGTGACCTCCATTTGGAAACATAAGTTAGAGGAAAAGAAGCAGAGATTACAAGAAAGGACGTCTCTTGAATAAGCCACTGAGCAAAACAAGGAGAAACCGGCTCCTGCCGCAGAAAGACATAGCATTTAAAGAAGCAACACACAGCATAGTTAGACTCATGTCTAGATGTATGTCTACTTTGACAGAGCTGTAAAAATGGGTTACTTTCTGTGGCAAATTTCATTATATCAGAATAAACTGCTTTGATGAATAAAAATTGATCGCTAAAACATGTGCCAAACTTGCACAACCTTGCTAATATAGCATATATGTCTTTGGTTGCTCCCCTCCCATTTTTTTCAGGAGGTTCCAGACAGTCAGGCAGGCTGTGACAGCTTAAGATCAGAGGTGGGATCCAGCAGGTTCTCACAGGTTCCCGAGAGTAGGTTATTCATTATTTGTGTGTGCCGAGAGGGGGTTACTAATGGGTGATTTTGCCACGTGATTTTTGCCTTAGTTGCGCCCCTCCTCTCAGCAGTAGCGTGCAGAACTTGGAGCAGTCTAGCAGGAGGTGCACCAGCGTGCGTGGCAGCCTGTGCCTGCATGCATTTGTTTCCCGCCCAAGGACCGGCGCAGCGGCTGCATCTTTGCCACAGCCCTGCCCCCAAAATGCCCGGCCACGCCCCCGTCGTGCCCTGCCCAGCCCCATTGGTGCTACGCCACAGTTTGAATCCCACCACCATGGGAACCTGTTACTAAAATTTTTGGATCCCACCATGGCTTAAGGTGGTAGATCTTGCTTGACGGTTAGGAGAAACTTCCTTTTGGTGACAGCAGTTGGCAAGCCGGCCAGCAACTTGATTAGGAGGTTCTCCTTGCTTTCCAGAAGGGGAAGGGCAGGGAGATGTTCTGCAGGGCCTACCATAAGCGGCGTCTCAGGTGATATGGTGGAAAAGGCTCCTCCCATCTCTTGAACTCACAGGAAAATAAGAACGTAAGTAGAGAGGCTGGACGGTCATCTGTCAGGAGTGCTTTGATTGTTTGTTCCTGCATTGCAGGGGGTTGGACTGGATGGCCTTTGGGGGTATCTTCCAACTCTATGATTCCATGATTATAGAGACATGTTGGACCAAGGCCCACCCAGTCCAATGTTCTGCTCACACGGGCCAACTAGCCACGTCTAGGCTACCCACAACTGCTACAGCATCCTGCCCCCTCGCACCCCCTCCCCACCAACAGATATAAAAAGGCATCCACCCTAGGCCACTGGAGGGAGTAGATACCCCCCCCAGGAAAAGATGCAAGTTGACGGGTGAAAGGCTACAGCGTTATTGTCACATGCAGACAGTGGTGGGATCCAAAAATTTTAGTAACAGGTTCCCATGGTGGTGGGATTCAAACAGTGGCGTAGCACCAATGGGGCTGGGCAGAGAGGAGGAGACTACCGCCAGAGTGGCCGGGCATTCCGAATTTAGGGCATTAATAATTTCTCTGTTACTG
This sequence comes from Sphaerodactylus townsendi, assembly GCF_021028975.2. Classification (NCBI taxonomy): domain Eukaryota; kingdom Metazoa; phylum Chordata; class Lepidosauria; order Squamata; family Sphaerodactylidae; genus Sphaerodactylus; species Sphaerodactylus townsendi. The sequence continues at coordinate 179,749,201 of NC_059426.1, forward strand.
TAAAAAACTCTTACTATTAAAAAAAGTTCCTAATTTCCAGCTGGTATCTTTCTGTCCATAATTTCAAACTCAGTATGGGGTCCTATAGTCCTGCTGCCCTTAGAAACAACTTCACTTCTTCTTTCCTATTGGGCTGCCCTTGTCAAATGCTTAATGCTTTCCGGCTTGAATTTTGTTTCCTGAGAAATCAAAAGAAGGAGACTTTCCTTAAACAAAGGGAACTTGACCATATTTCTAAAGAGCATGTTTTTTTAAAACAGCCCAACAGGGAGAATTATCCCGTTTTCTACCTTCGCTAACCAGCCACATAGGAAACAACAGGACTTCATGATTTCTGGACCTAATGGAATTTCTAATGGAAAAGTGACGGTAGCAACCCCCTCTTGGCAGCACAGATAATAAGTAATTGCCACTCGGGGAGCGGAAGGTGGGAACCTGCTCCCCACCTCCTGAGAGTGTTCACAGCCGCTGGGCATAATGCTGTTTAAAGTATCATCCAGGGGGGGATCGCGGAAGCTTGCTTTTAGCTGAACTTGTGGAAAGGTTCAGCAAGAAGATTTCTAGTCCCCCTGACTTGCGTCTTCTTTCCTTTTTTGGTTTGCTGATGTATTGCTTGTTGTAGACCTATTTTCCTCTCTTTGGGGAAAAGGTCACCGTTTAGCCTTGGAGAGCGCGAAGGCAATACGTGGGGCTGCACATGAAGGAAACACTGGGCTGATGCCAATCGCAGGGTTGGGTTTGCAATATTTGCTATACTTTGCAAGTTCTACTGCGAAATTTCCAGAAATGAAACTTCTGAAAGTGTTTATGGTATCAACTCGCCCTGTGCACTCCAATTTGAATCTCCGTGAGAAAAGTGGGCTCTGAATATAGTAAATAAATAAAGAAGTGCCTGTCTTTTCCCTCACACTCTTCACATCCTCTTTGGGGGGGGGGGGGATGGCTCCGCCCTCATGCCTGCAATATCACCGGTTTACCTACATTCTGCCAAGATTTGCCTTCTGCAGGTTGCACCCTTCAAATTAGGAAGATGATGTATTATTTATTTTATTAAAATGTCCTATGGCAGTGGCGGTGAACCTATGGCACGGGTGCCAGAGGGGGCACTCAGAGGCCTCTCTGTGGGCACACGCACAGAGTTTGTCATGTGGGGGGGGGGAATCGCCCCTTCATACACACATCTAGGCTGGCCTGGGTCCCTGGACTTGATGTGCGTGCACCTCAGTGAGCAGGGAGGACTCGGCTGGCGGGCCTGGTGCCTGTGCTCCAGGTGGCTGCTGCCCGGGGCGGTGGGCAGAGGTGGCAGAGATGCTAGAGTGGCACAGAGTGGCGCATGTGGGACTTGCTGGAGGCTACAGCAGGCTGGCCCCTGCTGGAAGTGGGTTATTCGGGTTAAATTGGCACGTTGGCACTTTGCAATAAATAAAATTAGGTTTTAGGTTGCAAATTTGGAGAGCTTGCACTTTCGGTCTCGAGAAAAGGTTAAGCCGCCCACTGTCCTATGGCTTTCCGAAGCCCGGTTTGAGGCAGCTTATGGTGACTTTTTTCCCCCTGAACAATTTGGAAGCAGTTCAGATTTCGAAGGGGATTTATTTCCATAAACTGATGCAAGATTATGTAAAAGTTCTTGTCAACAGCAGCCAGAATAATTCTGATATCGGGCTGGAAAGCTGAAAGATGTCCAATTGAGAGGAAAAAGTGAGGAAGTATTCCACAATGGCTAAACTAACACATCTTGTAGACAGTCTAAACATGAGTTTGATGAAAAGTGGGAATTGTATTTTGGTATGTTGCTGAAACAATTGTCTAAAAGATATGTTATTGGGGAGTAGAAATTGAATAAGGAAAGTTGATGAATATGTTAGTAGCCAAGACTACAAGTAACTGTCGGTGTTCATTCAAAATATACAAGTTGGTGTTGACAACGTAGAAGAACATTAGATTAAATAATGTGTGTTTTTGAATGATTTGAATGCTGTTTTCCTCTACTGTTTCTCTGTGTGTTTTTATTTTAACAAAAAATAATTTTTAAAAAATTTAGCGACTCCCTCCCGCCCTTTTTCCAATTAGAACCAGAATAAAATAACAAACCCAGACATTTCACCAACTGTGCCTTCTCTGTAGTGGCCCACACTGGCCTGCGGAGGTTATGAAGACTCCAGGTGTTTTTGCAAACTATGGAAGATGGAATTGTTTGTAAAGGAATATTTATCAAGCAAATAGGACGACATCATAACAGACTGTCACAGGAAAATGTGCTTTGCTTTTACTGATGCAATACCATGTTGGGCATGATTTAACATTTCATGTTTCCTAGTTATACTTTCTTCAAACAACAGCTCTGCTTCGAATTTCTGTAATTCCCAATATTATTACATCACTTATCAATGGTATTATTATCCTATTGGTTGCATTGATTTATTGATTTATATCCCCTTGACCTGGACGGCCCAGCCTAGCCCAATCTCATGAGATCTCAGAAGCTAAATAGACTCAACCTGGATTAGTCCTTGGATAGGAGGTCACCAAGGATCAGAGAAGGGGTTTTACCCCCGGCCCAAGGGCTGGACAGTTTGGCTCTGAAGAACTCCATACTGTGTTTCCCTGAAAATAAGACAGTTTCTTATATTAATTTTTGCACCCCAAGATGTGCTATGTCTTATTTTCAGGGGATGTCTTATTTTTCTGTGTTCAGTTCGTTGGGCATGCTTCCAAACAAATACTTTGCTACTTCTTACTTTCGGGGGATGCCTTATATTTCGCACTTCAGCAAAACCTCTACTACGTCTTATTTTCAGGGGATGTCTTATATTCGGGGAAACAGGGTAGTACATTCCTGAAGAGAAGCCATCCAGTACCCCAATGGGGCAGTATTTTTCACATGGAACCAGAGAGCTTCAGATACATCCAAGGGGCGCAGCCATGTTTGGTCTCTCTGAGCAGAATTTCATGGGTGAAAACTGGGATATGGTTCCAGCTCTCCCCTTTGCAGGAAGACTCTCTGAGCGTCTCCTTCCATTCTGATTACTTGGCGGCAGAAAATTACTTGGAAGCAGAATAAGAGAAGGGAAGAAAACCCGTACGCTGCCTGTCTTGCTTCTTATATTAGTCAACATTTTTGACAAAGGTTTCTGTTCCTTTGACCGTTGATTATTATGGTATATAAAATTGTACAGTACTTTCATGTGCAAGACACATCATTTGAACAGAGCATAGAAGCCTTCAAATTGAAGAGTCTCTGATACTCTGACCTTTCCACAGAGGGGAATGGCTCTGCCCCCTTAATTGTCTCTTTGGCACTTTTTCAGCAGTGTAAATTTAAAGAGAGATTAGTCAGATTCGCAGAGGACCGTCTGTCAAAGGGAATCTACCTCCTGGAAGGAATTGGCGGGGGGGGGGGTACTGTTCCCCCCACCCCGCCCCCCATGGAGCTTCCACCATCTGCTCTTCTTCTCCTCTCCCCTGAAGATGATGAGGAGACTTTTTCTAGTAGACAGAAGAAGAAGGAGGAGGAGGAGAAGGAGGAGGAGGAGGAGGAGGAGGAGGAGGAGGAGAAGAAGAAGAAGAAGAAGAAGAAGAAGAAGAAGAAGAAGAAGAAGAAGAAGAAGAAGAAGAAGAAGAAGAAGAAGAAGAAGAAGAAGAAGAAGAAGAAGAAGAAGAAGAAGAAGAAGAAGAAGAAGAAGAGGAGGAGGAGGAGGAGGAGGAGGAGGAGGAGTTTGGGTTCATACCCTCCTTTCTCTCCTCTAAGGAGTCTCAAGAAGAAGAAGAAGAATTTGGATTTATATCCCCCCTGTCTCTCCTGCAGGAGACTCAAAGGGGCTGACAATCTCCTTGCCCTTCCCCCCTCACAACAAACACCCTGTGAGGTGGGTGGGGCTGAGAGAGCTCCGAGAAGCTGTGACTAGCCCAAGGTCACCCAGCTGGCGTGTGTGGGAGTGCCCAGGCTAATCTGAATTCCCCAGAGAAGCCTCCACAGCTCAGGCGGCAGAGCTGGGAATCAAACCCGGTTCCTCCAGATTAGAGACACGAGCCCTTCACCTCCCACGCCACTGCTGCTGAAGGCAGCTTACAAACTCCTTTCTCATCCTCTTCCCACAACAGACACCTTGTGAGGCCAGTGGGGTTGAGGGGGTGTGGAGAGAACCGGGACTGGTCCAAGATTACCCAGCAGGCTTCATGTGTAGAGGAGGGGGGGGGACACAAATCCAGATCACCAGATAAGAGTCTGCCACTCATGTGGAGGAGTGGGAAGTCAGACTCCAGATTAGAGTCCACCTGTTCTTAACCACTATATCACGCTGGCTCTAATGGTGGATAGTTGGAATTGTGGATAGTTGGAACGATGGTGGAAAAAGCAGGACAAAAGTACACAAATCAACAAAGCAGTGGCTACTAGGCCACGGGGACCACAGAGGACCTCTGTATTTGGAGGGAGCCGATGAAGGCCAGTGCCAAGAGACAACATCAGCAGAGGCCGGGACATTGGTAAAGGGGGGGGGGTTCTCGGGTTAAAGCCCCTCCCATTACACGTCCGGCTTGCTTGAGACAATGCATGGAATGGAACAGCCGGGAAGCTCTCAGTCACCGAGCCCACCCCATAAAAAATCCATACCTACGTCAGGTATCCATACCTACTGTGCAGAGGTTTTGGAGGTCTTTCCCCTCTTCAGGATAGGGGGTTAAATTGGCACCTTCAGGAGGTAGATGGTGCTGAAAAGGCGATTGAGCTGAAAAAACAACTGTGCAGATAAGAACTATTTACTAGGCTAGAAGTTATTGTGCTTAAAAACTGTTGATAAGATTAATTTATTTTTGTGCTGAAAAGATCATGGCGCTGTAAAACAGCTGAATAGATAAGATTTATTTGTCTTGATTAGAGTATTGCATGGATCACAGTAAGAAAAAGACTAGATCCAGGGGGGCATCCATTGAAAATGCTGGGGGGAAGAATTAGGACTAATAAAAGGAAACACTTCTTCACGCAACGTGTGATTGGTGTTTGGAATATGCTGCCACAGGAGGTGGTGATGGCCACTCACCTGGATAGCTTTAAAAGGGGCTTGGACAGATTTATGGAGGAGAAGTCAATTTATGGCTACCCATCTTGATCCTCCTTGATCTCAGATTGCAAATGCCTTAGCAGACCAGGTGCTCAGGAGCAGCAGCAGCAGCAGAAGGCCCTTGCTTTCACCTCCTGCACGTGAGCTCCCAAAGGCACCTGGTGGGCCACTGCGAGTAGCAGAGAGCTGGACTAGATGGACTCTGGTCTGATCCAGCAGGCTAGTTCTTATGTTCTTATGTTCTTATGGTGCTGAAAAGACGATTGAGCTGAAAAAACAACTGTGCAGATAAGAACTATTTACTATGCTAATAAGTTACTGTGCTTAAAAACTGTTGATAAAATTAATTTATTTTGTTGGCACAGAGAAAGATCATTTGTGCTGTAAAACGGCGAAATGGTGAACTTTGTGCATTTGGAATTGAGAGTATTTACTTAAGATCACACGAAGAAAAAGACTATATGGGGATGAAAAGAAAACTCTCACTAAAGTATATATATCATTGTGAACCAAACAATTCTATATATCTCTATTGTTGAAGTTAAGGTATTTATGTAACCTGGTGGCACAATATGGACCTATATAGGTTCTGTTTATGGAAAACAATTTTGTTGCTTTACTATTTGGCTAGGTGCCTGTACATTTTGAAATATTCAGAGATTGCCACTCAGTTTAATGGAGTGTGAACACATTCTTGGTACCCTCTCCTCTGTAGATGGTTTGGCACCACAACCAGAGGTGGGATTCGGCAGGTTCTCACAGGTTCCTGAGAGTAGGTTACTAATTATTTGTGTGTGCCGAGAGGGGGTTACTATTTGGTGATTTTGCCCCGTGATTTTTGCCTTAGTTACACCCCTCCTCTCAGTCGCGCGCAGAACTTGAAGCAGCCTAGCAGGAGGTGCACCAGCGTGCGTGGCAGCCTGCGCGCATTTATTTCCCGCCCAAGGACCAGCGCAGCGGCTGCGTCCTTGCCACAGCCCCACCCAGGAATGCCCCGCCCCCGGAATGCCCGCCCCCGCCCCCGGAATGCCCCGCCCAGCCCCATTGGCACTACGCCACAGTTTGAATCCCACCACCATGGGAACCTGTGACTAAAATTTTTGGATCCCACCACTGACCACAACCCTGTTAAACTCCATCCCCTCCCCAAATTCTAACATTCTCCAGGTCTACCCAAGGTCGCCACGGCCTTCCTGGCCATGGGTGGGGCATGGGGGAGAGAGGGTGGCCAGTACCCAATCAGGAAATTCCTGGAGATTTAGGGGGGAGGCTGAGATGGGTGGGGTTTAGGGACAGTCCACGCCCTAAAGCAGACCTGTTCTCCAAGGGAACTGATTCCTGTGGTCTGGAGGACAGTCCTGGGAGATCTGCAGCCACCTCCTGCATGCTGTCAACCATGATTGCTGAGCTCTTTCCAGGTATCCGGGGACGACCCCTGCATCAACCGGAATAAAACAAAGAACAAAAGCCCACCCTGGAGAGCCTCCCCACAGGCTACGGAGAGCCACGCAGGACGAAATGCTTCTGGCTTCCGCGAGGCACTCGCATCCGGCCCCGGATAGATCTCTTCATCTGAAGAATTCAGCTGACAGAATAAATCTCTCGCCGCTTCTCTCTTCCGGAATGGAGTAGCCAGGGAGAAAATAAATTGTCTGTTTAAAAATGGGAAGGAGTCTTCGAGCTGCAGTTGCCTCAGAAATGAATTTTCTTGTTCAATTAGGGAGTCGCTCCTCTGAGCGGACTCAGCGGAGGATCCTCCTGGAAAGGAAAGCTGGAAAAACCCGCCAGGCCCCCGGGGAAGCAGATCGGCTGAGCTGGTGGCCACAACCCAGTGGCCTCCAGGCTGCCTCTCTGGGCTCTGGCACCCTTGGGAAGAGCCTTTGGTGTGCTTGTGTCTGCACAGCTTCTGAATAATCTAGGAGACATATTATCAATCAAATCATAATAATTGGAAACAATGTCTACTTTGAGGGACTTGCAACTTACCTGCCCTTTGTGACTGATGTGTATCTTGGGGGAAACTTCTCAGAAGTCTCCCCCAAAATGCACCCCCCCCCAAAAAAAAACTTCAGCTGGAAGGTCTCAGTGGCCAAAGGCCTGAGGAAGCAATAGAAGAAATAGAGCTTTGCAAAACCTTCTAAATCTTGCCAGAGCACATCTTTGCATTGATTGATTGACTGATTGATTGACTGATAGATTGCCCACTTTTCTCCCCAGCTGGGACTCAAAACAGCTTAGAACAGTGGTGGTGAACCTTTGGCACTTCAGATGTTATGGACTACAATTCCCATCAGCCCCTGCCAGCATGGCCAATTGGTCATGCTGGAAGGGGCTGATGGGAATTGTAGTCCATAACATCTGGAGTGCCAAAGGTTTGCCACCACGGGCTTAGAACATAATTCTCTTCTCTACTTTTGTGCGAGAACCAATCCCTCGAAGGGGAGGGTCAGGTTAGAAGTCCTGTGATAGAGTTAGGATCTCCTGGCCAAGGGGGTTCCATACTCAGAATTTGAACCCAGGACTGCCAGGGTCTTAGTCAACCACTCCCTCGACTATGTCACACCTGCTCTGAAAGAGAAGACCCTGGGCACTCCTTCCTGGCCACCCATTCCACGGAGTGGGGCAGCTGCTACAGAGCCATCAGTGGCTCCAAGGTCCTTTCCCCACGGGTGTCAGACCTGGGCCATTCTCGGCCTGGCAGCTGGCACGTCCACGCCAAGGCCACAGATATTTTTGCCATTCTCATCACCCCCGGCTATGGGGGCCTCCCCCTGCTTATGCGAACCTCGTCAATAGAGCTTCCCCGTCCATTCTTATCTGCCTCCTTCGAGGGAGTGAACTGTCTGCCGCAAACAATGCAACTATTCCCACCGTCCTTTCAAATGCTGATATTATGGGAATGCGAGTGGGGGGGGGGGATCATGGGCTGAACCATTCTGTAACTGCCAGGTATATGCCAAGGCCAGAGAGTCAAACTTCAGTTCCAGCTACCTGTGCCTTGGGATGACACGGTTCCAATAAAGCTCTTGAAACCTTCTTGAGTCTCAATTGATGACTGGCGTAACAACGGGCCAATAAACGTAGGTGAAGGGCAGCAAAAAACCATGCCAGGCGGGAACTTCGCCCAATTCCCACCCCTGACATGGGTCTAACCCGCCCCTCCAAGGCTGTGAATCCAAGGAATCCAAGGCTGTGAATCCAAGGAAGGCTGCTGGACCGGATGGTATTCCCGGTCGGGTGTTAAAGGAATGCGCTAACCAACTGGCTGGTGTTTTTACTGGGATCTTTAATCGATCTTTATCCCAGTCCACCATCCCATCTTGTTTGAAAGCTTCCACCATTGTTCCACTACCAAAGAGATTTCCTGCTGACAATCTTCAGGATTATAGACCAGTGGCACTCACCCCCATCATCATGAAGTGTTTTTTGAAAAACTGGTCCATAGGCATAATAGTTCTTGCCTTCCAGATACATTTGATAAACATCGAGTTGGCATATCGGACTACATAGATCCTCTCTGGAGGGCGCCATTGCCATTAGCCGCTCCACACAGCTTTTGACGCATCCTGGAACCCAGCAGGAGGAATTATGTCGCGGAATGCTACTTTGCGGACTTTAGTTCCGCACATTTAATGAAATCTACGCCACAAAGACTGGTGACAAAACTTGTGGATCTTGGACTCTCATTCAATTTCTATTATTTTGTGGATTAGGGACTTCTTGTCTGGACGTTCCCAGAGGGTTAGACTGGGAAATCGGGGTTCCTCAGTTCTTACTCTAAATATGGGAACGCATACAGGGCTAATGTGTTGAGCCCTTTACTGTTCACCCTTTATACATATGAGAATTGTACTCCTGTCTATCATAGTAAAATTGCTTACCATTATCAAATTTGCTTTGATGACACAACTTGGTATGGTGGGGGCTCCCATCTCTGGAGGAGATGAGTCTGCCTATACCGGAATGAAGACTTGAGACCGACTGTAACTCTCATGGTGCGAGGGAAAATAACCTGGTTCTTAACACTAACAAGACAAAGGGAGCTCATAGTGGACTATAGAAGGAATAGCTCAGAAATTCAGCCCACTATGACTATAAATGGAGATCAAAGTGGAGCCGAATGGTGGCTAGTTTTAAATTTCTGAAGCGTATATGATTAAGAAAGGATTTGAAGCCTGGGAATTACAGACTGCAGCGGTGGTTAAGAAAGCCCAGCAAAGACTGTATGCTTTCACCAGAGAGACTTTTAAAGGAAGCAACAACTAGATGGAAAACTGCACTGGTACGATCGCTTTTGCAGCTGTGCTATAGAGAGTGTCTAACCTGCTGCATCTGTGTATGGTTCTCCAGTTGCACAATTAAAAGGCGAATAGGAAAGAGCGCTCCAAAGAGGTGATCCACACCACTGCACAAAGGATTATCGGCTGCCCTCTCCCCTCCTTGGAAGAAATCTATAATGCCCGAAGCCTAAATAAAGCCCATCCACAATATTCTGAGGGACCCGTCTCACATCCAGCACTCTCTCTTTTTAAACTGCTTTACCATCTAGGCAGAGCTGATACAGGGCCCTCAGAACTAGGACAAAGAGGCTTAGAGACAGCTTCTACTCTAGAGCTGTGGCTATGCTAAACTCCGCTGCTTCATATTGATGTATTTGGGGCTGTGTAGGGATGGGTGGAGGAAGGGGAAAGTGAGGATGATGTATGAGTCTGAAATTGTGTGCATCGAGGAATGCTGCTGTAAATTTCGTTGTGCGTGCACAATGACAATAAAAATGCTTATGCTTATGCTTATGCTTATGCTCACCCTTGATATTGGCTGCAGGGTGGGTTTTTTGACAATTGCGTCTTCAACTAGTCTTTTATTTTAATGGTCCTCACAGCCACAGCCAAGAAAAGTCGAGGAGAGGGCGGGTTCATGCAAGGGTTAGGGTTAAGGTTAGCCAAGCAAACTAGGGGAGAGGACGGGTTCATGTAAACCGCCTCTCACCCAGGTTTATTGGCCTGTGCGGAAGGAGCCCAAGAAAGGACAAAAGCGCCTCCCTGAAGGGGGCTCTTGGCTGCCTTCTGTTTACAGGTGGCCATATAGTGGAACAGGTGGTCTTTCAAGCAGGTGTGCCCAGGCTGTGAAGGTCTTTACAGAACAAGTGGAGTTCAAGGTAGCTGAGGGGCACAGGCGTAGCTACCATGGGAACATCCGGGGACAAGCGCCCCGGGCGCCACCTTGTGGTGGGCGGAAAAATTGCAGGTTCGTTTGAAGCTTTCTGTATTTTTTACTGTTTTTTCCACTTTTGGTCTGCAGGAGGCACAGTTTTTAGGCTAGTGGCACCAAAATTTCAGGCTATCTCGTCCAGGTGAGCTCTCCTGATGATATCAGCCAAGATTTGGTGAAGTTTGGTTCAGGGGGTCCAAAGTTATGGACCCCCAAAGGGAGATGACCCCATCCTCCATTGAAACTTTCCAATGGGAGCTAATAGCAAGATGGGGCTATCATTTTGAGGGTCCATAACTTTGGACCCTCTGGAATCAAACTTCACTAAAACTAGGTGGTATCATAAGGATGAGTCTCGGCTTCTGATACCACCCAAGACTTGGAGGTGAAGGTTGGTTCAGGGGGTCCCAAGTTATGGACCCCCCCCAAAGGAAGATAACTCCATCCCCCATTGTTTCCAATGAGAGCTAATGGTAGATGGGGCTACCCTTTTTGAAAGGTCCCATAACTTTGGACCCCCTGAACCAAACTTCACTAAACCTAGATGGCTAATCAGGAATAGTCTCCTGAAGATAGCCTAAAATTGTGGTACTGTTAGCTTAAACATTGCTCCCCTGACAGGCACTCTCATATTATCCCCAGGTTCTCTCTTTAAATCCACCCCCTTTGGTGTGGATTTAAAGGGAGAATCTGGCCTCCCTAGATTAAAAAAACATTGAAAGTATTGTTGAAGGCTTTCACAGCCAGATTCAACTGGTTGTTGTGGGTTTTGCAGGCTGTGTGGCCATGGTCTGGTAGATCTTATTCCTAACATTTCGCCTGCATCTGTGACTGGCATCTTCAGAGGTATACCACAGAGAGAAGTCTGTTATAAGAGAAGTCTGGACACAGTGTATAACAGACTTCTCTCTGTGACATACCTCTGAAGATACCAACCACAAGATCTACCAGACCACAACCGGATGCAGCTTAGAAAGCCCACAACAACCAACTTTGACAATGGTGCTGTTTGGGGTGGATGGGTGGGAAATCTGCCTGAAACAGCATCACTTTCAATGTTGTTTAAGCCTAGGAAACCCAGAGTCTCTCTTTAAGGTGAATTTAAAAGGAGAAGTCTGGGCTCTCTAGTTTAAACAACATTAAAAGTGATGCTGTTTCAGGGTGGATTCCCCCCCTTCAAAAATAGCATCACTTTCAATGTTGTTTAAACTAGGGAGCACTGGGTGTGTTCAGATTCATGTGTTGGGGCATGTTCTATAATGTGATGGTGTTTGGTCATGGTGGGGAAGGGGGAGGGGCGCTGCCCATATGCCGGGGGGGGGCGCAAAACTCAGATTTTGTCCCGGGCTCAATTTTCCCTAGCTACGCCACTGCTGAGGGGACAAATGTCACTTTCCCAAGGTCACCCAGCAGGAAACGCATCTGGTTCACCAGGTAAGCATCTGCCCCTCAGGTGGAGGAGTGGGGAATCAAACCCGGTTCTCCACATTAGAATCCACCTGCTCTCAACCACCACACCAGGCTGGCTCTCCAAGGGACAGATGTGCTTCTCCCTGAGTCACAACAAGGCATATGTCACGGCGGAATTTTATTTCCTGCCTCAAAACACGTTAAAAGGTTCATGCGGAATGGGCCCCCCTGCAGCCCTAGAGTTGCCAGCCTCCAGGTAGTGACTGGAGATCTGCCAGAATTAGAATTGATCTCCAGACTAAAGAGGTGACCTCCCCTGGAGAAGATGGCAGCTCTGGAGGGTGGGCTCTCTTGCATCCCACCCCTGCTTCCTCCTCTCCAAGTCCCGCCCTTCCAAGCTCCACCCCCAGATCTCTGGGTGTCTCCCAAGCAGGAGATGGCAACCCAACCCAGCTCCAAGGCCTGTTGGGCAGTGGTGGGATCCAAAAATTTTAATAACAGGTTTCGATGGGGGTGGGATTTAAACAGTGGCGCCACCATGCACACGCATCTCCAGTCCCTATTGGGCAGGGAGGCTGCTTTAGTAACCCCTTCTTGGCACCCAGAAAAAATTAGTGGCCACTAACCTGGATAGCTTTAAATGGCCACTAACCTAGATAGCTTTAAAAGGGGCTTGGACAGATTTATGGAGGAGAAGTCAATCTATGGCTACCAATCTTGATCCTCCTTGATCTCAGATTGCAAATGCCTTAGCAGACCAGGTGCTCAGGAGCAGCAGCAGCAGCAGAAGGCCCTTGCTTTCACATCCTGCACGTGAGCTCCCAAAGGCACCTGGTGGGCCACTGCGAGTAGCAGAGAGATGGACTAGATGGACTCTGGTCTGATCCAGCTGGCTTGTTCTTATGTTCTTATGTTCTTATGTTTTGTCTCCTTTTGGCCCCTCCTGGAGAAGAGCCGTGGCCCATCAGGGATTTAGGCGTCTTAGTTGATAGTTCCATGGGAATGTCAACTCAATGCATGGCAGCTGTAAAAAAGGCAAACTCTATGCTGGGGATCATTAGAAAAGAAATTGAGAATAAAACTGCAAAGATTGTCATGCCCTTATATAGAAGTGCAGCAGTAGGAAAAAAAGCGACTCGCAAGACTTGGAGTACTAGTAATGTCCAGTTCTAATGTACAGCATCTCTCAAAAAAAAAGGATATTGAGGGAGAGATAGGAAAAGTGCAGAGAAGTGGGCAACAAGCAGATGATTGAGGGACTGGAGCACCTTCCCTATGGGAGGAGAGGCTGCAGCGTTTGCAGGACTCCTTTTAGCTTGGAGAGGGAGGCTGGCTGAGGGGATATGATTGAAGTCTACAAAATTATGTACCACATACAGGGGTAGAAAATGTTGACCAGAAAAGAAATTCTTTTCTCTCTCTTTCTCACAATACTAGGGAACTAGGGGCATTCCATTGAAAAAATGCTGGGGGGGAGAATCTAGGGACTAATAAAAGGAAACACTTCTTCACTGCTATGACGATGTGATTGGTGTTTGGAATAATGCTGCCATACAGGGAGGTGAGGTGGATGGCCACTCTACCTAGAATAGCTTTAAAAGGGGCATTGGACAGATTTATGGAGGAGAAGTCGATTTATGGCTAAGGCCAATCTTGGATCCTCCTTGGATCTGAGATTACTGCCAAAGGCACCTTTAACAGACCAGGGTAGGATCAGGGAGCAGTTTTAGCGCAGAAGGCCATTGCTTTCTAGCATCCCATGTATGTGAGCTCCTGTGCTAAGGCACCTGGTGGGCCACTGCTATGCAGTAGCAGGAGAGCTGGACTAGATGGACTTTTGGTCTGATCCAGCTTGGCTCGTTCTTATGTTCCTTATGTGTCTTTCTGTTTGTCTCCTTTTGGCCTCCCTCTCTGGAGAAAAGAGCTTTTCGGTGGGCTCCATCCAAGCCGTCTTCACTATCTTTGTAGTGCCATACACCCAGCCTAAAGCTCCACCTGTCCATTTTCTTTGGCCAATGGCTTTCTAGAAGGAGGGAAGTGAAGGAGGAGAGCGTGGGAAGGGGCTCCACTGCTGCCCCCCACTCACTCGGCTGCCCTCCTGTGGCCCAGGCTCATGGGTGGTGGGCCCCAAGCACAGTGTCTGGGGAAATCAAAGCCTGAAATGAACCATTAGAGTCTCCTTCCAAATCAGTCTTGCACGGTGCCTCTCTCACACCCTTCCTGGCAGGATTAAGTCAACACAAAGACCTCGTCCTGGAGAGAGCTCCCATCTCCAGCCCTGGAAATGACACCCCGTGCAGACAACAGATGTGCTCATGTGATTGCATGCCCTGTGTTGTAAAAGAAGAAGAAGAGTTTGGATTGACCCCCCCCCCCACTTTTCTCTCCTGTAAGGAGACTCCAGGTGGCTGACAAGCTCCTTTCCCTTCCTCTCCCCACAACAACAGACACCTTGTGAGGCAGGTGGGGCTGAGAGAGTTCAGAGAGAACTGTGACTAGCCCAAGGTCACCCAGCAGGAATGTAGGAGTGCAGAAAGACATCTGGTTCACCAGATGAGCCTCCGCCACTCAGGTGGAGGAGTGGGGAATCAAACCCAGTCCTTCAGATTACTAACTAATGTAATGTACGATAATTACTAATGTACAATAATTACTGATTGAACGTTTCTTCCTCTGACTGATACTTTTAATGACCACCTCATTTACACTGTCATTGTTTTTACAGCTGTAATTTCATCAGCTAACTTCCCCCTTAGAGACACCCCCAAGCCTGGAACCTCAGGCTGGTGTCTCAACCCATTAGATCAACGACCCAACCACTGAGACTGATGTCTGCACCTTGTCTTTCCCTGGAACAGCAGGAACTCTCTTTGTCCTGAGAGATTAAGGATTGCTCTGCATAACCCTGAGAGTCCATTTTTCCCGATAAGAAGCCCGCTTGCCCAGTAGCCAGTGTTCAATATCTCTCAATACCTCTTTGTGATATTGTCCCACCGCGTGTTGTGCTTCTGGAGCTAAGCGTGGGATGCTCAGTTCTGTTCATCAGACCGTTCCTCTCCAAGATCAGGTGGCTCTAACCCTTACTTCTCCAATTGCCTCATCTGTTCCAGACCTGTCCCCTCACAACTGTTTAAATCCTAGGACTGTGTGTGTGTTCTGCTGCTTTGATTTTGATTGTGCGCTTGAGTTGTTAAACCACATTCATGCAGCAGTGGCGTAGAAGGTTAAGAGCTCATGTATCTAATCTGGAGGAACCGGGTTTGATTCCCACCTCTGCCGCTTGAGCTGTGGAGGCTTCTCTGGGGAATTCAGATTAGCCTGTACACTCCCACACACGCCAGCTGGGTGACCTTGGGCTAGTCACAGCTTCTCGGAGCTCTCTCAGCCCCACCTACCTCACAGGGTGTTAGTTGTGAGGGGGGAAGGGCAAGGAGATTGTCAGCCCCTTTGAGTCTCCTGCAGGAGAGAAAGGGGGGATATAAATCCAACCCTTCTTCTTCTTCTACCTCACAGGGTGTTTGTCGTGAGGGGGGAAGGGCAAGGAGATTGTCAGCCCCTTTGAGTCTCCTGCAGGAGAGAAAGGGGGGATAGAAATCCAAACTCTTCTTCTTCTTCCTGAGAGTTTCTTGCAAACTCTGACTCCCACATACACAGGCAATAAAGGCCTCACATTGCCTGACCTCTAGCTGAGCCCAAAGTCTGCTCTCTCACTGATTCCCTACGCTGAAAGGGAGAGACTTCCCACCACCTTCAGTAACACCACAGGGAGGCCGAAACTGGCACGGAAGAAACCACAGATGCTCTTTCTCTAGTCTGCTGGGACATCCTTCAGACGCTCAGCAATATGTTCATTATTTTACTGGCATTGAAAAGACCTTTAGAGACTCAGTCCTGACGGGCCTGAGGAAGAGGCCCTGGATCCCGGAAAAGCAGTGCATTCAACTACAGTCCTTTGGGTTCTTTGGGTTCAGTGTGGTGCAGTGGTTAAGAGTTGTGAAGTCCAATCTGGAGAACCGGGTTCCATTTCCCAGTCCTCCCCATGAACAGCAAACTCTTGTCTGGTGAAGCAGAGGTGTTTCCCCACTCCTACATTCCTGCAGGGTGACCTCAGGCCAGTCACAGTTCTCTGAGAACTCTCTCAGCCCCACCTGCCTCACAAGGTGTCTGTTGTGGGGAGAGGAATGGAAAGGGGGGGGTATAAATGGTACAGGCTGGCCAGATCTCAGAAGCTAAGCAGGGTCAGCCTTGGTGGGAAACCACCAAAGAAGTTCAGGTTACAAAGTTCAGAGCACCTTCCTTATGAGGAGAGGCTGCAGCGTTTGGGACTCTTTAGTTTGGAGAGGAGACGTCTGAGGGGGGATATGATTGAAGTCTATAAAATTATGCATGGGGTAGAAAATGTTGACAGAGAGAAATTTTTCTCTCTTTCTCACAATACTAGAACCAGGGGGGCATCCGTTGAAAATGCTGGAGGGAAGAATTAGGACTAATAAAAGGAAACGCTTCTTCACACAACGGTGTGATTGGTGTTCTTTTGAATCTTTGCTGCCACAAGGAGGTGCAGTGATGGCCACTAACCTGGAAGGAAAGTAGCTCTTCTTGCAAAGGGGCTTCGGACAGATTTTATGGGAGGGAGAAGTCGATCTCTGGCTACCTAATCTTGATCCTCCTTGATTACTGAGATTGCAAATGCTCCTTAGTAGACCAAGTGCTTTCCAGGGAGGCAGCAGCAGCAGAAGGCCATTGCTTTCACATCCTGCATGTGAGCTCCCAAAGGCACCTGGTGGGCCACTGCGAGTAGCAGAGTGCTGGACTAGATGGACTCTGGTCTGATACAGACTGATCCATATATCTGGCATCTTTGCAGCCACTTAAGCTGACCCACCTGTGGGAGGGTGAATCACTCTCAGAGGCACTGGGCATCTCAAATCAATACAGCTTCTAGATACGGGGCGGGGTGTTCTCCTGGGTGCTTGAACGCTGCAACTTCTTCAATCTGTTCCTCCCAGACATCCCCGGCACCAACGGAACGCCTCCCACCGGGAGTGCAGCTGCTAAATCTGATTGTGTCAATATCTCCACCAGGATGTCTTCTCCAGGAAGCCCATCGCCGTGCAATTACGCTCCCACTGAACCTTTTACTGGGTCACAAATAAATCAAACTCTTCTGGAAAGGTCAGCGCTGGAAACTGTTAGAGGCCCGGCTCTGAGCTATTGTGATGCTAAATTAAAGCCCAGCAGAGAGACGCAGTGTGTGTGTGTGTAGGTGCCTCCATGCAGGTCTTCGGTGGTCAGTAATATAAGTGTTGGTAACCGTGCGGCTCCAGCCTTCCCTCCCGCTGGAGTATGCACGGCCTGATGGTAATTTCCGTGGACAGTGGGAATATTTTACTGTACAGATCTATTAGTGACTGTTGAGGAGAATTTGTTCCCTTAAACAAATTAATCCTGCCAGCAAACTACATTCATTAAGAGACTAGCCCCTTCTGGTTGACTCTCTTTTCATTCATGTAATAAAATGTACGTGTCTCGTACTCGTGCAAGCAAGTAGAAGCAGTTCTTTGCTGTTGGATAGCATGTCGGAAGGGAACTTCCTTCAACAACCAGCGTGGTGTAGTGGTTCAGAGTAGGTGGATTCTAATTTGGAGAGCCAAGTTTGTTTCCCCGCTCCTCCACCTGAGTGGCAGAGGCTTATCTGGTGAACCAAATGTGTTTCCACACTCCTACATTCCTGCTGTGTGACCTTGGTCCAGTCACAGTTCTCTCAGAACTCTCTCAGCTGCAGCTGCCTCACAAGGTGCCTGTTGTTGTGGGGAGAGGAAGGGAAAGGAGCTTGTAAGCCACCTTGAGTCTCCTCACAGTGCCAGTCAGAGCACTGATAATGATATGAGCCTCTCATCCCTGCCGGTGGGGAGACGCAGTCAGTATCGACCCGGGGCGGTGAGAAGAAGGAGGGGTGTGGGGGTGATTTTCCATCAGCTTGAGATGCTAGAGAGCTTTAATACATCCCCCATGTGATTCAATGGCCTCCGCCCAGGGACAGTTGTCATCACGTGTCCCTCTGGCAGATACGCCACTGGTAGTCAGTAATATAGCTAGACTGGCGGCATCGCTCCAGCATCTCAAGCTGAGGTTTTGACATCACCTCCTGCCTGGTTCTTTCATCTGGAGGTGCTGGGAACTGAACAGTGGTGTATTTATGGAACTTCTACCAAGGCAGCAGTAGCAAGACTCTCACTTAGGAAAACATTAAGATCTATGCCTTCTGTGGGACGTGGTCTGATGGGATTCCTAGACTGTAAATCATTGCTTCTTCAGGTCTGGGCACTCCATCCGTCCACCCAATCTACAGTTTCTAGCTGCTACCGGTCTCAGACCTTAGGAGTCTCTCATCTAACAATGACGTCGTGATCCATCCCTCTAGCCTTAAATTTAGGGTCGCAGTACCCTCGAAATGCCCATCCTGCTGAGTGCGGAGTAATTGAGAGGAAAGAAGAGCGTGAGACGACTTCAACAGAGGGATGCTTAGATTAATGCAAGGCAACATTTTGGCTCACAACCACCCTGTGCTGACAGACAGCGACCTTCTGCTATGCACCAAGGACCTGGCCCTCCCTCCCCTTCCTTGCATGCTACCCCTCCCTCCCCTCCCCTCCCTTTGCTAGGGAGGGTGGGCCAGCGCCAGATGCCAGGTCCTCCTGTTTTGCCTCACAACCACTCTGTGCTGACAGATAGCAACCTTCTGCTATGCACCAAGGAAAATGCAGAAGTGATCACTATACACCAGTGATGGTGAACCTTTTCGAGACCGAGTGCCCAAACTGCAACCCAAAACCCGCTTATTTATCACAAAGTGCCAACACGGCCATTTAACCTGAATACTGAGGTTTTAGTTTAGGAAAAACGGTTGGCTCCGAGGCATGCATTACTTGGGAGTAAGCTTGGTGGTAGTCAGTGGCTTTGCTTTGAAGCTACCGTGCAACTCTTCCAACGGGTGAATCACGACCCTAGGAGGGTTTACTCAGAAGCAAGCCCCACTGCCAGCAACCAAGCTTACTCCCAGGTAAAGGATCGCTCTTTAGTTCGTTGCATGAAAATCAGTGAGGTTTAACAGCGCATAACATGGTTACCTACACTGCTTCCCCAAAACTAGGTCTTAGGTTTAATGCTAATAATCGAGCCCAGCAGCCCAGGCCAGCCTAGATGTGGGGGGGGGCACTCTGATTGTGCGTGCCCACTGAGAGGTCTCTGAGTGCCACCACCACTGCTATACACTATCAATAGGAATATAGTGTGGAGATCGAGGGATGTAATTGTACCTCTCTATTCTGCATTGGTCTTACCTCACCTGGAATATTGTGTCCAGTTCTGGGCAGTTCAATTCAAGAAGGATATTGACAAGCTGGAATGGGTCCAGAGGAGGGCAACAAAAATTATAAAAGGTCTGGAGTCCATGACCTACAAGGAGAGACTTAGGCCCGTTCCACATGGGCCACTGAAACAGCTGCACACTGGTTTACATGTAGTCCCGGGGCTGTGCGCATGCTTCAGTGGGAGCAGCCCCAGAGCGACCGGATGGAGGCACCTCCTTTTCATTTTTAAAAACTTACCTTCTCACCCTGTCTCCTCCACAGGGACGAGGGGACATGCCCCACAGCCATGGCGATACCGCAGGGGTCAGAGGGCAGCATGGGTGTGTCTCCTCATCCCTGTGGAGCTGCATGGGACGTGCCAAAAATTGGCGCCTCCAACCCAATGTTGTTCACATGGTGCCGGGTGAACAACAGTGTTTGTGAAAAAACGCGCTCGTCGAGCGAGTTTCACAAACATCATTTCCCTGCCGTTTGAGGGGGGGAAGCATTGCCTCATTTCAGAGACAGCAGCCTTGCGAACTGTGCCCCAGAAATGGTGTTTTTACCATGCCTGGGGCGCTGTTTTTGGCCTGTGCAGAATGGGCCTTCGGGAGCTGGGGATGTTTAGTTGGGGGAACAGAAGGTTAAGAGGTGACATGATAGCCATGTTTAGATATTTGAAGGGATGCCATGTTGCTGAGGGAGCAGGTTTGTTTTCTGCGGCTCCAGAGATTAGAACTCCACCCAAACTTCAGGAAAGAGGTACCACCATCTGTCAGGAGTGCTTTGACTGTGTGTTCCTGCATTGCAGGGGGTTGGACTGGATGGCCCTTGGGGGTCTCTTCCAACTCTATGATTCTACGATTGGTGGTGGAAAGTGCTGGCAAGTCACAGGCAACCTATGGCAGTGGTGGCAAAACTTTGGCACACCAGATGTTATGGACTACAATTCCCATCAGCCCCTACCAGCATGGCCAATTGGCCATGCTGGCAGGGGCTGATGGGAATTGTAGTCCATAACATCTGGAGTGCCAAAGGTTCGCCACCATGGACCTATGGAGACCCTATAAGTTTTTCAAGGCAAGAGACACTCATTGCCTGCCTTTGCATAGTGACCCTGGACATTCTCGGTGGCCTCTTTTCGTTTGTGTTTCAGCTGATGTAAAACAAAATTGCTTGACCAGTAAGAGTTCGTTCCAGGGTTGTTTAAGAAACCTCCAGCTGATAAAGGGCCAACACGTGGAATCTTTTGACTTCAGTGAAGCCTTTGACATTCATGGGGTTGCTCCACATTCCTGCCCAGGGGCTGAGAACTAGATGGAAGGGCAAACGTGCTGAGACAAATACTGACCAGGGCCAATCCTACTTAGTTTCCAAGATCTAACAATAACAGGCTACCCTGCACCATTGACATCAGGGCAAAAGACCCTCAGAGGTGGCTAGCTGTTGCCTGCCTCTGCAGAGTGTCCCAGGACTTCCTTGGTGGTCTCCCATACAAGGACTAAGCACGACCAACCCTGCTCAGTTTCCAAGATCTCATGGGATCAGGCTGGGCCACCCAAGTCAGGGCACGATGGACCTACGACACAGTACAAACTGGAACAGCATTTAACCCCACTCTGAACGTCAGCTCCAACCTCCCCCTTCTGACAGTTTGCGTCCCGAGACCCAGATGCAGAGCCTGACAAGTTGTCACTTGTGCCACCCGGGGATTGCCTCGCCTGTTTGGACAGCAGGGAAGGCGGACACACGCCAGGCATTGGAGGTCAGCTGTCAACATGTCTTTGGCCAGCTTTACAAAAAGCCACCCCTGCATTCGGAGAGAGCTGATAATAACAGTGGATTGCTGTGAAAAAGAAGAAAGAGAGGGGCGGGGAAAGGAACCCGAGACTTGATTTTCCACACCGCTTCTGCTGCCTGACCTGTAATTTATGACTTCCTGAGGCTATTCAAAGGTAAAACACGGGAAGGGCTGCCTTGGGTAAATGGCTGCTATGAAAGTCTCCAACTTAACTTTTCATTAAACAGAGTAAATTATAGATCTGCTGCCTGGATCCAGTGGGGACCCGGCAGGCGCGGGAGGGGACTATTAGTCTTTGCTTGCCAGCAGTTAGTCACTTGCAATGGGAACGTTAACTCAGAAATGGGGAAGTGATGCCTTCCCCCCCTTCATTTCTACATGTCCACTGTGTCCATTTGTGCTGCAACGGTGCCCAGAGTCTGCCTCACTCACTTTTCTGAGCCTGTCTTGAGAGGCGACTGAAAACTGAAACTGAAACCACAGGTACTGATGGTATAGAGCAGGGGTAGGGAACCTGCGGCTCTCCAGATGTTCAGGAACTACAATTCCCATCAGCCCCTACCAGCATGGCCAAGTCCCCCCCCCCCCCCACCCCCCCCCCCCCCCACCCCCCCCCCCCCCCACCCCCCCCCCCCCCCACCCCCCCCCCCCCCCACCCCCCCCCCCCCCCACCCCCCCCCCCCCCCACCCCCCCCCCCCCCCACCCCCCCCCCCCCCCACCCCCCCCCCCCCCCACCCCCCCCCCCCCCCACCCCCCCCCCCCCCCACCCCCCCCCCCCCCCACCCCCCCCCCCCCCCACCCCCCCCCCCCCCCACCCCCCCCCCCCCCCACCCCCCCCCCCCCCCACCCCCCCCCCCCCCCACCCCCCCCCCCCCCCACCCCCCCCCCCCCCCACCCCCCCCCCCCCCCACCCCCCCCCCCCCCCACCCCCCCCCCCCCCCACCCCCCCCCCCCCCCACCCCCCCCCCCCCCCACCCCCCCCCCCCCCCACCCCCCCCCCCCCCCACCCCCCCCCCCCCCCACCCCCCCCCCCCCCCACCCCCCCCCCCCCCCACCCCCCCCCCCCCCCACCCCCCCCCCCCCCCACCCCCCCCCCCCCCCACCCCCCCCCCCCCCCACCCCCCCCCCCCCCCACCCCCCCCCCCCCCCACCCCCCCCCCCCCCCACCCCCCCCCCCCCCCACCCCCCCCCCCCCCCACCCCCCCCCCCCCCCACCCCCCCCCCCCCCCACCCCCCCCCCCCCCCACCCCCCCCCCCCCCCACCCCCCCCCCCCCCCACCCCCCCCCCCCCCCACCCCCCCCCCCCCCCACCCCCCCCCCCCCCCACCCCCCCCCCCCCCCACCCCCCCCCCCCCCCACCCCCCCCCCCCCCCACCCCCCCCCCCCCCCACCCCCCCCCCCCCCCACCCCCCCCCCCCCCCACCCCCCCCCCCCCCCACCCCCCCCCCCCCCCACCCCCCCCCCCCCCCACCCCCCCCCCCCCCCACCCCCCCCCCCCCCCACCCCCCCCCCCCCCCACCCCCCCCCCCCCCCACCCCCCCCCCCCCCCACCCCCCCCCCCCCCCACCCCCCCCCCCCCCCACCCCCCCCCCCCCCCACCCCCCCCCCCCCCCACCCCCCCCCCCCCCCACCCCCCCCCCCCCCCACCCCCCCCCCCCCCCACCCCCCCCCCCCCCCACCCCCCCCCCCCCCCACCCCCCCCCCCCCCCACCCCCCCCCCCCCCCACCCCCCCCCCCCCCCACCCCCCCCCCCCCCCACCCCCCCCCCCCCCCACCCCCCCCCCCCCCCACCCCCCCCCCCCCCCACCCCCCCCCCCCCCCACCCCCCCCCCCCCCCACCCCCCCCCCCCCCCACCCCCCCCCCCCCCCACCCCCCCCCCCCCCCACCCCCCCCCCCCCCCACCCCCCCCCCCCCCCACCCCCCCCCCCCCCCACCCCCCCCCCCCCCCACCCCCCCCCCCCCCCACCCCCCCCCCCCCCCACCCCCCCCCCCCCCCACCCCCCCCCCCCCCCACCCCCCCCCCCCCCCACCCCCCCCCCCCCCCACCCCCCCCCCCCCCCACCCCCCCCCCCCCCCACCCCCCCCCCCCCCCACCCCCCCCCCCCCCCACCCCCCCCCCCCCCCACCCCCCCCCCCCCCCACCCCCCCCCCCCCCCACCCCCCCCCCCCCCCACCCCCCCCCCCCCCCACCCCCCCCCCCCCCCACCCCCCCCCCCCCCCACCCCCCCCCCCCCCCACCCCCCCCCCCCCCCACCCCCCCCCCCCCCCACCCCCCCCCCCCCCCACCCCCCCCCCCCCCCACCCCCCCCCCCCCCCACCCCCCCCCCCCCCCACCCCCCCCCCCCCCCACCCCCCCCCCCCCCCACCCCCCCCCCCCCCCACCCCCCCCCCCCCCCACCCCCCCCCCCCCCCACCCCCCCCCCCCCCCACCCCCCCCCCCCCCCACCCCCCCCCCCCCCCACCCCCCCCCCCCCCCACCCCCCCCCCCCCCCACCCCCCCCCCCCCCCACCCCCCCCCCCCCCCACCCCCCCCCCCCCCCACCCCCCCCCCCCCCCACCCCCCCCCCCCCCCACCCCCCCCCCCCCCCACCCCCCCCCCCCCCCACCCCCCCCCCCCCCCACCCCCCCCCCCCCCCACCCCCCCCCCCCCCCACCCCCCCCCCCCCCCACCCCCCCCCCCCCCCACCCCCCCCCCCCCCCACCCCCCCCCCCCCCCACCCCCCCCCCCCCCCACCCCCCCCCCCCCCCACCCCCCCCCCCCCCCACCCCCCCCCCCCCCCACCCCCCCCCCCCCCCACCCCCCCCCCCCCCCACCCCCCCCCCCCCCCACCCCCCCCCCCCCCCACCCCCCCCCCCCCCCACCCCCCCCCCCCCCCACCCCCCCCCCCCCCCACCCCCCCCCCCCCCCACCCCCCCCCCCCCCCACCCCCCCCCCCCCCCACCCCCCCCCCCCCCCACCCCCCCCCCCCCCCACCCCCCCCCCCCCCCACCCCCCCCCCCCCCCACCCCCCCCCCCCCCCACCCCCCCCCCCCCCCACCCCCCCCCCCCCCCACCCCCCCCCCCCCCCACCCCCCCCCCCCCCCACCCCCCCCCCCCCCCACCCCCCCCCCCCCCCACCCCCCCCCCCCCCCACCCCCCCCCCCCCCCACCCCCCCCCCCCCCCACCCCCCCCCCCCCCCACCCCCCCCCCCCCCCACCCCCCCCCCCCCCCACCCCCCCCCCCCCCCACCCCCCCCCCCCCCCACCCCCCCCCCCCCCCACCCCCCCCCCCCCCCACCCCCCCCCCCCCCCACCCCCCCCCCCCCCCACCCCCCCCCCCCCCCACCCCCCCCCCCCCCCACCCCCCCCCCCCCCCACCCCCCCCCCCCCCCACCCCCCCCCCCCCCCACCCCCCCCCCCCCCCACCCCCCCCCCCCCCCACCCCCCCCCCCCCCCACCCCCCCCCCCCCCCACCCCCCCCCCCCCCCACCCCCCCCCCCCCCCACCCCCCCCCCCCCCCACCCCCCCCCCCCCCCACCCCCCCCCCCCCCCACCCCCCCCCCCCCCCACCCCCCCCCCCCCCCACCCCCCCCCCCCCCCACCCCCCCCCCCCCCCACCCCCCCCCCCCCCCACCCCCCCCCCCCCCCACCCCCCCCCCCCCCCACCCCCCCCCCCCCCCACCCCCCCCCCCCCCCACCCCCCCCCCCCCCCACCCCCCCCCCCCCCCACCCCCCCCCCCCCCCACCCCCCCCCCCCCCCACCCCCCCCCCCCCCCACCCCCCCCCCCCCCCACCCCCCCCCCCCCCCACCCCCCCCCCCCCCCACCCCCCCCCCCCCCCACCCCCCCCCCCCCCCACCCCCCCCCCCCCCCACCCCCCCCCCCCCCCACCCCCCCCCCCCCCCACCCCCCCCCCCCCCCACCCCCCCCCCCCCCCACCCCCCCCCCCCCCCACCCCCCCCCCCCCCCACCCCCCCCCCCCCCCACCCCCCCCCCCCCCCACCCCCCCCCCCCCCCACCCCCCCCCCCCCCCACCCCCCCCCCCCCCCACCCCCCCCCCCCCCCACCCCCCCCCCCCCCCACCCCCCCCCCCCCCCACCCCCCCCCCCCCCCACCCCCCCCCCCCCCCACCCCCCCCCCCCCCCACCCCCCCCCCCCCCCACCCCCCCCCCCCCCCACCCCCCCCCCCCCCCACCCCCCCCCCCCCCCACCCCCCCCCCCCCCCACCCCCCCCCCCCCCCACCCCCCCCCCCCCCCACCCCCCCCCCCCCCCACCCCCCCCCCCCCCCACCCCCCCCCCCCCCCACCCCCCCCCCCCCCCACCCCCCCCCCCCCCCACCCCCCCCCCCCCCCACCCCCCCCCCCCCCCACCCCCCCCCCCCCCCACCCCCCCCCCCCCCCACCCCCCCCCCCCCCCACCCCCCCCCCCCCCCACCCCCCCCCCCCCCCACCCCCCCCCCCCCCCACCCCCCCCCCCCCCCACCCCCCCCCCCCCCCACCCCCCCCCCCCCCCACCCCCCCCCCCCCCCACCCCCCCCCCCCCCCACCCCCCCCCCCCCCCACCCCCCCCCCCCCCCACCCCCCCCCCCCCCCACCCCCCCCCCCCCCCACCCCCCCCCCCCCCCACCCCCCCCCCCCCCCACCCCCCCCCCCCCCCACCCCCCCCCCCCCCCACCCCCCCCCCCCCCCACCCCCCCCCCCCCCCACCCCCCCCCCCCCCCACCCCCCCCCCCCCCCACCCCCCCCCCCCCCCACCCCCCCCCCCCCCCACCCCCCCCCCCCCCCACCCCCCCCCCCCCCCACCCCCCCCCCCCCCCACCCCCCCCCCCCCCCACCCCCCCCCCCCCCCACCCCCCCCCCCCCCCACCCCCCCCCCCCCCCACCCCCCCCCCCCCCCACCCCCCCCCCCCCCCACCCCCCCCCCCCCCCACCCCCCCCCCCCCCCACCCCCCCCCCCCCCCACCCCCCCCCCCCCCCACCCCCCCCCCCCCCCACCCCCCCCCCCCCCCACCCCCCCCCCCCCCCACCCCCCCCCCCCCCCACCCCCCCCCCCCCCCACCCCCCCCCCCCCCCACCCCCCCCCCCCCCCACCCCCCCCCCCCCCCACCCCCCCCCCCCCCCACCCCCCCCCCCCCCCACCCCCCCCCCCCCCCACCCCCCCCCCCCCCCACCCCCCCCCCCCCCCACCCCCCCCCCCCCCCACCCCCCCCCCCCCCCACCCCCCCCCCCCCCCACCCCCCCCCCCCCCCACCCCCCCCCCCCCCCACCCCCCCCCCCCCCCACCCCCCCCCCCCCCCACCCCCCCCCCCCCCCACCCCCCCCCCCCCCCACCCCCCCCCCCCCCCACCCCCCCCCCCCCCCACCCCCCCCCCCCCCCACCCCCCCCCCCCCCCACCCCCCCCCCCCCCCACCCCCCCCCCCCCCCACCCCCCCCCCCCCCCACCCCCCCCCCCCCCCACCCCCCCCCCCCCCCACCCCCCCCCCCCCCCACCCCCCCCCCCCCCCACCCCCCCCCCCCCCCACCCCCCCCCCCCCCCACCCCCCCCCCCCCCCACCCCCCCCCCCCCCCACCCCCCCCCCCCCCCACCCCCCCCCCCCCCCACCCCCCCCCCCCCCCACCCCCCCCCCCCCCCACCCCCCCCCCCCCCCACCCCCCCCCCCCCCCACCCCCCCCCCCCCCCACCCCCCCCCCCCCCCACCCCCCCCCCCCCCCACCCCCCCCCCCCCCCACCCCCCCCCCCCCCCACCCCCCCCCCCCCCCACCCCCCCCCCCCCCCACCCCCCCCCCCCCCCACCCCCCCCCCCCCCCACCCCCCCCCCCCCCCACCCCCCCCCCCCCCCACCCCCCCCCCCCCCCACCCCCCCCCCCCCCCACCCCCCCCCCCCCCCACCCCCCCCCCCCCCCACCCCCCCCCCCCCCCACCCCCCCCCCCCCCCACCCCCCCCCCCCCCCACCCCCCCCCCCCCCCACCCCCCCCCCCCCCCACCCCCCCCCCCCCCCACCCCCCCCCCCCCCCACCCCCCCCCCCCCCCACCCCCCCCCCCCCCCACCCCCCCCCCCCCCCACCCCCCCCCCCCCCCACCCCCCCCCCCCCCCACCCCCCCCCCCCCCCACCCCCCCCCCCCCCCACCCCCCCCCCCCCCCACCCCCCCCCCCCCCCACCCCCCCCCCCCCCCACCCCCCCCCCCCCCCACCCCCCCCCCCCCCCACCCCCCCCCCCCCCCACCCCCCCCCCCCCCCACCCCCCCCCCCCCCCACCCCCCCCCCCCCCCACCCCCCCCCCCCCCCACCCCCCCCCCCCCCCACCCCCCCCCCCCCCCACCCCCCCCCCCCCCCACCCCCCCCCCCCCCCACCCCCCCCCCCCCCCACCCCCCCCCCCCCCCACCCCCCCCCCCCCCCACCCCCCCCCCCCCCCACCCCCCCCCCCCCCCACCCCCCCCCCCCCCCACCCCCCCCCCCCCCCACCCCCCCCCCCCCCCACCCCCCCCCCCCCCCACCCCCCCCCCCCCCCACCCCCCCCCCCCCCCACCCCCCCCCCCCCCCACCCCCCCCCCCCCCCACCCCCCCCCCCCCCCACCCCCCCCCCCCCCCACCCCCCCCCCCCCCCACCCCCCCCCCCCCCCACCCCCCCCCCCCCCCACCCCCCCCCCCCCCCACCCCCCCCCCCCCCCACCCCCCCCCCCCCCCACCCCCCCCCCCCCCCACCCCCCCCCCCCCCCACCCCCCCCCCCCCCCACCCCCCCCCCCCCCCACCCCCCCCCCCCCCCACCCCCCCCCCCCCCCACCCCCCCCCCCCCCCACCCCCCCCCCCCCCCACCCCCCCCCCCCCCCACCCCCCCCCCCCCCCACCCCCCCCCCCCCCCACCCCCCCCCCCCCCCACCCCCCCCCCCCCCCACCCCCCCCCCCCCCCACCCCCCCCCCCCCCCACCCCCCCCCCCCCCCACCCCCCCCCCCCCCCACCCCCCCCCCCCCCCACCCCCCCCCCCCCCCACCCCCCCCCCCCCCCACCCCCCCCCCCCCCCACCCCCCCCCCCCCCCACCCCCCCCCCCCCCCACCCCCCCCCCCCCCCACCCCCCCCCCCCCCCACCCCCCCCCCCCCCCACCCCCCCCCCCCCCCACCCCCCCCCCCCCCCACCCCCCCCCCCCCCCACCCCCCCCCCCCCCCACCCCCCCCCCCCCCCACCCCCCCCCCCCCCCACCCCCCCCCCCCCCCACCCCCCCCCCCCCCCACCCCCCCCCCCCCCCACCCCCCCCCCCCCCCACCCCCCCCCCCCCCCACCCCCCCCCCCCCCCACCCCCCCCCCCCCCCACCCCCCCCCCCCCCCACCCCCCCCCCCCCCCACCCCCCCCCCCCCCCACCCCCCCCCCCCCCCACCCCCCCCCCCCCCCACCCCCCCCCCCCCCCACCCCCCCCCCCCCCCACCCCCCCCCCCCCCCACCCCCCCCCCCCCCCACCCCCCCCCCCCCCCACCCCCCCCCCCCCCCACCCCCCCCCCCCCCCACCCCCCCCCCCCCCCACCCCCCCCCCCCCCCACCCCCCCCCCCCCCCACCCCCCCCCCCCCCCACCCCCCCCCCCCCCCACCCCCCCCCCCCCCCACCCCCCCCCCCCCCCACCCCCCCCCCCCCCCACCCCCCCCCCCCCCCACCCCCCCCCCCCCCCACCCCCCCCCCCCCCCACCCCCCCCCCCCCCCACCCCCCCCCCCCCCCACCCCCCCCCCCCCCCACCCCCCCCCCCCCCCACCCCCCCCCCCCCCCACCCCCCCCCCCCCCCACCCCCCCCCCCCCCCACCCCCCCCCCCCCCCACCCCCCCCCCCCCCCACCCCCCCCCCCCCCCACCCCCCCCCCCCCCCACCCCCCCCCCCCCCCACCCCCCCCCCCCCCCACCCCCCCCCCCCCCCACCCCCCCCCCCCCCCACCCCCCCCCCCCCCCACCCCCCCCCCCCCCCACCCCCCCCCCCCCCCACCCCCCCCCCCCCCCACCCCCCCCCCCCCCCACCCCCCCCCCCCCCCACCCCCCCCCCCCCCCACCCCCCCCCCCCCCCACCCCCCCCCCCCCCCACCCCCCCCCCCCCCCACCCCCCCCCCCCCCCACCCCCCCCCCCCCCCACCCCCCCCCCCCCCCACCCCCCCCCCCCCCCACCCCCCCCCCCCCCCACCCCCCCCCCCCCCCACCCCCCCCCCCCCCCACCCCCCCCCCCCCCCACCCCCCCCCCCCCCCACCCCCCCCCCCCCCCACCCCCCCCCCCCCCCACCCCCCCCCCCCCCCACCCCCCCCCCCCCCCACCCCCCCCCCCCCCCACCCCCCCCCCCCCCCACCCCCCCCCCCCCCCACCCCCCCCCCCCCCCACCCCCCCCCCCCCCCACCCCCCCCCCCCCCCACCCCCCCCCCCCCCCACCCCCCCCCCCCCCCACCCCCCCCCCCCCCCACCCCCCCCCCCCCCCACCCCCCCCCCCCCCCACCCCCCCCCCCCCCCACCCCCCCCCCCCCCCACCCCCCCCCCCCCCCACCCCCCCCCCCCCCCACCCCCCCCCCCCCCCACCCCCCCCCCCCCCCACCCCCCCCCCCCCCCACCCCCCCCCCCCCCCACCCCCCCCCCCCCCCACCCCCCCCCCCCCCCACCCCCCCCCCCCCCCACCCCCCCCCCCCCCCACCCCCCCCCCCCCCCACCCCCCCCCCCCCCCACCCCCCCCCCCCCCCACCCCCCCCCCCCCCCACCCCCCCCCCCCCCCACCCCCCCCCCCCCCCACCCCCCCCCCCCCCCACCCCCCCCCCCCCCCACCCCCCCCCCCCCCCACCCCCCCCCCCCCCCACCCCCCCCCCCCCCCACCCCCCCCCCCCCCCACCCCCCCCCCCCCCCACCCCCCCCCCCCCCCACCCCCCCCCCCCCCCACCCCCCCCCCCCCCCACCCCCCCCCCCCCCCACCCCCCCCCCCCCCCACCCCCCCCCCCCCCCACCCCCCCCCCCCCCCACCCCCCCCCCCCCCCACCCCCCCCCCCCCCCACCCCCCCCCCCCCCCACCCCCCCCCCCCCCCACCCCCCCCCCCCCCCACCCCCCCCCCCCCCCACCCCCCCCCCCCCCCACCCCCCCCCCCCCCCACCCCCCCCCCCCCCCACCCCCCCCCCCCCCCACCCCCCCCCCCCCCCACCCCCCCCCCCCCCCACCCCCCCCCCCCCCCACCCCCCCCCCCCCCCACCCCCCCCCCCCCCCACCCCCCCCCCCCCCCACCCCCCCCCCCCCCCACCCCCCCCCCCCCCCACCCCCCCCCCCCCCCACCCCCCCCCCCCCCCACCCCCCCCCCCCCCCACCCCCCCCCCCCCCCACCCCCCCCCCCCCCCACCCCCCCCCCCCCCCACCCCCCCCCCCCCCCACCCCCCCCCCCCCCCACCCCCCCCCCCCCCCACCCCCCCCCCCCCCCACCCCCCCCCCCCCCCACCCCCCCCCCCCCCCACCCCCCCCCCCCCCCACCCCCCCCCCCCCCCACCCCCCCCCCCCCCCACCCCCCCCCCCCCCCACCCCCCCCCCCCCCCACCCCCCCCCCCCCCCACCCCCCCCCCCCCCCACCCCCCCCCCCCCCCACCCCCCCCCCCCCCCACCCCCCCCCCCCCCCACCCCCCCCCCCCCCCACCCCCCCCCCCCCCCACCCCCCCCCCCCCCCACCCCCCCCCCCCCCCACCCCCCCCCCCCCCCACCCCCCCCCCCCCCCACCCCCCCCCCCCCCCACCCCCCCCCCCCCCCACCCCCCCCCCCCCCCACCCCCCCCCCCCCCCACCCCCCCCCCCCCCCACCCCCCCCCCCCCCCACCCCCCCCCCCCCCCACCCCCCCCCCCCCCCACCCCCCCCCCCCCCCACCCCCCCCCCCCCCCACCCCCCCCCCCCCCCACCCCCCCCCCCCCCCACCCCCCCCCCCCCCCACCCCCCCCCCCCCCCACCCCCCCCCCCCCCCACCCCCCCCCCCCCCCACCCCCCCCCCCCCCCACCCCCCCCCCCCCCCACCCCCCCCCCCCCCCACCCCCCCCCCCCCCCACCCCCCCCCCCCCCCACCCCCCCCCCCCCCCACCCCCCCCCCCCCCCACCCCCCCCCCCCCCCACCCCCCCCCCCCCCCACCCCCCCCCCCCCCCACCCCCCCCCCCCCCCACCCCCCCCCCCCCCCACCCCCCCCCCCCCCCACCCCCCCCCCCCCCCACCCCCCCCCCCCCCCACCCCCCCCCCCCCCCACCCCCCCCCCCCCCCACCCCCCCCCCCCCCCACCCCCCCCCCCCCCCACCCCCCCCCCCCCCCACCCCCCCCCCCCCCCACCCCCCCCCCCCCCCACCCCCCCCCCCCCCCACCCCCCCCCCCCCCCACCCCCCCCCCCCCCCACCCCCCCCCCCCCCCACCCCCCCCCCCCCCCACCCCCCCCCCCCCCCACCCCCCCCCCCCCCCACCCCCCCCCCCCCCCACCCCCCCCCCCCCCCACCCCCCCCCCCCCCCACCCCCCCCCCCCCCCACCCCCCCCCCCCCCCACCCCCCCCCCCCCCCACCCCCCCCCCCCCCCACCCCCCCCCCCCCCCACCCCCCCCCCCCCCCACCCCCCCCCCCCCCCACCCCCCCCCCCCCCCACCCCCCCCCCCCCCCACCCCCCCCCCCCCCCACCCCCCCCCCCCCCCACCCCCCCCCCCCCCCACCCCCCCCCCCCCCCACCCCCCCCCCCCCCCACCCCCCCCCCCCCCCACCCCCCCCCCCCCCCACCCCCCCCCCCCCCCACCCCCCCCCCCCCCCACCCCCCCCCCCCCCCACCCCCCCCCCCCCCCACCCCCCCCCCCCCCCACCCCCCCCCCCCCCCACCCCCCCCCCCCCCCACCCCCCCCCCCCCCCACCCCCCCCCCCCCCCACCCCCCCCCCCCCCCACCCCCCCCCCCCCCCACCCCCCCCCCCCCCCACCCCCCCCCCCCCCCACCCCCCCCCCCCCCCACCCCCCCCCCCCCCCACCCCCCCCCCCCCCCACCCCCCCCCCCCCCCACCCCCCCCCCCCCCCACCCCCCCCCCCCCCCACCCCCCCCCCCCCCCACCCCCCCCCCCCCCCACCCCCCCCCCCCCCCACCCCCCCCCCCCCCCACCCCCCCCCCCCCCCACCCCCCCCCCCCCCCACCCCCCCCCCCCCCCACCCCCCCCCCCCCCCACCCCCCCCCCCCCCCACCCCCCCCCCCCCCCACCCCCCCCCCCCCCCACCCCCCCCCCCCCCCACCCCCCCCCCCCCCCACCCCCCCCCCCCCCCACCCCCCCCCCCCCCCACCCCCCCCCCCCCCCACCCCCCCCCCCCCCCACCCCCCCCCCCCCCCACCCCCCCCCCCCCCCACCCCCCCCCCCCCCCACCCCCCCCCCCCCCCACCCCCCCCCCCCCCCACCCCCCCCCCCCCCCACCCCCCCCCCCCCCCACCCCCCCCCCCCCCCACCCCCCCCCCCCCCCACCCCCCCCCCCCCCCACCCCCCCCCCCCCCCACCCCCCCCCCCCCCCACCCCCCCCCCCCCCCACCCCCCCCCCCCCCCACCCCCCCCCCCCCCCACCCCCCCCCCCCCCCACCCCCCCCCCCCCCCACCCCCCCCCCCCCCCACCCCCCCCCCCCCCCACCCCCCCCCCCCCCCACCCCCCCCCCCCCCCACCCCCCCCCCCCCCCACCCCCCCCCCCCCCCACCCCCCCCCCCCCCCACCCCCCCCCCCCCCCACCCCCCCCCCCCCCCACCCCCCCCCCCCCCCACCCCCCCCCCCCCCCACCCCCCCCCCCCCCCACCCCCCCCCCCCCCCACCCCCCCCCCCCCCCACCCCCCCCCCCCCCCACCCCCCCCCCCCCCCACCCCCCCCCCCCCCCACCCCCCCCCCCCCCCACCCCCCCCCCCCCCCACCCCCCCCCCCCCCCACCCCCCCCCCCCCCCACCCCCCCCCCCCCCCACCCCCCCCCCCCCCCACCCCCCCCCCCCCCCACCCCCCCCCCCCCCCACCCCCCCCCCCCCCCACCCCCCCCCCCCCCCACCCCCCCCCCCCCCCACCCCCCCCCCCCCCCACCCCCCCCCCCCCCCACCCCCCCCCCCCCCCACCCCCCCCCCCCCCCACCCCCCCCCCCCCCCACCCCCCCCCCCCCCCACCCCCCCCCCCCCCCACCCCCCCCCCCCCCCACCCCCCCCCCCCCCCACCCCCCCCCCCCCCCACCCCCCCCCCCCCCCACCCCCCCCCCCCCCCACCCCCCCCCCCCCCCACCCCCCCCCCCCCCCACCCCCCCCCCCCCCCACCCCCCCCCCCCCCCACCCCCCCCCCCCCCCACCCCCCCCCCCCCCCACCCCCCCCCCCCCCCACCCCCCCCCCCCCCCACCCCCCCCCCCCCCCACCCCCCCCCCCCCCCACCCCCCCCCCCCCCCACCCCCCCCCCCCCCCACCCCCCCCCCCCCCCACCCCCCCCCCCCCCCACCCCCCCCCCCCCCCACCCCCCCCCCCCCCCACCCCCCCCCCCCCCCACCCCCCCCCCCCCCCACCCCCCCCCCCCCCCACCCCCCCCCCCCCCCACCCCCCCCCCCCCCCACCCCCCCCCCCCCCCACCCCCCCCCCCCCCCACCCCCCCCCCCCCCCACCCCCCCCCCCCCCCACCCCCCCCCCCCCCCACCCCCCCCCCCCCCCACCCCCCCCCCCCCCCACCCCCCCCCCCCCCCACCCCCCCCCCCCCCCACCCCCCCCCCCCCCCACCCCCCCCCCCCCCCACCCCCCCCCCCCCCCACCCCCCCCCCCCCCCACCCCCCCCCCCCCCCACCCCCCCCCCCCCCCACCCCCCCCCCCCCCCACCCCCCCCCCCCCCCACCCCCCCCCCCCCCCACCCCCCCCCCCCCCCACCCCCCCCCCCCCCCACCCCCCCCCCCCCCCACCCCCCCCCCCCCCCACCCCCCCCCCCCCCCACCCCCCCCCCCCCCCACCCCCCCCCCCCCCCACCCCCCCCCCCCCCCACCCCCCCCCCCCCCCACCCCCCCCCCCCCCCACCCCCCCCCCCCCCCACCCCCCCCCCCCCCCACCCCCCCCCCCCCCCACCCCCCCCCCCCCCCACCCCCCCCCCCCCCCACCCCCCCCCCCCCCCACCCCCCCCCCCCCCCACCCCCCCCCCCCCCCACCCCCCCCCCCCCCCACCCCCCCCCCCCCCCACCCCCCCCCCCCCCCACCCCCCCCCCCCCCCACCCCCCCCCCCCCCCACCCCCCCCCCCCCCCACCCCCCCCCCCCCCCACCCCCCCCCCCCCCCACCCCCCCCCCCCCCCACCCCCCCCCCCCCCCACCCCCCCCCCCCCCCACCCCCCCCCCCCCCCACCCCCCCCCCCCCCCACCCCCCCCCCCCCCCACCCCCCCCCCCCCCCACCCCCCCCCCCCCCCACCCCCCCCCCCCCCCACCCCCCCCCCCCCCCACCCCCCCCCCCCCCCACCCCCCCCCCCCCCCACCCCCCCCCCCCCCCACCCCCCCCCCCCCCCACCCCCCCCCCCCCCCACCCCCCCCCCCCCCCACCCCCCCCCCCCCCCACCCCCCCCCCCCCCCACCCCCCCCCCCCCCCACCCCCCCCCCCCCCCACCCCCCCCCCCCCCCACCCCCCCCCCCCCCCACCCCCCCCCCCCCCCACCCCCCCCCCCCCCCACCCCCCCCCCCCCCCACCCCCCCCCCCCCCCACCCCCCCCCCCCCCCACCCCCCCCCCCCCCCACCCCCCCCCCCCCCCACCCCCCCCCCCCCCCACCCCCCCCCCCCCCCACCCCCCCCCCCCCCCACCCCCCCCCCCCCCCACCCCCCCCCCCCCCCACCCCCCCCCCCCCCCACCCCCCCCCCCCCCCACCCCCCCCCCCCCCCACCCCCCCCCCCCCCCACCCCCCCCCCCCCCCACCCCCCCCCCCCCCCACCCCCCCCCCCCCCCACC
This sequence comes from Sphaerodactylus townsendi, assembly GCF_021028975.2. Classification (NCBI taxonomy): domain Eukaryota; kingdom Metazoa; phylum Chordata; class Lepidosauria; order Squamata; family Sphaerodactylidae; genus Sphaerodactylus; species Sphaerodactylus townsendi. The sequence goes on from NC_059426.1 coordinate 179,783,940, forward strand.
CCCCCCCCCCCCCACCCCCCCCCCCCCCCACCCCCCCCCCCCCCCACCCCCCCCCCCCCCCACCCCCCCCCCCCCCCACCCCCCCCCCCCCCCACCCCCCCCCCCCCCCACCCCCCCCCCCCCCCACCCCCCCCCCCCCCCACCCCCCCCCCCCCCCACCCCCCCCCCCCCCCACCCCCCCCCCCCCCCACCCCCCCCCCCCCCCACCCCCCCCCCCCCCCACCCCCCCCCCCCCCCACCCCCCCCCCCCCCCACCCCCCCCCCCCCCCACCCCCCCCCCCCCCCACCCCCCCCCCCCCCCACCCCCCCCCCCCCCCACCCCCCCCCCCCCCCACCCCCCCCCCCCCCCACCCCCCCCCCCCCCCACCCCCCCCCCCCCCCACCCCCCCCCCCCCCCACCCCCCCCCCCCCCCACCCCCCCCCCCCCCCACCCCCCCCCCCCCCCACCCCCCCCCCCCCCCACCCCCCCCCCCCCCCACCCCCCCCCCCCCCCACCCCCCCCCCCCCCCACCCCCCCCCCCCCCCACCCCCCCCCCCCCCCACCCCCCCCCCCCCCCACCCCCCCCCCCCCCCACCCCCCCCCCCCCCCACCCCCCCCCCCCCCCACCCCCCCCCCCCCCCACCCCCCCCCCCCCCCACCCCCCCCCCCCCCCACCCCCCCCCCCCCCCACCCCCCCCCCCCCCCACCCCCCCCCCCCCCCACCCCCCCCCCCCCCCACCCCCCCCCCCCCCCACCCCCCCCCCCCCCCACCCCCCCCCCCCCCCACCCCCCCCCCCCCCCACCCCCCCCCCCCCCCACCCCCCCCCCCCCCCACCCCCCCCCCCCCCCACCCCCCCCCCCCCCCACCCCCCCCCCCCCCCACCCCCCCCCCCCCCCACCCCCCCCCCCCCCCACCCCCCCCCCCCCCCACCCCCCCCCCCCCCCACCCCCCCCCCCCCCCACCCCCCCCCCCCCCCACCCCCCCCCCCCCCCACCCCCCCCCCCCCCCACCCCCCCCCCCCCCCACCCCCCCCCCCCCCCACCCCCCCCCCCCCCCACCCCCCCCCCCCCCCACCCCCCCCCCCCCCCACCCCCCCCCCCCCCCACCCCCCCCCCCCCCCACCCCCCCCCCCCCCCACCCCCCCCCCCCCCCACCCCCCCCCCCCCCCACCCCCCCCCCCCCCCACCCCCCCCCCCCCCCACCCCCCCCCCCCCCCACCCCCCCCCCCCCCCACCCCCCCCCCCCCCCACCCCCCCCCCCCCCCACCCCCCCCCCCCCCCACCCCCCCCCCCCCCCACCCCCCCCCCCCCCCACCCCCCCCCCCCCCCACCCCCCCCCCCCCCCACCCCCCCCCCCCCCCACCCCCCCCCCCCCCCACCCCCCCCCCCCCCCACCCCCCCCCCCCCCCACCCCCCCCCCCCCCCACCCCCCCCCCCCCCCACCCCCCCCCCCCCCCACCCCCCCCCCCCCCCACCCCCCCCCCCCCCCACCCCCCCCCCCCCCCACCCCCCCCCCCCCCCACCCCCCCCCCCCCCCACCCCCCCCCCCCCCCACCCCCCCCCCCCCCCACCCCCCCCCCCCCCCACCCCCCCCCCCCCCCACCCCCCCCCCCCCCCACCCCCCCCCCCCCCCACCCCCCCCCCCCCCCACCCCCCCCCCCCCCCACCCCCCCCCCCCCCCACCCCCCCCCCCCCCCACCCCCCCCCCCCCCCACCCCCCCCCCCCCCCACCCCCCCCCCCCCCCACCCCCCCCCCCCCCCACCCCCCCCCCCCCCCACCCCCCCCCCCCCCCACCCCCCCCCCCCCCCACCCCCCCCCCCCCCCACCCCCCCCCCCCCCCACCCCCCCCCCCCCCCACCCCCCCCCCCCCCCACCCCCCCCCCCCCCCACCCCCCCCCCCCCCCACCCCCCCCCCCCCCCACCCCCCCCCCCCCCCACCCCCCCCCCCCCCCACCCCCCCCCCCCCCCACCCCCCCCCCCCCCCACCCCCCCCCCCCCCCACCCCCCCCCCCCCCCACCCCCCCCCCCCCCCACCCCCCCCCCCCCCCACCCCCCCCCCCCCCCACCCCCCCCCCCCCCCACCCCCCCCCCCCCCCACCCCCCCCCCCCCCCACCCCCCCCCCCCCCCACCCCCCCCCCCCCCCACCCCCCCCCCCCCCCACCCCCCCCCCCCCCCACCCCCCCCCCCCCCCACCCCCCCCCCCCCCCACCCCCCCCCCCCCCCACCCCCCCCCCCCCCCACCCCCCCCCCCCCCCACCCCCCCCCCCCCCCACCCCCCCCCCCCCCCACCCCCCCCCCCCCCCACCCCCCCCCCCCCCCACCCCCCCCCCCCCCCACCCCCCCCCCCCCCCACCCCCCCCCCCCCCCACCCCCCCCCCCCCCCACCCCCCCCCCCCCCCACCCCCCCCCCCCCCCACCCCCCCCCCCCCCCACCCCCCCCCCCCCCCACCCCCCCCCCCCCCCACCCCCCCCCCCCCCCACCCCCCCCCCCCCCCACCCCCCCCCCCCCCCACCCCCCCCCCCCCCCACCCCCCCCCCCCCCCACCCCCCCCCCCCCCCACCCCCCCCCCCCCCCACCCCCCCCCCCCCCCACCCCCCCCCCCCCCCACCCCCCCCCCCCCCCACCCCCCCCCCCCCCCACCCCCCCCCCCCCCCACCCCCCCCCCCCCCCACCCCCCCCCCCCCCCACCCCCCCCCCCCCCCACCCCCCCCCCCCCCCACCCCCCCCCCCCCCCACCCCCCCCCCCCCCCACCCCCCCCCCCCCCCACCCCCCCCCCCCCCCACCCCCCCCCCCCCCCACCCCCCCCCCCCCCCACCCCCCCCCCCCCCCACCCCCCCCCCCCCCCACCCCCCCCCCCCCCCACCCCCCCCCCCCCCCACCCCCCCCCCCCCCCACCCCCCCCCCCCCCCACCCCCCCCCCCCCCCACCCCCCCCCCCCCCCACCCCCCCCCCCCCCCACCCCCCCCCCCCCCCACCCCCCCCCCCCCCCACCCCCCCCCCCCCCCACCCCCCCCCCCCCCCACCCCCCCCCCCCCCCACCCCCCCCCCCCCCCACCCCCCCCCCCCCCCACCCCCCCCCCCCCCCACCCCCCCCCCCCCCCACCCCCCCCCCCCCCCACCCCCCCCCCCCCCCACCCCCCCCCCCCCCCACCCCCCCCCCCCCCCACCCCCCCCCCCCCCCACCCCCCCCCCCCCCCACCCCCCCCCCCCCCCACCCCCCCCCCCCCCCACCCCCCCCCCCCCCCACCCCCCCCCCCCCCCACCCCCCCCCCCCCCCACCCCCCCCCCCCCCCACCCCCCCCCCCCCCCACCCCCCCCCCCCCCCACCCCCCCCCCCCCCCACCCCCCCCCCCCCCCACCCCCCCCCCCCCCCACCCCCCCCCCCCCCCACCCCCCCCCCCCCCCACCCCCCCCCCCCCCCACCCCCCCCCCCCCCCACCCCCCCCCCCCCCCACCCCCCCCCCCCCCCACCCCCCCCCCCCCCCACCCCCCCCCCCCCCCACCCCCCCCCCCCCCCACCCCCCCCCCCCCCCACCCCCCCCCCCCCCCACCCCCCCCCCCCCCCACCCCCCCCCCCCCCCACCCCCCCCCCCCCCCACCCCCCCCCCCCCCCACCCCCCCCCCCCCCCACCCCCCCCCCCCCCCACCCCCCCCCCCCCCCACCCCCCCCCCCCCCCACCCCCCCCCCCCCCCACCCCCCCCCCCCCCCACCCCCCCCCCCCCCCACCCCCCCCCCCCCCCACCCCCCCCCCCCCCCACCCCCCCCCCCCCCCACCCCCCCCCCCCCCCACCCCCCCCCCCCCCCACCCCCCCCCCCCCCCACCCCCCCCCCCCCCCACCCCCCCCCCCCCCCACCCCCCCCCCCCCCCACCCCCCCCCCCCCCCACCCCCCCCCCCCCCCACCCCCCCCCCCCCCCACCCCCCCCCCCCCCCACCCCCCCCCCCCCCCACCCCCCCCCCCCCCCACCCCCCCCCCCCCCCACCCCCCCCCCCCCCCACCCCCCCCCCCCCCCACCCCCCCCCCCCCCCACCCCCCCCCCCCCCCACCCCCCCCCCCCCCCACCCCCCCCCCCCCCCACCCCCCCCCCCCCCCACCCCCCCCCCCCCCCACCCCCCCCCCCCCCCACCCCCCCCCCCCCCCACCCCCCCCCCCCCCCACCCCCCCCCCCCCCCACCCCCCCCCCCCCCCACCCCCCCCCCCCCCCACCCCCCCCCCCCCCCACCCCCCCCCCCCCCCACCCCCCCCCCCCCCCACCCCCCCCCCCCCCCACCCCCCCCCCCCCCCACCCCCCCCCCCCCCCACCCCCCCCCCCCCCCACCCCCCCCCCCCCCCACCCCCCCCCCCCCCCACCCCCCCCCCCCCCCACCCCCCCCCCCCCCCACCCCCCCCCCCCCCCACCCCCCCCCCCCCCCACCCCCCCCCCCCCCCACCCCCCCCCCCCCCCACCCCCCCCCCCCCCCACCCCCCCCCCCCCCCACCCCCCCCCCCCCCCACCCCCCCCCCCCCCCACCCCCCCCCCCCCCCACCCCCCCCCCCCCCCACCCCCCCCCCCCCCCACCCCCCCCCCCCCCCACCCCCCCCCCCCCCCACCCCCCCCCCCCCCCACCCCCCCCCCCCCCCACCCCCCCCCCCCCCCACCCCCCCCCCCCCCCACCCCCCCCCCCCCCCACCCCCCCCCCCCCCCACCCCCCCCCCCCCCCACCCCCCCCCCCCCCCACCCCCCCCCCCCCCCACCCCCCCCCCCCCCCACCCCCCCCCCCCCCCACCCCCCCCCCCCCCCACCCCCCCCCCCCCCCACCCCCCCCCCCCCCCACCCCCCCCCCCCCCCACCCCCCCCCCCCCCCACCCCCCCCCCCCCCCACCCCCCCCCCCCCCCACCCCCCCCCCCCCCCACCCCCCCCCCCCCCCACCCCCCCCCCCCCCCACCCCCCCCCCCCCCCACCCCCCCCCCCCCCCACCCCCCCCCCCCCCCACCCCCCCCCCCCCCCACCCCCCCCCCCCCCCACCCCCCCCCCCCCCCACCCCCCCCCCCCCCCACCCCCCCCCCCCCCCACCCCCCCCCCCCCCCACCCCCCCCCCCCCCCACCCCCCCCCCCCCCCACCCCCCCCCCCCCCCACCCCCCCCCCCCCCCACCCCCCCCCCCCCCCACCCCCCCCCCCCCCCACCCCCCCCCCCCCCCACCCCCCCCCCCCCCCACCCCCCCCCCCCCCCACCCCCCCCCCCCCCCACCCCCCCCCCCCCCCACCCCCCCCCCCCCCCACCCCCCCCCCCCCCCACCCCCCCCCCCCCCCACCCCCCCCCCCCCCCACCCCCCCCCCCCCCCACCCCCCCCCCCCCCCACCCCCCCCCCCCCCCACCCCCCCCCCCCCCCACCCCCCCCCCCCCCCACCCCCCCCCCCCCCCACCCCCCCCCCCCCCCACCCCCCCCCCCCCCCACCCCCCCCCCCCCCCACCCCCCCCCCCCCCCACCCCCCCCCCCCCCCACCCCCCCCCCCCCCCACCCCCCCCCCCCCCCACCCCCCCCCCCCCCCACCCCCCCCCCCCCCCACCCCCCCCCCCCCCCACCCCCCCCCCCCCCCACCCCCCCCCCCCCCCACCCCCCCCCCCCCCCACCCCCCCCCCCCCCCACCCCCCCCCCCCCCCACCCCCCCCCCCCCCCACCCCCCCCCCCCCCCACCCCCCCCCCCCCCCACCCCCCCCCCCCCCCACCCCCCCCCCCCCCCACCCCCCCCCCCCCCCACCCCCCCCCCCCCCCACCCCCCCCCCCCCCCACCCCCCCCCCCCCCCACCCCCCCCCCCCCCCACCCCCCCCCCCCCCCACCCCCCCCCCCCCCCACCCCCCCCCCCCCCCACCCCCCCCCCCCCCCACCCCCCCCCCCCCCCACCCCCCCCCCCCCCCACCCCCCCCCCCCCCCACCCCCCCCCCCCCCCACCCCCCCCCCCCCCCACCCCCCCCCCCCCCCACCCCCCCCCCCCCCCACCCCCCCCCCCCCCCACCCCCCCCCCCCCCCACCCCCCCCCCCCCCCACCCCCCCCCCCCCCCACCCCCCCCCCCCCCCACCCCCCCCCCCCCCCACCCCCCCCCCCCCCCACCCCCCCCCCCCCCCACCCCCCCCCCCCCCCACCCCCCCCCCCCCCCACCCCCCCCCCCCCCCACCCCCCCCCCCCCCCACCCCCCCCCCCCCCCACCCCCCCCCCCCCCCACCCCCCCCCCCCCCCACCCCCCCCCCCCCCCACCCCCCCCCCCCCCCACCCCCCCCCCCCCCCACCCCCCCCCCCCCCCACCCCCCCCCCCCCCCACCCCCCCCCCCCCCCACCCCCCCCCCCCCCCACCCCCCCCCCCCCCCACCCCCCCCCCCCCCCACCCCCCCCCCCCCCCACCCCCCCCCCCCCCCACCCCCCCCCCCCCCCACCCCCCCCCCCCCCCACCCCCCCCCCCCCCCACCCCCCCCCCCCCCCACCCCCCCCCCCCCCCACCCCCCCCCCCCCCCACCCCCCCCCCCCCCCACCCCCCCCCCCCCCCACCCCCCCCCCCCCCCACCCCCCCCCCCCCCCACCCCCCCCCCCCCCCACCCCCCCCCCCCCCCACCCCCCCCCCCCCCCACCCCCCCCCCCCCCCACCCCCCCCCCCCCCCACCCCCCCCCCCCCCCACCCCCCCCCCCCCCCACCCCCCCCCCCCCCCACCCCCCCCCCCCCCCACCCCCCCCCCCCCCCACCCCCCCCCCCCCCCACCCCCCCCCCCCCCCACCCCCCCCCCCCCCCACCCCCCCCCCCCCCCACCCCCCCCCCCCCCCACCCCCCCCCCCCCCCACCCCCCCCCCCCCCCACCCCCCCCCCCCCCCACCCCCCCCCCCCCCCACCCCCCCCCCCCCCCACCCCCCCCCCCCCCCACCCCCCCCCCCCCCCACCCCCCCCCCCCCCCACCCCCCCCCCCCCCCACCCCCCCCCCCCCCCACCCCCCCCCCCCCCCACCCCCCCCCCCCCCCACCCCCCCCCCCCCCCACCCCCCCCCCCCCCCACCCCCCCCCCCCCCCACCCCCCCCCCCCCCCACCCCCCCCCCCCCCCACCCCCCCCCCCCCCCACCCCCCCCCCCCCCCACCCCCCCCCCCCCCCACCCCCCCCCCCCCCCACCCCCCCCCCCCCCCACCCCCCCCCCCCCCCACCCCCCCCCCCCCCCACCCCCCCCCCCCCCCACCCCCCCCCCCCCCCACCCCCCCCCCCCCCCACCCCCCCCCCCCCCCACCCCCCCCCCCCCCCACCCCCCCCCCCCCCCACCCCCCCCCCCCCCCACCCCCCCCCCCCCCCACCCCCCCCCCCCCCCACCCCCCCCCCCCCCCACCCCCCCCCCCCCCCACCCCCCCCCCCCCCCACCCCCCCCCCCCCCCACCCCCCCCCCCCCCCACCCCCCCCCCCCCCCACCCCCCCCCCCCCCCACCCCCCCCCCCCCCCACCCCCCCCCCCCCCCACCCCCCCCCCCCCCCACCCCCCCCCCCCCCCACCCCCCCCCCCCCCCACCCCCCCCCCCCCCCACCCCCCCCCCCCCCCACCCCCCCCCCCCCCCACCCCCCCCCCCCCCCACCCCCCCCCCCCCCCACCCCCCCCCCCCCCCACCCCCCCCCCCCCCCACCCCCCCCCCCCCCCACCCCCCCCCCCCCCCACCCCCCCCCCCCCCCACCCCCCCCCCCCCCCACCCCCCCCCCCCCCCACCCCCCCCCCCCCCCACCCCCCCCCCCCCCCACCCCCCCCCCCCCCCACCCCCCCCCCCCCCCACCCCCCCCCCCCCCCACCCCCCCCCCCCCCCACCCCCCCCCCCCCCCACCCCCCCCCCCCCCCACCCCCCCCCCCCCCCACCCCCCCCCCCCCCCACCCCCCCCCCCCCCCACCCCCCCCCCCCCCCACCCCCCCCCCCCCCCACCCCCCCCCCCCCCCACCCCCCCCCCCCCCCACCCCCCCCCCCCCCCACCCCCCCCCCCCCCCACCCCCCCCCCCCCCCACCCCCCCCCCCCCCCACCCCCCCCCCCCCCCACCCCCCCCCCCCCCCACCCCCCCCCCCCCCCACCCCCCCCCCCCCCCACCCCCCCCCCCCCCCACCCCCCCCCCCCCCCACCCCCCCCCCCCCCCACCCCCCCCCCCCCCCACCCCCCCCCCCCCCCACCCCCCCCCCCCCCCACCCCCCCCCCCCCCCACCCCCCCCCCCCCCCACCCCCCCCCCCCCCCACCCCCCCCCCCCCCCACCCCCCCCCCCCCCCACCCCCCCCCCCCCCCACCCCCCCCCCCCCCCACCCCCCCCCCCCCCCACCCCCCCCCCCCCCCACCCCCCCCCCCCCCCACCCCCCCCCCCCCCCACCCCCCCCCCCCCCCACCCCCCCCCCCCCCCACCCCCCCCCCCCCCCACCCCCCCCCCCCCCCACCCCCCCCCCCCCCCACCCCCCCCCCCCCCCACCCCCCCCCCCCCCCACCCCCCCCCCCCCCCACCCCCCCCCCCCCCCACCCCCCCCCCCCCCCACCCCCCCCCCCCCCCACCCCCCCCCCCCCCCACCCCCCCCCCCCCCCACCCCCCCCCCCCCCCACCCCCCCCCCCCCCCACCCCCCCCCCCCCCCACCCCCCCCCCCCCCCACCCCCCCCCCCCCCCACCCCCCCCCCCCCCCACCCCCCCCCCCCCCCACCCCCCCCCCCCCCCACCCCCCCCCCCCCCCACCCCCCCCCCCCCCCACCCCCCCCCCCCCCCACCCCCCCCCCCCCCCACCCCCCCCCCCCCCCACCCCCCCCCCCCCCCACCCCCCCCCCCCCCCACCCCCCCCCCCCCCCACCCCCCCCCCCCCCCACCCCCCCCCCCCCCCACCCCCCCCCCCCCCCACCCCCCCCCCCCCCCACCCCCCCCCCCCCCCACCCCCCCCCCCCCCCACCCCCCCCCCCCCCCACCCCCCCCCCCCCCCACCCCCCCCCCCCCCCACCCCCCCCCCCCCCCACCCCCCCCCCCCCCCACCCCCCCCCCCCCCCACCCCCCCCCCCCCCCACCCCCCCCCCCCCCCACCCCCCCCCCCCCCCACCCCCCCCCCCCCCCACCCCCCCCCCCCCCCACCCCCCCCCCCCCCCACCCCCCCCCCCCCCCACCCCCCCCCCCCCCCACCCCCCCCCCCCCCCACCCCCCCCCCCCCCCACCCCCCCCCCCCCCCACCCCCCCCCCCCCCCACCCCCCCCCCCCCCCACCCCCCCCCCCCCCCACCCCCCCCCCCCCCCACCCCCCCCCCCCCCCACCCCCCCCCCCCCCCACCCCCCCCCCCCCCCACCCCCCCCCCCCCCCACCCCCCCCCCCCCCCACCCCCCCCCCCCCCCACCCCCCCCCCCCCCCACCCCCCCCCCCCCCCACCCCCCCCCCCCCCCACCCCCCCCCCCCCCCACCCCCCCCCCCCCCCACCCCCCCCCCCCCCCACCCCCCCCCCCCCCCACCCCCCCCCCCCCCCACCCCCCCCCCCCCCCACCCCCCCCCCCCCCCACCCCCCCCCCCCCCCACCCCCCCCCCCCCCCACCCCCCCCCCCCCCCACCCCCCCCCCCCCCCACCCCCCCCCCCCCCCACCCCCCCCCCCCCCCACCCCCCCCCCCCCCCACCCCCCCCCCCCCCCACCCCCCCCCCCCCCCACCCCCCCCCCCCCCCACCCCCCCCCCCCCCCACCCCCCCCCCCCCCCACCCCCCCCCCCCCCCACCCCCCCCCCCCCCCACCCCCCCCCCCCCCCACCCCCCCCCCCCCCCACCCCCCCCCCCCCCCACCCCCCCCCCCCCCCACCCCCCCCCCCCCCCACCCCCCCCCCCCCCCACCCCCCCCCCCCCCCACCCCCCCCCCCCCCCACCCCCCCCCCCCCCCACCCCCCCCCCCCCCCACCCCCCCCCCCCCCCACCCCCCCCCCCCCCCACCCCCCCCCCCCCCCACCCCCCCCCCCCCCCACCCCCCCCCCCCCCCACCCCCCCCCCCCCCCACCCCCCCCCCCCCCCACCCCCCCCCCCCCCCACCCCCCCCCCCCCCCACCCCCCCCCCCCCCCACCCCCCCCCCCCCCCACCCCCCCCCCCCCCCACCCCCCCCCCCCCCCACCCCCCCCCCCCCCCACCCCCCCCCCCCCCCACCCCCCCCCCCCCCCACCCCCCCCCCCCCCCACCCCCCCCCCCCCCCACCCCCCCCCCCCCCCACCCCCCCCCCCCCCCACCCCCCCCCCCCCCCACCCCCCCCCCCCCCCACCCCCCCCCCCCCCCACCCCCCCCCCCCCCCACCCCCCCCCCCCCCCACCCCCCCCCCCCCCCACCCCCCCCCCCCCCCACCCCCCCCCCCCCCCACCCCCCCCCCCCCCCACCCCCCCCCCCCCCCACCCCCCCCCCCCCCCACCCCCCCCCCCCCCCACCCCCCCCCCCCCCCACCCCCCCCCCCCCCCACCCCCCCCCCCCCCCACCCCCCCCCCCCCCCACCCCCCCCCCCCCCCACCCCCCCCCCCCCCCACCCCCCCCCCCCCCCACCCCCCCCCCCCCCCACCCCCCCCCCCCCCCACCCCCCCCCCCCCCCACCCCCCCCCCCCCCCACCCCCCCCCCCCCCCACCCCCCCCCCCCCCCACCCCCCCCCCCCCCCACCCCCCCCCCCCCCCACCCCCCCCCCCCCCCACCCCCCCCCCCCCCCACCCCCCCCCCCCCCCACCCCCCCCCCCCCCCACCCCCCCCCCCCCCCACCCCCCCCCCCCCCCACCCCCCCCCCCCCCCACCCCCCCCCCCCCCCACCCCCCCCCCCCCCCACCCCCCCCCCCCCCCACCCCCCCCCCCCCCCACCCCCCCCCCCCCCCACCCCCCCCCCCCCCCACCCCCCCCCCCCCCCACCCCCCCCCCCCCCCACCCCCCCCCCCCCCCACCCCCCCCCCCCCCCACCCCCCCCCCCCCCCACCCCCCCCCCCCCCCACCCCCCCCCCCCCCCACCCCCCCCCCCCCCCACCCCCCCCCCCCCCCACCCCCCCCCCCCCCCACCCCCCCCCCCCCCCACCCCCCCCCCCCCCCACCCCCCCCCCCCCCCACCCCCCCCCCCCCCCACCCCCCCCCCCCCCCACCCCCCCCCCCCCCCACCCCCCCCCCCCCCCACCCCCCCCCCCCCCCACCCCCCCCCCCCCCCACCCCCCCCCCCCCCCACCCCCCCCCCCCCCCACCCCCCCCCCCCCCCACCCCCCCCCCCCCCCACCCCCCCCCCCCCCCACCCCCCCCCCCCCCCACCCCCCCCCCCCCCCACCCCCCCCCCCCCCCACCCCCCCCCCCCCCCACCCCCCCCCCCCCCCACCCCCCCCCCCCCCCACCCCCCCCCCCCCCCACCCCCCCCCCCCCCCACCCCCCCCCCCCCCCACCCCCCCCCCCCCCCACCCCCCCCCCCCCCCACCCCCCCCCCCCCCCACCCCCCCCCCCCCCCACCCCCCCCCCCCCCCACCCCCCCCCCCCCCCACCCCCCCCCCCCCCCACCCCCCCCCCCCCCCACCCCCCCCCCCCCCCACCCCCCCCCCCCCCCACCCCCCCCCCCCCCCACCCCCCCCCCCCCCCACCCCCCCCCCCCCCCACCCCCCCCCCCCCCCACCCCCCCCCCCCCCCACCCCCCCCCCCCCCCACCCCCCCCCCCCCCCACCCCCCCCCCCCCCCACCCCCCCCCCCCCCCACCCCCCCCCCCCCCCACCCCCCCCCCCCCCCACCCCCCCCCCCCCCCACCCCCCCCCCCCCCCACCCCCCCCCCCCCCCACCCCCCCCCCCCCCCACCCCCCCCCCCCCCCACCCCCCCCCCCCCCCACCCCCCCCCCCCCCCACCCCCCCCCCCCCCCACCCCCCCCCCCCCCCACCCCCCCCCCCCCCCACCCCCCCCCCCCCCCACCCCCCCCCCCCCCCACCCCCCCCCCCCCCCACCCCCCCCCCCCCCCACCCCCCCCCCCCCCCACCCCCCCCCCCCCCCACCCCCCCCCCCCCCCACCCCCCCCCCCCCCCACCCCCCCCCCCCCCCACCCCCCCCCCCCCCCACCCCCCCCCCCCCCCACCCCCCCCCCCCCCCACCCCCCCCCCCCCCCACCCCCCCCCCCCCCCACCCCCCCCCCCCCCCACCCCCCCCCCCCCCCACCCCCCCCCCCCCCCACCCCCCCCCCCCCCCACCCCCCCCCCCCCCCACCCCCCCCCCCCCCCACCCCCCCCCCCCCCCACCCCCCCCCCCCCCCACCCCCCCCCCCCCCCACCCCCCCCCCCCCCCACCCCCCCCCCCCCCCACCCCCCCCCCCCCCCACCCCCCCCCCCCCCCACCCCCCCCCCCCCCCACCCCCCCCCCCCCCCACCCCCCCCCCCCCCCACCCCCCCCCCCCCCCACCCCCCCCCCCCCCCACCCCCCCCCCCCCCCACCCCCCCCCCCCCCCACCCCCCCCCCCCCCCACCCCCCCCCCCCCCCACCCCCCCCCCCCCCCACCCCCCCCCCCCCCCACCCCCCCCCCCCCCCACCCCCCCCCCCCCCCACCCCCCCCCCCCCCCACCCCCCCCCCCCCCCACCCCCCCCCCCCCCCACCCCCCCCCCCCCCCACCCCCCCCCCCCCCCACCCCCCCCCCCCCCCACCCCCCCCCCCCCCCACCCCCCCCCCCCCCCACCCCCCCCCCCCCCCACCCCCCCCCCCCCCCACCCCCCCCCCCCCCCACCCCCCCCCCCCCCCACCCCCCCCCCCCCCCACCCCCCCCCCCCCCCACCCCCCCCCCCCCCCACCCCCCCCCCCCCCCACCCCCCCCCCCCCCCACCCCCCCCCCCCCCCACCCCCCCCCCCCCCCACCCCCCCCCCCCCCCACCCCCCCCCCCCCCCACCCCCCCCCCCCCCCACCCCCCCCCCCCCCCACCCCCCCCCCCCCCCACCCCCCCCCCCCCCCACCCCCCCCCCCCCCCACCCCCCCCCCCCCCCACCCCCCCCCCCCCCCACCCCCCCCCCCCCCCACCCCCCCCCCCCCCCACCCCCCCCCCCCCCCACCCCCCCCCCCCCCCACCCCCCCCCCCCCCCACCCCCCCCCCCCCCCACCCCCCCCCCCCCCCACCCCCCCCCCCCCCCACCCCCCCCCCCCCCCACCCCCCCCCCCCCCCACCCCCCCCCCCCCCCACCCCCCCCCCCCCCCACCCCCCCCCCCCCCCACCCCCCCCCCCCCCCACCCCCCCCCCCCCCCACCCCCCCCCCCCCCCACCCCCCCCCCCCCCCACCCCCCCCCCCCCCCACCCCCCCCCCCCCCCACCCCCCCCCCCCCCCACCCCCCCCCCCCCCCACCCCCCCCCCCCCCCACCCCCCCCCCCCCCCACCCCCCCCCCCCCCCACCCCCCCCCCCCCCCACCCCCCCCCCCCCCCACCCCCCCCCCCCCCCACCCCCCCCCCCCCCCACCCCCCCCCCCCCCCACCCCCCCCCCCCCCCACCCCCCCCCCCCCCCACCCCCCCCCCCCCCCACCCCCCCCCCCCCCCACCCCCCCCCCCCCCCACCCCCCCCCCCCCCCACCCCCCCCCCCCCCCACCCCCCCCCCCCCCCACCCCCCCCCCCCCCCACCCCCCCCCCCCCCCACCCCCCCCCCCCCCCACCCCCCCCCCCCCCCACCCCCCCCCCCCCCCACCCCCCCCCCCCCCCACCCCCCCCCCCCCCCACCCCCCCCCCCCCCCACCCCCCCCCCCCCCCACCCCCCCCCCCCCCCACCCCCCCCCCCCCCCACCCCCCCCCCCCCCCACCCCCCCCCCCCCCCACCCCCCCCCCCCCCCACCCCCCCCCCCCCCCACCCCCCCCCCCCCCCACCCCCCCCCCCCCCCACCCCCCCCCCCCCCCACCCCCCCCCCCCCCCACCCCCCCCCCCCCCCACCCCCCCCCCCCCCCACCCCCCCCCCCCCCCACCCCCCCCCCCCCCCACCCCCCCCCCCCCCCACCCCCCCCCCCCCCCACCCCCCCCCCCCCCCACCCCCCCCCCCCCCCACCCCCCCCCCCCCCCACCCCCCCCCCCCCCCACCCCCCCCCCCCCCCACCCCCCCCCCCCCCCACCCCCCCCCCCCCCCACCCCCCCCCCCCCCCACCCCCCCCCCCCCCCACCCCCCCCCCCCCCCACCCCCCCCCCCCCCCACCCCCCCCCCCCCCCACCCCCCCCCCCCCCCACCCCCCCCCCCCCCCACCCCCCCCCCCCCCCACCCCCCCCCCCCCCCACCCCCCCCCCCCCCCACCCCCCCCCCCCCCCACCCCCCCCCCCCCCCACCCCCCCCCCCCCCCACCCCCCCCCCCCCCCACCCCCCCCCCCCCCCACCCCCCCCCCCCCCCACCCCCCCCCCCCCCCACCCCCCCCCCCCCCCACCCCCCCCCCCCCCCACCCCCCCCCCCCCCCACCCCCCCCCCCCCCCACCCCCCCCCCCCCCCACCCCCCCCCCCCCCCACCCCCCCCCCCCCCCACCCCCCCCCCCCCCCACCCCCCCCCCCCCCCACCCCCCCCCCCCCCCACCCCCCCCCCCCCCCACCCCCCCCCCCCCCCACCCCCCCCCCCCCCCACCCCCCCCCCCCCCCACCCCCCCCCCCCCCCACCCCCCCCCCCCCCCACCCCCCCCCCCCCCCACCCCCCCCCCCCCCCACCCCCCCCCCCCCCCACCCCCCCCCCCCCCCACCCCCCCCCCCCCCCACCCCCCCCCCCCCCCACCCCCCCCCCCCCCCACCCCCCCCCCCCCCCACCCCCCCCCCCCCCCACCCCCCCCCCCCCCCACCCCCCCCCCCCCCCACCCCCCCCCCCCCCCACCCCCCCCCCCCCCCACCCCCCCCCCCCCCCACCCCCCCCCCCCCCCACCCCCCCCCCCCCCCACCCCCCCCCCCCCCCACCCCCCCCCCCCCCCACCCCCCCCCCCCCCCACCCCCCCCCCCCCCCACCCCCCCCCCCCCCCACCCCCCCCCCCCCCCACCCCCCCCCCCCCCCACCCCCCCCCCCCCCCACCCCCCCCCCCCCCCACCCCCCCCCCCCCCCACCCCCCCCCCCCCCCACCCCCCCCCCCCCCCACCCCCCCCCCCCCCCACCCCCCCCCCCCCCCACCCCCCCCCCCCCCCACCCCCCCCCCCCCCCACCCCCCCCCCCCCCCACCCCCCCCCCCCCCCACCCCCCCCCCCCCCCACCCCCCCCCCCCCCCACCCCCCCCCCCCCCCACCCCCCCCCCCCCCCACCCCCCCCCCCCCCCACCCCCCCCCCCCCCCACCCCCCCCCCCCCCCACCCCCCCCCCCCCCCACCCCCCCCCCCCCCCACCCCCCCCCCCCCCCACCCCCCCCCCCCCCCACCCCCCCCCCCCCCCACCCCCCCCCCCCCCCACCCCCCCCCCCCCCCACCCCCCCCCCCCCCCACCCCCCCCCCCCCCCACCCCCCCCCCCCCCCACCCCCCCCCCCCCCCACCCCCCCCCCCCCCCACCCCCCCCCCCCCCCACCCCCCCCCCCCCCCACCCCCCCCCCCCCCCACCCCCCCCCCCCCCCACCCCCCCCCCCCCCCACCCCCCCCCCCCCCCACCCCCCCCCCCCCCCACCCCCCCCCCCCCCCACCCCCCCCCCCCCCCACCCCCCCCCCCCCCCACCCCCCCCCCCCCCCACCCCCCCCCCCCCCCACCCCCCCCCCCCCCCACCCCCCCCCCCCCCCACCCCCCCCCCCCCCCACCCCCCCCCCCCCCCACCCCCCCCCCCCCCCACCCCCCCCCCCCCCCACCCCCCCCCCCCCCCACCCCCCCCCCCCCCCACCCCCCCCCCCCCCCACCCCCCCCCCCCCCCACCCCCCCCCCCCCCCACCCCCCCCCCCCCCCACCCCCCCCCCCCCCCACCCCCCCCCCCCCCCACCCCCCCCCCCCCCCACCCCCCCCCCCCCCCACCCCCCCCCCCCCCCACCCCCCCCCCCCCCCACCCCCCCCCCCCCCCACCCCCCCCCCCCCCCACCCCCCCCCCCCCCCACCCCCCCCCCCCCCCACCCCCCCCCCCCCCCACCCCCCCCCCCCCCCACCCCCCCCCCCCCCCACCCCCCCCCCCCCCCACCCCCCCCCCCCCCCACCCCCCCCCCCCCCCACCCCCCCCCCCCCCCACCCCCCCCCCCCCCCACCCCCCCCCCCCCCCACCCCCCCCCCCCCCCACCCCCCCCCCCCCCCACCCCCCCCCCCCCCCACCCCCCCCCCCCCCCACCCCCCCCCCCCCCCACCCCCCCCCCCCCCCACCCCCCCCCCCCCCCACCCCCCCCCCCCCCCACCCCCCCCCCCCCCCACCCCCCCCCCCCCCCACCCCCCCCCCCCCCCACCCCCCCCCCCCCCCACCCCCCCCCCCCCCCACCCCCCCCCCCCCCCACCCCCCCCCCCCCCCACCCCCCCCCCCCCCCACCCCCCCCCCCCCCCACCCCCCCCCCCCCCCACCCCCCCCCCCCCCCACCCCCCCCCCCCCCCACCCCCCCCCCCCCCCACCCCCCCCCCCCCCCACCCCCCCCCCCCCCCACCCCCCCCCCCCCCCACCCCCCCCCCCCCCCACCCCCCCCCCCCCCCACCCCCCCCCCCCCCCACCCCCCCCCCCCCCCACCCCCCCCCCCCCCCACCCCCCCCCCCCCCCACCCCCCCCCCCCCCCACCCCCCCCCCCCCCCACCCCCCCCCCCCCCCACCCCCCCCCCCCCCCACCCCCCCCCCCCCCCACCCCCCCCCCCCCCCACCCCCCCCCCCCCCCACCCCCCCCCCCCCCCACCCCCCCCCCCCCCCACCCCCCCCCCCCCCCACCCCCCCCCCCCCCCACCCCCCCCCCCCCCCACCCCCCCCCCCCCCCACCCCCCCCCCCCCCCACCCCCCCCCCCCCCCACCCCCCCCCCCCCCCACCCCCCCCCCCCCCCACCCCCCCCCCCCCCCACCCCCCCCCCCCCCCACCCCCCCCCCCCCCCACCCCCCCCCCCCCCCACCCCCCCCCCCCCCCACCCCCCCCCCCCCCCACCCCCCCCCCCCCCCACCCCCCCCCCCCCCCACCCCCCCCCCCCCCCACCCCCCCCCCCCCCCACCCCCCCCCCCCCCCACCCCCCCCCCCCCCCACCCCCCCCCCCCCCCACCCCCCCCCCCCCCCACCCCCCCCCCCCCCCACCCCCCCCCCCCCCCACCCCCCCCCCCCCCCACCCCCCCCCCCCCCCACCCCCCCCCCCCCCCACCCCCCCCCCCCCCCACCCCCCCCCCCCCCCACCCCCCCCCCCCCCCACCCCCCCCCCCCCCCACCCCCCCCCCCCCCCACCCCCCCCCCCCCCCACCCCCCCCCCCCCCCACCCCCCCCCCCCCCCACCCCCCCCCCCCCCCACCCCCCCCCCCCCCCACCCCCCCCCCCCCCCACCCCCCCCCCCCCCCACCCCCCCCCCCCCCCACCCCCCCCCCCCCCCACCCCCCCCCCCCCCCACCCCCCCCCCCCCCCACCCCCCCCCCCCCCCACCCCCCCCCCCCCCCACCCCCCCCCCCCCCCACCCCCCCCCCCCCCCACCCCCCCCCCCCCCCACCCCCCCCCCCCCCCACCCCCCCCCCCCCCCACCCCCCCCCCCCCCCACCCCCCCCCCCCCCCACCCCCCCCCCCCCCCACCCCCCCCCCCCCCCACCCCCCCCCCCCCCCACCCCCCCCCCCCCCCACCCCCCCCCCCCCCCACCCCCCCCCCCCCCCACCCCCCCCCCCCCCCACCCCCCCCCCCCCCCACCCCCCCCCCCCCCCACCCCCCCCCCCCCCCACCCCCCCCCCCCCCCACCCCCCCCCCCCCCCACCCCCCCCCCCCCCCACCCCCCCCCCCCCCCACCCCCCCCCCCCCCCACCCCCCCCCCCCCCCACCCCCCCCCCCCCCCACCCCCCCCCCCCCCCACCCCCCCCCCCCCCCACCCCCCCCCCCCCCCACCCCCCCCCCCCCCCACCCCCCCCCCCCCCCACCCCCCCCCCCCCCCACCCCCCCCCCCCCCCACCCCCCCCCCCCCCCACCCCCCCCCCCCCCCACCCCCCCCCCCCCCCACCCCCCCCCCCCCCCACCCCCCCCCCCCCCCACCCCCCCCCCCCCCCACCCCCCCCCCCCCCCACCCCCCCCCCCCCCCACCCCCCCCCCCCCCCACCCCCCCCCCCCCCCACCCCCCCCCCCCCCCACCCCCCCCCCCCCCCACCCCCCCCCCCCCCCACCCCCCCCCCCCCCCACCCCCCCCCCCCCCCACCCCCCCCCCCCCCCACCCCCCCCCCCCCCCACCCCCCCCCCCCCCCACCCCCCCCCCCCCCCACCCCCCCCCCCCCCCACCCCCCCCCCCCCCCACCCCCCCCCCCCCCCACCCCCCCCCCCCCCCACCCCCCCCCCCCCCCACCCCCCCCCCCCCCCACCCCCCCCCCCCCCCACCCCCCCCCCCCCCCACCCCCCCCCCCCCCCACCCCCCCCCCCCCCCACCCCCCCCCCCCCCCACCCCCCCCCCCCCCCACCCCCCCCCCCCCCCACCCCCCCCCCCCCCCACCCCCCCCCCCCCCCACCCCCCCCCCCCCCCACCCCCCCCCCCCCCCACCCCCCCCCCCCCCCACCCCCCCCCCCCCCCACCCCCCCCCCCCCCCACCCCCCCCCCCCCCCACCCCCCCCCCCCCCCACCCCCCCCCCCCCCCACCCCCCCCCCCCCCCACCCCCCCCCCCCCCCACCCCCCCCCCCCCCCACCCCCCCCCCCCCCCACCCCCCCCCCCCCCCACCCCCCCCCCCCCCCACCCCCCCCCCCCCCCACCCCCCCCCCCCCCCACCCCCCCCCCCCCCCACCCCCCCCCCCCCCCACCCCCCCCCCCCCCCACCCCCCCC
The DNA here is from genome assembly GCF_021028975.2 of Sphaerodactylus townsendi. Taxonomy (NCBI): domain Eukaryota; kingdom Metazoa; phylum Chordata; class Lepidosauria; order Squamata; family Sphaerodactylidae; genus Sphaerodactylus; species Sphaerodactylus townsendi. Next base: position 179,802,746 of record NC_059426.1, read on the forward strand.
CCCCCCCACCCCCCCCCCCCCCCACCCCCCCCCCCCCCCACCCCCCCCCCCCCCCACCCCCCCCCCCCCCCACCCCCCCCCCCCCCCACCCCCCCCCCCCCCCACCCCCCCCCCCCCCCACCCCCCCCCCCCCCCACCCCCCCCCCCCCCCACCCCCCCCCCCCCCCACCCCCCCCCCCCCCCACCCCCCCCCCCCCCCACCCCCCCCCCCCCCCACCCCCCCCCCCCCCCACCCCCCCCCCCCCCCACCCCCCCCCCCCCCCACCCCCCCCCCCCCCCACCCCCCCCCCCCCCCACCCCCCCCCCCCCCCACCCCCCCCCCCCCCCACCCCCCCCCCCCCCCACCCCCCCCCCCCCCCACCCCCCCCCCCCCCCACCCCCCCCCCCCCCCACCCCCCCCCCCCCCCACCCCCCCCCCCCCCCACCCCCCCCCCCCCCCACCCCCCCCCCCCCCCACCCCCCCCCCCCCCCACCCCCCCCCCCCCCCACCCCCCCCCCCCCCCACCCCCCCCCCCCCCCACCCCCCCCCCCCCCCACCCCCCCCCCCCCCCACCCCCCCCCCCCCCCACCCCCCCCCCCCCCCACCCCCCCCCCCCCCCACCCCCCCCCCCCCCCACCCCCCCCCCCCCCCACCCCCCCCCCCCCCCACCCCCCCCCCCCCCCACCCCCCCCCCCCCCCACCCCCCCCCCCCCCCACCCCCCCCCCCCCCCACCCCCCCCCCCCCCCACCCCCCCCCCCCCCCACCCCCCCCCCCCCCCACCCCCCCCCCCCCCCACCCCCCCCCCCCCCCACCCCCCCCCCCCCCCACCCCCCCCCCCCCCCACCCCCCCCCCCCCCCACCCCCCCCCCCCCCCACCCCCCCCCCCCCCCACCCCCCCCCCCCCCCACCCCCCCCCCCCCCCACCCCCCCCCCCCCCCACCCCCCCCCCCCCCCACCCCCCCCCCCCCCCACCCCCCCCCCCCCCCACCCCCCCCCCCCCCCACCCCCCCCCCCCCCCACCCCCCCCCCCCCCCACCCCCCCCCCCCCCCACCCCCCCCCCCCCCCACCCCCCCCCCCCCCCACCCCCCCCCCCCCCCACCCCCCCCCCCCCCCACCCCCCCCCCCCCCCACCCCCCCCCCCCCCCACCCCCCCCCCCCCCCACCCCCCCCCCCCCCCACCCCCCCCCCCCCCCACCCCCCCCCCCCCCCACCCCCCCCCCCCCCCACCCCCCCCCCCCCCCACCCCCCCCCCCCCCCACCCCCCCCCCCCCCCACCCCCCCCCCCCCCCACCCCCCCCCCCCCCCACCCCCCCCCCCCCCCACCCCCCCCCCCCCCCACCCCCCCCCCCCCCCACCCCCCCCCCCCCCCACCCCCCCCCCCCCCCACCCCCCCCCCCCCCCACCCCCCCCCCCCCCCACCCCCCCCCCCCCCCACCCCCCCCCCCCCCCACCCCCCCCCCCCCCCACCCCCCCCCCCCCCCACCCCCCCCCCCCCCCACCCCCCCCCCCCCCCACCCCCCCCCCCCCCCACCCCCCCCCCCCCCCACCCCCCCCCCCCCCCACCCCCCCCCCCCCCCACCCCCCCCCCCCCCCACCCCCCCCCCCCCCCACCCCCCCCCCCCCCCACCCCCCCCCCCCCCCACCCCCCCCCCCCCCCACCCCCCCCCCCCCCCACCCCCCCCCCCCCCCACCCCCCCCCCCCCCCACCCCCCCCCCCCCCCACCCCCCCCCCCCCCCACCCCCCCCCCCCCCCACCCCCCCCCCCCCCCACCCCCCCCCCCCCCCACCCCCCCCCCCCCCCACCCCCCCCCCCCCCCACCCCCCCCCCCCCCCACCCCCCCCCCCCCCCACCCCCCCCCCCCCCCACCCCCCCCCCCCCCCACCCCCCCCCCCCCCCACCCCCCCCCCCCCCCACCCCCCCCCCCCCCCACCCCCCCCCCCCCCCACCCCCCCCCCCCCCCACCCCCCCCCCCCCCCACCCCCCCCCCCCCCCACCCCCCCCCCCCCCCACCCCCCCCCCCCCCCACCCCCCCCCCCCCCCACCCCCCCCCCCCCCCACCCCCCCCCCCCCCCACCCCCCCCCCCCCCCACCCCCCCCCCCCCCCACCCCCCCCCCCCCCCACCCCCCCCCCCCCCCACCCCCCCCCCCCCCCACCCCCCCCCCCCCCCACCCCCCCCCCCCCCCACCCCCCCCCCCCCCCACCCCCCCCCCCCCCCACCCCCCCCCCCCCCCACCCCCCCCCCCCCCCACCCCCCCCCCCCCCCACCCCCCCCCCCCCCCACCCCCCCCCCCCCCCACCCCCCCCCCCCCCCACCCCCCCCCCCCCCCACCCCCCCCCCCCCCCACCCCCCCCCCCCCCCACCCCCCCCCCCCCCCACCCCCCCCCCCCCCCACCCCCCCCCCCCCCCACCCCCCCCCCCCCCCACCCCCCCCCCCCCCCACCCCCCCCCCCCCCCACCCCCCCCCCCCCCCACCCCCCCCCCCCCCCACCCCCCCCCCCCCCCACCCCCCCCCCCCCCCACCCCCCCCCCCCCCCACCCCCCCCCCCCCCCACCCCCCCCCCCCCCCACCCCCCCCCCCCCCCACCCCCCCCCCCCCCCACCCCCCCCCCCCCCCACCCCCCCCCCCCCCCACCCCCCCCCCCCCCCACCCCCCCCCCCCCCCACCCCCCCCCCCCCCCACCCCCCCCCCCCCCCACCCCCCCCCCCCCCCACCCCCCCCCCCCCCCACCCCCCCCCCCCCCCACCCCCCCCCCCCCCCACCCCCCCCCCCCCCCACCCCCCCCCCCCCCCACCCCCCCCCCCCCCCACCCCCCCCCCCCCCCACCCCCCCCCCCCCCCACCCCCCCCCCCCCCCACCCCCCCCCCCCCCCACCCCCCCCCCCCCCCACCCCCCCCCCCCCCCACCCCCCCCCCCCCCCACCCCCCCCCCCCCCCACCCCCCCCCCCCCCCACCCCCCCCCCCCCCCACCCCCCCCCCCCCCCACCCCCCCCCCCCCCCACCCCCCCCCCCCCCCACCCCCCCCCCCCCCCACCCCCCCCCCCCCCCACCCCCCCCCCCCCCCACCCCCCCCCCCCCCCACCCCCCCCCCCCCCCACCCCCCCCCCCCCCCACCCCCCCCCCCCCCCACCCCCCCCCCCCCCCACCCCCCCCCCCCCCCACCCCCCCCCCCCCCCACCCCCCCCCCCCCCCACCCCCCCCCCCCCCCACCCCCCCCCCCCCCCACCCCCCCCCCCCCCCACCCCCCCCCCCCCCCACCCCCCCCCCCCCCCACCCCCCCCCCCCCCCACCCCCCCCCCCCCCCACCCCCCCCCCCCCCCACCCCCCCCCCCCCCCACCCCCCCCCCCCCCCACCCCCCCCCCCCCCCACCCCCCCCCCCCCCCACCCCCCCCCCCCCCCACCCCCCCCCCCCCCCACCCCCCCCCCCCCCCACCCCCCCCCCCCCCCACCCCCCCCCCCCCCCACCCCCCCCCCCCCCCACCCCCCCCCCCCCCCACCCCCCCCCCCCCCCACCCCCCCCCCCCCCCACCCCCCCCCCCCCCCACCCCCCCCCCCCCCCACCCCCCCCCCCCCCCACCCCCCCCCCCCCCCACCCCCCCCCCCCCCCACCCCCCCCCCCCCCCACCCCCCCCCCCCCCCACCCCCCCCCCCCCCCACCCCCCCCCCCCCCCACCCCCCCCCCCCCCCACCCCCCCCCCCCCCCACCCCCCCCCCCCCCCACCCCCCCCCCCCCCCACCCCCCCCCCCCCCCACCCCCCCCCCCCCCCACCCCCCCCCCCCCCCACCCCCCCCCCCCCCCACCCCCCCCCCCCCCCACCCCCCCCCCCCCCCACCCCCCCCCCCCCCCACCCCCCCCCCCCCCCACCCCCCCCCCCCCCCACCCCCCCCCCCCCCCACCCCCCCCCCCCCCCACCCCCCCCCCCCCCCACCCCCCCCCCCCCCCACCCCCCCCCCCCCCCACCCCCCCCCCCCCCCACCCCCCCCCCCCCCCACCCCCCCCCCCCCCCACCCCCCCCCCCCCCCACCCCCCCCCCCCCCCACCCCCCCCCCCCCCCACCCCCCCCCCCCCCCACCCCCCCCCCCCCCCACCCCCCCCCCCCCCCACCCCCCCCCCCCCCCACCCCCCCCCCCCCCCACCCCCCCCCCCCCCCACCCCCCCCCCCCCCCACCCCCCCCCCCCCCCACCCCCCCCCCCCCCCACCCCCCCCCCCCCCCACCCCCCCCCCCCCCCACCCCCCCCCCCCCCCACCCCCCCCCCCCCCCACCCCCCCCCCCCCCCACCCCCCCCCCCCCCCACCCCCCCCCCCCCCCACCCCCCCCCCCCCCCACCCCCCCCCCCCCCCACCCCCCCCCCCCCCCACCCCCCCCCCCCCCCACCCCCCCCCCCCCCCACCCCCCCCCCCCCCCACCCCCCCCCCCCCCCACCCCCCCCCCCCCCCACCCCCCCCCCCCCCCACCCCCCCCCCCCCCCACCCCCCCCCCCCCCCACCCCCCCCCCCCCCCACCCCCCCCCCCCCCCACCCCCCCCCCCCCCCACCCCCCCCCCCCCCCACCCCCCCCCCCCCCCACCCCCCCCCCCCCCCACCCCCCCCCCCCCCCACCCCCCCCCCCCCCCACCCCCCCCCCCCCCCACCCCCCCCCCCCCCCACCCCCCCCCCCCCCCACCCCCCCCCCCCCCCACCCCCCCCCCCCCCCACCCCCCCCCCCCCCCACCCCCCCCCCCCCCCACCCCCCCCCCCCCCCACCCCCCCCCCCCCCCACCCCCCCCCCCCCCCACCCCCCCCCCCCCCCACCCCCCCCCCCCCCCACCCCCCCCCCCCCCCACCCCCCCCCCCCCCCACCCCCCCCCCCCCCCACCCCCCCCCCCCCCCACCCCCCCCCCCCCCCACCCCCCCCCCCCCCCACCCCCCCCCCCCCCCACCCCCCCCCCCCCCCACCCCCCCCCCCCCCCACCCCCCCCCCCCCCCACCCCCCCCCCCCCCCACCCCCCCCCCCCCCCACCCCCCCCCCCCCCCACCCCCCCCCCCCCCCACCCCCCCCCCCCCCCACCCCCCCCCCCCCCCACCCCCCCCCCCCCCCACCCCCCCCCCCCCCCACCCCCCCCCCCCCCCACCCCCCCCCCCCCCCACCCCCCCCCCCCCCCACCCCCCCCCCCCCCCACCCCCCCCCCCCCCCACCCCCCCCCCCCCCCACCCCCCCCCCCCCCCACCCCCCCCCCCCCCCACCCCCCCCCCCCCCCACCCCCCCCCCCCCCCACCCCCCCCCCCCCCCACCCCCCCCCCCCCCCACCCCCCCCCCCCCCCACCCCCCCCCCCCCCCACCCCCCCCCCCCCCCACCCCCCCCCCCCCCCACCCCCCCCCCCCCCCACCCCCCCCCCCCCCCACCCCCCCCCCCCCCCACCCCCCCCCCCCCCCACCCCCCCCCCCCCCCACCCCCCCCCCCCCCCACCCCCCCCCCCCCCCACCCCCCCCCCCCCCCACCCCCCCCCCCCCCCACCCCCCCCCCCCCCCACCCCCCCCCCCCCCCACCCCCCCCCCCCCCCACCCCCCCCCCCCCCCACCCCCCCCCCCCCCCACCCCCCCCCCCCCCCACCCCCCCCCCCCCCCACCCCCCCCCCCCCCCACCCCCCCCCCCCCCCACCCCCCCCCCCCCCCACCCCCCCCCCCCCCCACCCCCCCCCCCCCCCACCCCCCCCCCCCCCCACCCCCCCCCCCCCCCACCCCCCCCCCCCCCCACCCCCCCCCCCCCCCACCCCCCCCCCCCCCCACCCCCCCCCCCCCCCACCCCCCCCCCCCCCCACCCCCCCCCCCCCCCACCCCCCCCCCCCCCCACCCCCCCCCCCCCCCACCCCCCCCCCCCCCCACCCCCCCCCCCCCCCACCCCCCCCCCCCCCCACCCCCCCCCCCCCCCACCCCCCCCCCCCCCCACCCCCCCCCCCCCCCACCCCCCCCCCCCCCCACCCCCCCCCCCCCCCACCCCCCCCCCCCCCCACCCCCCCCCCCCCCCACCCCCCCCCCCCCCCACCCCCCCCCCCCCCCACCCCCCCCCCCCCCCACCCCCCCCCCCCCCCACCCCCCCCCCCCCCCACCCCCCCCCCCCCCCACCCCCCCCCCCCCCCACCCCCCCCCCCCCCCACCCCCCCCCCCCCCCACCCCCCCCCCCCCCCACCCCCCCCCCCCCCCACCCCCCCCCCCCCCCACCCCCCCCCCCCCCCACCCCCCCCCCCCCCCACCCCCCCCCCCCCCCACCCCCCCCCCCCCCCACCCCCCCCCCCCCCCACCCCCCCCCCCCCCCACCCCCCCCCCCCCCCACCCCCCCCCCCCCCCACCCCCCCCCCCCCCCACCCCCCCCCCCCCCCACCCCCCCCCCCCCCCACCCCCCCCCCCCCCCACCCCCCCCCCCCCCCACCCCCCCCCCCCCCCACCCCCCCCCCCCCCCACCCCCCCCCCCCCCCACCCCCCCCCCCCCCCACCCCCCCCCCCCCCCACCCCCCCCCCCCCCCACCCCCCCCCCCCCCCACCCCCCCCCCCCCCCACCCCCCCCCCCCCCCACCCCCCCCCCCCCCCACCCCCCCCCCCCCCCACCCCCCCCCCCCCCCACCCCCCCCCCCCCCCACCCCCCCCCCCCCCCACCCCCCCCCCCCCCCACCCCCCCCCCCCCCCACCCCCCCCCCCCCCCACCCCCCCCCCCCCCCACCCCCCCCCCCCCCCACCCCCCCCCCCCCCCACCCCCCCCCCCCCCCACCCCCCCCCCCCCCCACCCCCCCCCCCCCCCACCCCCCCCCCCCCCCACCCCCCCCCCCCCCCACCCCCCCCCCCCCCCACCCCCCCCCCCCCCCACCCCCCCCCCCCCCCACCCCCCCCCCCCCCCACCCCCCCCCCCCCCCACCCCCCCCCCCCCCCACCCCCCCCCCCCCCCACCCCCCCCCCCCCCCACCCCCCCCCCCCCCCACCCCCCCCCCCCCCCACCCCCCCCCCCCCCCACCCCCCCCCCCCCCCACCCCCCCCCCCCCCCACCCCCCCCCCCCCCCACCCCCCCCCCCCCCCACCCCCCCCCCCCCCCACCCCCCCCCCCCCCCACCCCCCCCCCCCCCCACCCCCCCCCCCCCCCACCCCCCCCCCCCCCCACCCCCCCCCCCCCCCACCCCCCCCCCCCCCCACCCCCCCCCCCCCCCACCCCCCCCCCCCCCCACCCCCCCCCCCCCCCACCCCCCCCCCCCCCCACCCCCCCCCCCCCCCACCCCCCCCCCCCCCCACCCCCCCCCCCCCCCACCCCCCCCCCCCCCCACCCCCCCCCCCCCCCACCCCCCCCCCCCCCCACCCCCCCCCCCCCCCACCCCCCCCCCCCCCCACCCCCCCCCCCCCCCACCCCCCCCCCCCCCCACCCCCCCCCCCCCCCACCCCCCCCCCCCCCCACCCCCCCCCCCCCCCACCCCCCCCCCCCCCCACCCCCCCCCCCCCCCACCCCCCCCCCCCCCCACCCCCCCCCCCCCCCACCCCCCCCCCCCCCCACCCCCCCCCCCCCCCACCCCCCCCCCCCCCCACCCCCCCCCCCCCCCACCCCCCCCCCCCCCCACCCCCCCCCCCCCCCACCCCCCCCCCCCCCCACCCCCCCCCCCCCCCACCCCCCCCCCCCCCCACCCCCCCCCCCCCCCACCCCCCCCCCCCCCCACCCCCCCCCCCCCCCACCCCCCCCCCCCCCCACGCCCCCCCCGCTGCCCCCCACCCCCCCCGCCCCCCCACCGCCCCCCCCCCACCCCCCCCCCCCCCCTCCCCCCCCCCGCCCCGCCCCCCCCCCCTCCCCCTACCCCCCCCCCCCCCCACCCACCCCCCCCTTCCCACCCCCACCCCTCCCCCCCCCCCCCCCGCCCCACCCCCCCCCCCCCCCAACATTGAAAATGCTGGGGGGAAGAATTAGGACTAATAAAAGGAAACACTTCTTCACGCAACGTGTGATTGGTGTTTGGAATATGCTGCCACAGGAGGTGGTGATGGCCACTAACCTGGATAGCTTTAAAAAGGGCTTGGACAGATTTATGGAGGAGAAGTCGATCTATGGCTACCAATCTTGATTCACCTTGATCTGAGATTGCAAATGCCTTAGCAGACCAGGTGCTCGGGAGCAGCAGCAGCAGCAGAAGGCCATTGCTTTCACCTCCTGCATGTGAGCTCCCAAAGGCACCTGGTGGGCCACTGCGAGTAGCAGAGTGCTGGACTAGATGGACTCTGGTCTGATCCAGCAGGCTAGTTCTTATGTTCTTATGTTCTTATGTTCTATGGGATCTCTGTGCTAGCATAGAATCCCTGCCTTCTACTTCATCTGCTGCATTGGAACCATTAGGTAACGTATCATCCTGCTGCCTCCCAATTCTCTCTCTATCATCCAAAGCTATTTTTCTCACCTTTTTATATCTCTAGGAACTTGTGTGTATGTGCCTCCACATCTCACTGTATGTGTGCTTGAAACCAAATTTATATAAACATTTTAAACTTGATTTGGACTTCTTGTGTTACTCTGCGGAACGCTCCTTGCCAATTTCCTCGTATACATAGTCTCAAAGATCCCCGCCTAGCCTCCTCTCGCATTGCCAAGTGAGTTATCTCCCCAAAGCTCTGCCAAGCTGAGTTGCTCTCCCCATTGCTCTGCCAAGCTGAGCTCCTTCTCCAACGTATTTGCCAAACCAAGCTATTCTTCTCCCAGTGCTAGCCCCAAAAGAAATCCTTCCCCCTGTTAAGCTAGGTAACATTCCCCCATGGCTGTAGACAACAAGGCAGACCTTTGGATTGTGCCAGTTGCAAGGGGATGGGATGCTCGCTTGTCAGAGAATCCACAGGACCGAGACACAGGAAAATGCAGGGAAAAAGAGTTGTCCTGAAATCTCATTTCTTCCACTCAGTGGCAAGGAAACTGGCATCAGTTTGCATGTCAACAAGGGAAGAAGAGAAAGACAAAAAAGAAAGGGAGGAAGGGAAAAAAGAAGAGGAGAAGAGGAGTTTGGATTTATACCACACCCTTCTCAACTGCAAGGAGTCCCAAAGCAGCGTACAAACTTCTTCCCTTCTCTCTACAACAGCCGCTCAGTTCTCCAGATTAGAGTCCACCACTCTCCGCCACTTCACCACGCTGGTTCCAAGCTGTTTTAAATATGTGTGGACTACCAAAAAATGTATAAGTGGGTTCTAGATCAAATCAAACCTGCATCCCCACCCCCACCCCCTGCTGCCATTTCCCCCAGATGAGAGAGAAGAAACACTCAGGACGTTCTGGGAAAGTTGCAAACAGAGGCAACCTGGGGAGGACAGGGATTTCAGGAGCTACAAAGACTTAAAGGGAACTCAGGTTGCCAAGAGAGGCTGGATGGCCATCTGTCAGGAGTGCTTTGATTGTGTGTTCCTGCATGGCAGGAGGATTGGACTTGATGGCCCTTCCTTGGGGGTCTCTTCCAACTCTATGATTCTATTACAAATTAAAATCATCTGCACTTGTAAAAGGCCTACAATGCACACAATATTACAATTAGAATGCACAGATGGGTCAATGGGTCACTTTTTTGACCCTTGAAAACAGATGCATTTCAGTCTTTCTCAATGGTCACTGGCCTTTCTCAATGGTCAAAAGTAAGACCGCTGTACAGTGTTCAGCTACCAGGATACAAATTGTGATTATAGAGCTTTTTTTAATGACTGAGACCGATTGTTGAAAGAATGGTTTAAATTGGCCCCCAGGTCTTCCACACAAAGTCATGTCCTCTTAAAAAAAGTTTAACACAACGTGCCAATTCGTGCTGAAATCTGCCAGGTCAAAGCCTTATAATGGTGGGAATACAATCTAGACATACTGTAGGGGGGAAAGTGAAAGACTTAGTGTTCACATGATGGATTTTTAGTGAATTTTTTTTCCTTTTTCTTACCTGTTGGAATAACAAGTTGGCTCAGAAGTTTTAATGTAATAATATTGTAATATTGTAATGACAGCTAAAACTTTCATTAAGACAATTGATTGATTGATTGATTGATTGATAATGCCTCAGGGAATTCTTCTAGTCTGCAGCAAATGAATTAGGTCCCACGAGATTTCCTGGGCACGAGCCCTCCAGAGACAAAATGCCCTTTGTCAGATCAGGAGTGAACAACGAAGTCGGACTTACTGCTGTGGAAACGTGCCTGAGACTGCCAATGTTGTTTGCAATTCATGGACTTGCCTCCAGCTGCATTTTTCAAGAGATGGCATAAAGTGAAAAGATTGAGCCCACGCACCCCTCCCCCCCGACTCGCACAAGATGGATTTTCATCTTAATGGGCTATTGCCGTGCCCTTTGTGTGCCTCTTGACAATTGCCAGAAAATAATATTTTGTCTGGCTAATCTTGCCTTCCGGTACATGTTAATGAAACAAACCATTTAAGGGCCTCTCCTATAATTAGATAAAATTGTCCCTTCAAACTAATCTCGATTCTAATCTCTTTAAACGGGGGTGGGGGGGTGAGGAGCCTTTTAATTTGAGTTGACGGTGTCGCCAAACATCCTTGCTGGGAACCTCTGCGTCTCCTGGCAATGGCCGCCTCTGCCTGTCCCACTCCAGACGGTTGCTGTAACACAGTGGTGGCTAACCTTTGCACTGCAGATGTTATGGACTACAATTCCCATCATGCTGGCAGGGGCTGATGGGAATTGTAGTCCATAACATCTGGAGTGCCAAAAATTTGCCACCACGGCTTTAACAGGCTCTCTCGCGCTTGAAAGTCTCCTGGCTCTGGGGTAGAAGGCCCGACTGCTGGCCAGCCCTGGGACCTCTGGGGCAAGTCTCTGGTCGAAGGCTGTGCAGTGGGTTGGAGATCCTTCATGCTAAAGGTGGCCCACCTGGCCTTGGTGAACCCCACAGAACCACCAGATCCACTGTGCAAAGGTTGAGTGGACAAGCTATCTGCTGGCTATCCCACCACTTAGAATCACAGAGTTGGAAGAGACCCGCAAGGGCCATCCAGTCCCACCCCCTGCCATGCAGGAACAGACAATCAAAGCACTCTCTTTAAAAACCTCCACAGAAGGAGACTCCACCACACTTGGAGGCAACATATTCCACTGTCGAATAGCCCTGACTGTCAGGATGCTTTTCCTGTAAAGATCTCAGCAATGCTGATTCTCTTCACAGTCGTTTGGCCTTGACTCATTGTATTGACTCGAGCGGGCCAGAATCTCACGAACTTAACCACACTGTTAGAGGGCTTATATCATCGCCGTCAGATGAGAAATTCCGTTCCCATGAGAATGGGGCTGGAGACACCGGGAGGGGGATGGGACAGGGGATGTTATAACCTGTAGTTTTAGCGGGAAGCCCCATTCACAATACCCGTGTGTGTGAGCTTTCTAAGATGTCTGAATAAACGGTCTTTCAACCAAAAGCCTTTTATTTCTGCCTCGTTGGAATTCCTTACATTATGCCAGGAATCCCGACTTCTCATTACTCCTTGTAAGTCAGTGGATCTCTGGTGTTTTATCATGCAGAGATTGAACATTCTTGAAACGGTGGAAGGCACGGTAGCCCCCATAGAGGGTTCCGGGCGCCCTTCCAGATTCTGAGGAACCAGTGGGAGAAGCAGGTCTCGCTGTGTGCTCTCTCCCGATCCTCGTCCCAGCACGAGTCTTCCCTCTACCGTTCGTTAGGATGAGGGATGCGGATGCGATCATGTGGAGTTGCATGAATCGTTTGGGGCGCTGTCTATGGATCAGAAGCCTGTTGATGCGGATCTCCACCCGTTTCCGAATGGATTACAAACCTCCAAATGCAACCAGTCTCTCTGAGGAAATGGGTCTGACTACGCTTCATGCTGATACCCGGGAGTCGATTGAACGATTCCTAGCAGTTCGTGCTTCGATGATGCTCCCAAGGGCCAGCAGTGGCATAACGCAGGGGCCCGTCCCAAATCCACAACAGAAACCGGGACTATAGCGAGGTTGGGATCGGTGATAGAGGAGGGGTTTCCGTGCCAGTTCTCAACCTGGACTCCCAGTCCCTGGACGGGGAGCAGATGACAGACTGGAAGCGGCTCCGTGGCGCCGTCGGGGGGGCTGGAGGAGTTACCATCCGGAGAGGAGGACTCTGAAGAAGATCTGGCTCCCCATCCGGATTTATTCCCCCTCCCGTCCAAAGAAAGTTGGAGACTGATGAAGTAGCCAGACTGCGGGATGCCAAAGAAGCATGGGATCGGGGAGGCACTTAGGCTCTGGGAGGAAGAGCGCGAAGGTCTGCAAAGGGACCGTGAACAACACGCCAAAGATGTCCAACTTCGAGAGTTAAAGCGGGCCAAAGAGGCATTACCCAGCGGCAGTATCCAGCAGAATCTATCGGTCGCGGCAAAGTCCTGCGTCACTCCAAGATAGATCTGGAGCATGCTTACGCGAAAGTATCAGAAGGCCATCCAAGCGCAGAGTGAGTTGACTGCGGCACTACAGCGAGAAGCGAACAAGCCAAACTAGATCTCGTGAAAGAAACTATTTCATGCACATCAGGATGGCTTTAACATGCATAAAGAGGGAATTGGCGCGCCTTGGAGCAGCGGTTAAAAGAGGCAGCGGGATCACGATTAAACGCCCGAACCCACGGCGCACCACCACACCCCTGTGGCGTGGGGTGCGGTACTGCAAGAGCCTCTGGCGATCCCTCCTCGCGCACCTGCGGCTGCCTCCTTGCGCGCAGGGACGACGGTGCAAGGTCCCGCTCCGCCTCAACCGGCGGCACCCCAACCGGTCCCTGCTCTCCCAGCCCCGCCGCAACCGCAACCTCAACGGGCTCCGAGAGCGGTGGAGAGAGGATATTACAGACCCCCCATTCCGGCTCGCTTTGATGGGACCGCCTCTAAACTCCCCTACTTCATCCTGCAACTTGATGCGCATATGGAGGAATTTGATGATTTGTATCGTTCTGAACGTGAAAAAATACGGGACATAGGGTCGGTCTTGGATGGGGTGGCTGCTGAATGGTTTGTGACTCTCTATGAATTACAAGCTGATGATACTCGCACCGTGGCCGGATTTCTCCAAGCCTTACGTGTATGCTTCCAGGATCCGGATGCTGAAAACGAGGCCATTCGAACCATAAAATAGCCGTACAACCCAGGGCAATCGTTCTTTCGCCGAGTTTGCCCGTGAATTTCGTGCGGCGGCTGGTAAAACACTCCCGACTGGCCTGGGCGCATGGAATGAAAATGCTTCTTCGAGGCTATGGATGTCAAGCTTCAGGAGACTGTGATCACCATCCGCATCCAGCGTACTGTAAAACGAGCGGATCGATTTGGGATAAAGTAGCGGCCCGACTGGATTATGCTTTCGTGCCGAGGGGCGATGGCGATCGAAGCCATGCCACGGCCACCCCAGCGACTCGCAAGTCCACTCCGGCCGTCTCAACCGAAACCACATCTGAACGCCGCCGCCGTTTGGGATTATGCCTTTATTGTGGCGAGTGGTGGCCATCTAAGCTGCCAATTGCCCGAAAAAACAGAAACCCGCGGCCCCGGCCTCGCGCACCTCCTCCGCCAAACCTCCACGAAAGTCCGGTCCTCCCCCAACAGGTTAAGTCCGAAGCTGCTCGAGGGGGATTTCGAGGAGGAGGAAGTGGCCCGGTTTTAATGCTCTTCGGAGCCCACGGACATGGGCCCTACTCCAGATCCGGTGAGTGAAGGCGAAGCGCACGCATTACTATTCAAGCCTCTTTAGCCAACCCTGCTAAGCATGCAGCATTATCTTAGGCTCCGCTTTCGTTGATTCTGGCTTATCCCCACTGTGTTTAATCCGGTACAAGTGGCTGAGGAGCTTGGCTTGGACCCGAATTCCCCTAGTGAAGCCCTATCCTGTTTACTATCCCACTCGGAGCTGAAGGGCCGGCCCGATTCAAAAGCGCAACCCGGTAACCTCCGTTGCGCTGACCATTGGGAGAAGATTAGGTTCATGCTTGCCACAGTGGCCAAACACTCCATTGTCTTGGGCATGCCATGGCTGTTATTACATGAGCCAAATATCGATTTTGGAAGAGCGAATTCTAGAATTCACTGATCCCCCCTGCGGGGGGTATGAAGTGGGGGGGACCCCACCTCCAAATGACATTGAACCGCTGGCTTCCACGGCTTTGCACACATCAGTGACTTCGTCCCACAGATATCCCACAAAGTATCAAGATTTAGTAGGGTATTTCAGGAGCAAAGAGTGTGATCGTTACCCCCCCACAGGGATACCGATTGCAGAATTATACTTCGGCCCGGAGCTCAACTGCAAGGGTAGAATCTACCGCATGAGGCCCACCGAAGAGAAGGAACTCCGTGCATTCTTAGATAAAAACCTAGCTTCAGCGGTTTCATACGGCGAACCACCAAACATACCCATGCCGCCCCTGTTCTGTTTGTAAAGAAAAAAGACGGTTCCTTGAGACTTTGTACTGATTACCGTGGATTAAATGCTGTCTCCATGTCCAATAAATGCCAGCTGCCATTAATCAAAGATCTCTTAGATGCGCTAGGCAAAGGCCGGATCTTCTAAAGTTGGATTTAAGAGAGGCTTATTGCAGGGTCAGAATTGCCATTTCGACGAGCACTTGGCATTTGTAAGTTTGGACAATATGAATGCTTAATAATGCCATTCAAGTTAGCTGGAGCTTTTGGAGCTTTTATGGCCCTCATCAACGGGGTTTTTTACCCAAGATTTGTTATATAAAGGGGTTGTCGTGTGCTTAGATGATGTTTTGATTTGTTCACAAACTATGGAAGAGCATGAAACTCTTGTCCGGGAGGTATTGCAGCGGTTGCCAGCCAACTCCCTCTTAGAAATTGTCAAAATGCTGTTTGTCAGTCCTCCATGGGCTATTTGGGCTATCGGATCTCACGCGATGGCTTAAAAATGGATCCTGCAAAAGATAGAAGCTGATCCTTCAATGGCCTGCCCCCACCAACAGAAAGGAATTACAATCCTTCCTTGGCTTTGCTAATTTCTATCGTGATTTTATACCTTAATTTGCTGAACTGGCCCTTCCACTCACTGATCTCTCTTCGCGCGCACCAAAGGCTAAAGGATTCCCAGGCTACTAAACCCGGGGCTCCCCTCCCTTGGTCTCATGAGATGTCAATCAGCATTCCAAGCGTCTGAAATCAGCCTTCACTACCGAGCCCATTCTGAAACACCCAGACCCCGACCTTCCTTTGCATTGGTTCACGTGGATGCGTTGGACACAAGGCGCTCAGCGCAGCCCTCTTGCAGAGAAATAAAGATGGTAGACTTGTTCCGTGTGCTTTCTTATCCAAAAAATTTTCTGGTCCTGGAGCTCCAGCTGGTTGCGTAGAGGGGATAAGGAGACTGCTATCCAAGGTGGCTCTATGCGCTTGGCGCCACTGGCTTGAAGGGGCCAAACACCCCTTCCAGGTTTGGTCGGATCACAAGAACTTGGCCGCCCTATCCACCCCCCTCAAAATGTCCACGCGGGAAACAACTACGTTGGGCTGGTTTTTTCGCCCGCTTCTCCTTCACAGTCCACTTTTTCCCTGGTAAAACCAATAAACTGGCTGATCGCGGCTGTCTACTGCGCCTTAACCGGGGAGGGGGTTGGTTCTTCATTGCGCTGATATCCCGCAGCACCATGCTCTCCCCCCTCCCAGTTGGAAGCTTAGCTGTCACTCGTTCTCAAGACCTCCACCTATCCTTCCCCTTCGCCCGTTCCCAGCCATCGTCTCCCCATTTCTGCTGGGAACTTCGAGGGAGAGCGGGAGCTCCGTGAACTGCCAGTGGAGGAAGGAGACTCCCAGCTACGTTTGGAGGGGTGGCGTTTGGAAAGCGTGGGGGGATGCTGAAAATGCGCGATGCCTCCCGCAACTTCGCAAGCAGGTTCGCGCAGCCTGCCATGATGCCGATGGCTGGACATTTTTGGCTTCCTAAAAGCGGCTGCATCTGGCCCGTCGCCAGTTCTGGTGGCGCCATGCGCCAAAGACATTGAGGCTTATATCCAAGGGGTGTATGCGGTTTTGCGCAGAGGCCAAAATCCATTTCCAGGGAAAACCCCATGGACTTTTGAAACCTCTCCCTGTTGCCTCCCGGCCCTGGGAGGTTGGCCCCGATGGATTTTATTACCCAGTTTGCGGAGAAAGTCAGGGGAAACACTGTTATTTTATGGGTGGTGGTGGATCCTGTTTTTTCCAAACAAGCACATTTCATCCCATGCACCACCATTTCCTTCCGCCCTAAATTGGCTTGGCTGTTCATCCAGCATGTCCTATAGCCTACGTTCCTCCCCCTCCAAGGTAGGTGTCCGACCACTTGGGCCCCAATTCATCTCTAAATTTTGGAAGGCTTTCCTGGACTTGTTAGGAGGAACCACCCCGGCGGTTGCATCCCCCTACGTCGATGCAAAGTGACGGTGGAGTCAGAAAGGGCCAGAACAGGACTCCTAGAACAGTACCCACGTTGTTACACTAATAACTACCATCAGAGACAATTGGTGCTTTGAAGTTGATCCCATTTGCAGAATCACGCTTACAACAAAGCGTTCATGAAGTAGTACACAAAAGACCCCCTTTGAAATTGTGTCTGGTCCTCCCTTCCCACCATTTGCCCCAACTGCCCACGGAGGCGCTACATCCTCGGAGTTCAAGCAGTGGATTTTATCCCCTGGCTGAGGGGTGGAAGGCGGTCCAGACCTTTGCCTTGCAACAAGCCAAGGGACTCACAGAAGTTTCAAGGCGGATAAACATCGTTCTGAGATTTTTCCTTCTCACGTGTTGGGGCTTGGGTTTATGCATTGTCTACTACTGAAAGACCTTAGAGAGCGTTCACAAATATTCAAGAACTTGGCAAGAAATTAGGTACAGGGCCTTTCAGGATTACAAAAAGTGATTAATGATAGTGTTATTTACTGCTTTCGTTTTACTGCAGAACTGCCCTAACTCTTTGAAGTAATATCCATCCCGAATCTTTCATTTCCAGTCTGCTCAAGGAGGCTCCCGTTTCAGATGCCTGGCCACGACCCTCCGGATGATACCCACCGACTATAATTGGTAATACAAGCTACTATAGAAATTGAGTGCTATTCCTGGACTCTCGCTTTAATCGCTTGATCGCTTGCAGTATTTGGATTCTTGGATTTGGGGTATTCTTCGGTCATAATCAATAGGGTGTATTCGAGAGAAAGTATCGATGCCCCCTCCCTTATTTCTGCTTTTCACAGCCGTGCCTTTCCACTGGAAGCCAGGGGGGGAAGGGTTTCTTCTTAGGAGAGGAGCAGAATGTAAAGATCTCAGCAATGCTGATTCTCTTCACAGTCGTTTGGCCCCTTGACTGCATTCCCTTGACTCGAGGCGATTGGAGCCCAGAATCTAAGGCTTAACCACACTGTTAGAGGGCTTATCTCATAGAGCAAGATGAGAATTCCGTTCCGATGAGAATGGGGCTGGAGACACCGGGAGGGGGATGGGACAGGGGATGTTATAACCTGTAGTTTTAGCAGGAAGCCCCATTCCTGGCATGCCGTGTGTGTGAGCTTTCTAAGATGTCTGAATAAACAGTCTTTCAACCAAAAGCCTTTTATTTCTGCCTCGTTGGAATTCCTTACATTTCCTGATGTTTAGGTGGAATCTCTTTTCCTTCACCTTGAACCCACGACTCCTGGTCTTGGTCTCTGGAGCAGCAGAAAACAAGCTTGGCTCCCTCACCAACATGACATCCCTTCAAATATCTAAACATGGCTATCATGTCACCTCTTCACCTTCGCTTCTCCAGGCTAAACTTCCCCAACTCCCTAAGTCTCTCCTTGTAGGGCAGCGATGGCAAACCTTTTCGAGACCGAGTGCCCAAACTGCAACCCAAAACCCACTTATTTATGGCAAAGTGCCAACACAGAAATTAAACCTGAATACTGAGGTTTAGTTTAGGAAAAATGGTTGGCTCCGAGGCACGTGTTACTCGGGAGTAAGCTTGGTGGTAGTCGGTGGCTTCGCTTTGAAGCAACTGTGCAACGCTTTGAACAGGTGAATCACGACCCTAGGAGGGCTTACTGAGAAGCAAGCCCCCCCACATGAAAAACTCTGTGTGCGCGTGCCCCCAGAGAGGGCTCTGAGTGCCACCTCTGGCACCCGTGCCATAGGTTTGCCACCACTGTTGTAGGGCATGGATTCCAGACCTTTGACCATTTTGGTTGCCCTCCTCTGGACTCGTTCCAGCTGGTCAATCTCCTTCCTGAATGTTCAGTTTGTGGTCTACTAAGACTCCCAGGGTGGCCCCACCCACCTGGCCTTGACCACAACCAGGGCCTTTTCTGTTGTGGCTTCAGTTCCGTGAACGGGTCTCTCTCTCTCTCTCTCTCTCTCTCTCTCTCTCTCTCTCTCTCTCTCTCTCTCTCTGTGTGTGTGTGTGTGTGTGTGTGTCTCCTTGGTAATCTTTAGGAGGCTCTGCAAGGCCTGCATGTCTGCATGCCAGGGTTTTTCAGGGTGTGTGAATGGCAGAGTCATCTTTTAAGGGGGTGGGGAGAGAGAGATTTGGGGTTTGCGATATTATTTTTGGTTTGGGATGCTGTTAACATTATTACTATAAACCTCCTTGAATACCAAGGAAAAGGGGGGTTATAAATGTTTTCATAAATAAACATTAAGGGACATTTGCAGTATAGAGCATCGTTTGGACAATCAGGGTACCACCTGCTCTCTTCCTTTGAGAGCCAGCGTGGTGTAGCTGTTAAGAGCAGGTGAACTCTAATCTGGAGGAACCGGGTTTCATTCCCTGCTCTGCCACTTGAGCTGTGGAGTCTTATCTGGTGAACCAGATTGGCTTGTGCACTCCAACATGTGCCAGCTGGGTGACCTTGGGCTAGTTGTAGTTCTTCGGAGCTCTCTCAGCCCCACCTACCTCACAAGGTGTTTGTCGTGGCGGGGGGAAGAAGGGATAGGAGATTGTCAGCCCCTTTGAGTCTCCTTGCAGGAGAGAAAGGGGGGATATAAATGCAAACTCTTCTTCTTCCTGCTGGGGACAATGGCACTGGGCCCCGTGCTGAAACCGTTGATGGTCCAAATGGAGGCAGATCTGTAGCTGATCTCTCCAGCTTCAGGTTTGGAAGTTCTTGGGAGATTTGAAGGTTGGATGGCAGAGCTCTGCAGGATGTAATAGGATAGAATTCACCCTCAAAAGCCACCATTTTCTCCAAGGGACCAGGCCTCTGTAGTGCACAGATTGGCTGTAATTCTGGCAGATCTCCAGCCGCTGCCTGGGGGTTGGCAACTCTCTGATTCTTGCAGTACTGAGCCAAGCATTATGGGAGAGGAAAACCTCTTTTCTGGTCCCGATTGCTAAGAGGACTTAGTGATCGTTTGGGGCTCTTTAGTTTGGAGAGAAGACGTCTGAGGGGGGATATGATTGAAGTCTATAAAATTATGCATGGGGTAGAAAATGTGGACAGAGAGACATTTTTCTCTCTTTCTCACAATGCTAGAACCAGGGGGCATCCATTGAAAATGCTGGCGGGGGGGGGGGAGAGAATTAGGACTAATAAAAGGAAACACTTCTTCTGCATAGCGTGTGATTGGGTGTTTGGAATAGGCTGCCACAGGAGGTGGTGATGGCCACTAACCTGGATAGCTTTAAAAGGGGCTTGGACAGATTTATGGAGGAGAAGTCGATCTATGGCTACCAATCTTGATCCTCCTTGATCTCAGATTGCAAATGCCTTAGCAGACCAGGTGCTCAGGAGCAGCAGCTGCAGAAGGCCCTTGCTTTCACCTCCTGCACGTGAGCTCCCAAGGGCACCTGGTGGGCCACTGCGAGTAGCAGAGAGCTGGACTAGATGGACTCTGGTCTGACCCAGCAGGCTCGTTCTTATGTTCTTATGTTCCTATGAGGACAGCAGATGCCGTCTCTGGAACTTGGGTGGGTTGCATGTGCATAATGGCCTCACAGGGCACACCATCTTCTTCACCAAATGATTACGTGACTTCTAAGGATCGGAGGGCTTTCAGTAGAGTTGCCATCTCTGATCTGAGAAATTCCTGGAGATTTGGTGGTGGTGCCCGTGGAGAGAGGGTAGTCTGGGAAGTCAGCTCTATAGTATACCATAGAGCAGTGGTGGCGAACCTTTGGCACTCCAGATGTTACGGACTACAATTCCCATCAGCCCCTGCCAGCATGGCCAATTGGCCATGCTGGTGAAACTGATAAGAATGATCCTCTAGTGCTCCACCATCAGCCCTGCCAGCGTAATTGGCCATGCTGGTAGAGGCTGATGAGTGTAATCCCTAATAGTGCTATCCATCAGCCCTGCCAGCGCGTGATGGCCCATGCTGGTAGGGCTTGGAAACAGTCCATAACATCTGGAGTGCCACCACGACCATAGAGTTTGCCCTTTGAAGATGCCCTTTTCCCCAGGGAACTGATCTCTATAGATGGGGGATCAATTGTATTTCCAGGAGAACTCCGGGCCCCATCTTGAGGGTGGCAACCTCGGCACTAGATCTCCTGCAATCAGCTTCAGGTCTTCTTTTTGCGCTTTGATGTATCTTTATATAGTTCACATCAAAGAATCTCATCAAACTGCAATTATATTGTAATATAAACAACCGTTCTATCTATATAACACTTATCAATACAAATGAAATACAGTGTTCTTACGTCCAAATAGCAGATGATGAATATTCTCAATTATGCTTTTCAACAGTTCATATGGAATATAACTACCCATCTATAATGCTCTTTCTCAGGCTAAGGTAAGGTTTGATCTTGAGCATGCTTCTTGATGGCCCAAGTACCCATTTGTAAAAGGATCGGGAGTTAGTCTACTATCTATCCATTTATACCAACATTGCTTTGTATTATTTCAACCAAATGTCCCAAAAGGAGGGGGAGGGGGAAAATTGGATATCACTCACAGTTACAGCATCTGAGTGTCGAATTCACTCTCCAAACTTCCAAGCAGCAGTGGCGTAGGAGGTTAAGAGCTCGTGTATCTAATCTGGAGGAACCGGGTTTGATTCCCAGCTCTGCCGCCTGAGCTGTGGAGGCTTATCTGGGGAATTCAGATTACCCTAACTCCCTCACACGCCAGCTGGGTGACCTTGGGCTAGTCACAGCTTCTTAGAGCTCTCTCAGCCCCACCTACCTCACAGGGTGTTTGTTGTGAGGGGGGAAGGGCAAGGAGATTGTCAGCCCCTTTGAGTC
The DNA here is from genome assembly GCF_021028975.2 of Sphaerodactylus townsendi. Taxonomy (NCBI): domain Eukaryota; kingdom Metazoa; phylum Chordata; class Lepidosauria; order Squamata; family Sphaerodactylidae; genus Sphaerodactylus; species Sphaerodactylus townsendi. The sequence goes on from NC_059426.1 coordinate 179,823,900, forward strand.
TCCTGCAGGAGAGAAAGGGGGATATAAATCCAAACTCCTCCTCCTCCTCCTTCCCCTCCTCCTCCTCCTCCTCCTCCTCCTCCTCCTCCTCCTCCTCCTCCTCCTCCTCCTCCTCCTCCTCCTCCTCCTCCTCTTCTTCTTCTTCTTCTTCTTCTTCTTCTTCTTCTTCTTCTTCTTCTTCTTCTTCTTCTTCTTCTTCTTCTTCTTCTTCTTCATGTGGAGGAGTAAGAAAACAAGCAGCAGTGCAGCAGTGGCGGAGCAGGAGCAGCTGTGGCGTTAAGAGCAGGAGCAGCAGTGGTTAAGAGCAGGTGCAAACCGAACCGGGTTTGATTCCCTGCTCTGCCACTTGAGCTGTGGAGGCTTAGCTGGTGACCTTGGGCTAGTCACAGTTCTTTTGAGCTCTCTCAGCCCCACCCACCTCACAGGGTATTTGCTGGGGGGGAGGGGAAGGGGAAAGCCCCTTTGAATCTCCTTACAGGAAAGGAAGGGGGAGTATAAATCCAAACTCTTCTTCTTCATAATGACTATAAGCATATATAAGGATATTGGAAGTTTGGAGAGTGAATTCATGCTCCAGACGGTCAAGGGCTTTGAAGGTGAGTACCAGAATCCATTTTGGTATCCCACCTGAAGGTAATGTAGCTGGCAGAGAACTGGCTGGAAATGCGCGCGCGCGCACACACACACACACACACACACACACACACACACACACACACACACACACACACACACACTCACAGGCATCCCAGGCCGCCGCCACGTTCTGCACCAACCGGCCCTGCACAGAGTACGTTGCAGCCGTCTTAACTTTATTGTTCCCATTTGTGCCTTATTTCGTGTCTTAATTATTAACGGCATCATGTGCCTTATGTATGAATGCAACACCCCCTCCCCCCGCCCCTTGATGAATGACAAACAAACACAATGGGGAGAACAGCAGACATAGGACCACAATGATTCCTAATGGTCAATGGGGGGGGCACTGTGGCCTCTCTCCGCCCGCCCTCCCCAGCACCTGCCAGGAAGTCTTTTTCTTGCTTACTGCTGCCATAAATATCTAATGGGCTTTTTCCCGAGCCCGTATATTTCAGTTAAATGGCTCCCGATTTCCCTTTTACTCAGGCCAGAGCTACACGGGCTGCTGAGTCAGGAATTCCCCTGGAGCTCCGGGCCAGGAAGCTGCCTCCGAAAGGACGGGAAGCAACAAACACATTCACAAACCCATCACGGCCAGGTGCCTTCTGGGAAGACCCGCTTCATCCTTTGGGCAAACTTGTGCTGCAGCCCAGTCCAAGCAACAGGGGCACCCCCCGGCTGCTGCTTGGGTTGCCACCTCTGGTTTGGGAAATTCCTGGAGATTTTTTTGATGGGTGATGGAGCCAAGGGAAGGTGGGCCTTGGGAAGGGGAGGGGCCTCCGCGGGATATAACACCATAGAGTCCACCCCGTTGGCCACGGACCTCTGTGGTTGGTTGTAATTTCATGAGGTCTCCAGCCCCACCTGGAGTCTGGGGTGCCTTGAGCAGTCAAAGAACCCGTTTGATTCCCCACTCCACATTTAGTGGTGAATTCGTTATCTGGTGAACTGGATTTGTTTTTCCCGCTCTGCCACTTGAGCTGTGGAAGCTTATCTGGGGAATTCAGATTAGCCTATGCACTCCCACACATGCCAGCTGGGTGACCTTGGGCTAGTCACAGCTTTCCGGAGCTCTCCCAGCCCCACCCACCTCACAGGGTGTTCATTGTGAGGGGGGAAGGGCAAGGAGATTGTAAGCTCCTTAGAGTCTCTTACAGGAGAGAAAGGGGGGGAAATAAACTCAAACTCTTCTTCTTCTTCTTCTTCTTCTTCTTCTTCTTCTTCTTCTTCTTCTTCTTCTTCTTCTTCTTCTTCTTCTTCTTCTTCTTCTTCTTCTTCTTCCTCCTCCTCCTCCTCCTCCTCCTCCTCCTCTAAACTGAGGACCTCAGTTTCTCCCTTTAAATCCATGCCAAACGGGGTGGATTTAAAAGGAGAATCTGGGGAAATTTGGGGGGTGCCTGCTGTCAGGAGTGCAATAGCAGCACCAAACTTTTAGGGTATATTTAGGAGACTCTCCTAATTATATTACCCAGGTTTGGTGAAGTTTGGTTCAGGGGGTCCAAGGTTATGGACCCTCAAGGGTGTAGCCCCATCTCCTATTACCTCCCATTGGAAACAATGGGGGATGGGGCACCCTCTTTGGGAGTCCATCACTCCAGCACATGCCAGCTGGGTGACCTTGGGCTAGTCACAGCTTTCCGGAGCTCTCCCAGCCCCACCCACCTCACAGGGTGTTCGTTGTGAGGGGGGTGGGGAAAGGAGTTTGTAAGCCCCTTTGAGTCTCCTTACAGGAGAGAAAGGGGAGGTACCAATCCAATTCTTCAACTCTTTTGCAGTGAATGGTGCAGAAAAAACATAAATAACCTAAATAAACAAACATACCAAATTCTCCGGCGGCAGCACTAAGACCATTGCTAGGCCCAGTTCCAGATGCAAAATTGAGCGTCTCCGGTGTCTGGGGCCATGCAAAGAGTTCTTGGCGCATCTCAGACATGGGGGTCTGGCCCGCTTCTTCGGCCTCCTCATGTACGATTCTCTTGAGGGCCCTTGGAAATGAGATCCCACGTAGATCTGTAAAGGATCGAGCGGGAGGGCTTCCTCTGCCGCCCACTGTCGCTGGCTCTCGTCTTCCAGAGCCCCTCTCCCGCTCATGTTTAATTCAGTGCCGACTCCTCATCGAAATAACATCAAGTCAAGCTTTTATTAAGATTTCTTCGCTGGAAGTCTCCGAGCAGCCCGTCTCATTAGAGTTTAAGCGTGGAGGTGAATTGCAAAATGGGAGAACCCTTTAGAAGAACAAAGTAAATTTCATGATGAATTCCGCTGAATACGGGATTCAATTAACATTTTTTTTCACCTTCTCCTTCAATGACACTCTCGGTGTTTGTGCCCACAGGGCCTAGGTTTGCTTGGCCCCCTTTCATTTGATTTCTCCAGTCTCTGGAGCCAAGGGGCTTGCTGGAGAGCGCTTAGGAGGTGCCACGGAGGAGCCGCCGCCAGCTCTTGGGGAAAACCAGCCACTCAACCATGCATCAAGATTCCTACAGCACCACCGCAGAGGCAAACGGGGCAAGTGAGGGGTGGGCCGACTGTTCGCTCGTCTGAGGCTGAACGATGCTGCAACGGAGGAAGGAAAATAGCTGTTCCTTGGATTGTCACCCGATGCTTCCTGAAATTCCGACAGAGTACAGTGTCCCCCCTTCTCCTTGCTCTCAATTTTTTTTGCCAGTTCATCATGGTGTTGTTACTTGCTGAAAGCTGAAATTCCCATCAGACAGTGACATGAATCTGATGAACGGAGGGGGGGGGGAGGGGGAGAATGACGAGAAGGATCCTTTTACACTTGGCGAGGAACATTTGGCAGCTGCCCCAGGGGGCTGAATTGATGCCTTGAATTTAGATCTCCAAAAGTGTGCCGTTCCTTCTTGCATCAAAAAATCCAAGGACAGAAAAAGGTTATGGAGGGGCGGGGAGGGTGTTTCATATAATCATCAAGTTGGAAGAGACCACCAGCCAACCCCCCTGCCAGTCAGAAACACATAATCAAAGCACCTCTGACAGGTGGCCATCCAGCCTCTGTTTAAGAAACCTTCCAAGAAGGAGACTCCACCGCTCTCCGAGGCAACGGATCCCACTGTTGTACAGCCCTGACGATCAGGAAGTTCTTCCTAATGTTTAGTGGAACCTCTTTTTCTTCACCTTGAACCCATGACTCCTGGTCCTGGTCTCTGGAGCGGCAGAAAACAAGCTTGCTTCCTCTTCGACATGGCATCCCTTCAAATATTGAAACGTGGCTACCATATCACCCCAAATGACTTCTTTTCAATGGGGGTCCTGCATTTCCAATGACTTCTTTTTCAGTGGGGGGGGGCTGCATCCTGGCATAGCATCAGGAGGCGAAGGTTTCTTTGGTGAGAGTGTGACTGAATGGTCAGGCCAGCAGAGGAGTTTTGGGTGGGTGCATGGTGAACTTGTGACTTGAAATGGGTTCCCAAGAGACTCGGAGGGTTTTCCTGGCTGTAGTAGCCCCTTTGCTTTGCTCCATTCAGCCCACCTCACCTGTGCAGAGAACATTCATGGGCCAAACCCCCTTCAATGAAGATACAAAAGTCCACTGTGTTGTGGTTGTGCAGGTGGAGGAAAACCAGTGGTGGGATCCGAAAATTTTAGTAACTGGTTCCCATGGTGATGGGATTCAAACAGTGGCGTAGCGCCAATGGGGCTGGGCGGGGCACGACAGGGGCATGGCTGAGCATTCCGGGGTGGGGCTGTGGCAAGGACGCAGGGCACGCACACCCCAGGTGCAGTTCCTTTTCACCCCACCTCTAGATTCAAAGAAACCAAAAACTGTTTACAATTGTATTACAGTAATAACTGAAGGAGGACTGTGTGCAAAGTGTTCCAAAGTGTGCCAGCAATAGGGTTGCCAAGGTCCAGGTAGACGGAAAAGCGGACCCAATTAGTAACCCCCTCTCAGCACTCACAAATAATTAGTAATCCACTCTCGGGAACTGGTGAGAACTGGCTGGATCCCACCTCTGAGGAAAACCCACCTGCTGTCAACCAATATGCCAGGCTGGCACTACACAGAGCTCCAGATCACAGGGATCACATCCCCTGGAGATGGTGGAGGCTTCAGAAGGTGGACTGTGAAGAGAGTCAGTGTGGTGTAATGGCTAAGAGTGGTGGAGTGGACTCTAATCTGGAGAACCGGGTTTGATTCTTCACTGCCCCACATGTGCAGCAGACTCTTATCTGATGAACTGGATTTGTTTCCCCGCTCCTCCACATGAAGCCTGCTGGGTGACCTCAGGGCAGTCACAGTTCTCTCTGAACTCTCTCAGCCCCACCCACCTCACAGGGTATAAACCCAAGAGCCTCTTCACTAACGTTCCTTTCTGGCCTCCTTGCTAAAAAACGAACAAACCAAAAACAGTCCACCTGCCCACTGGGTTTGAAGAGTGGGAGTGAGATGAAATGTTTGGAGGTGTAAAAAGAAGACATCCGTCTTCTTTCCTTTCCAACTGAAGGCCTGTAAAGAGCCAGGGGGTGTATTTTCCCTCTTTGAAGAATATTGGCCACACCGGAGTTATAAACTAGGGAGCAAAAACAGGCCAGCCTCATTCTGGCCCCTGCGATCGTGGATGAAATTGTACCATAAATGTCTCCAGCCCCTCGGTGTACATCACAAGGAAGGAGGGCAGCCTTCCCACTGTGGCCAAGATAAACATGGCCTCCTGCCCGGCTCTTATGTGACTAATGTGGGGAAGGAAGCCATCCGTTTGCCAAAAACTAGGTACCTTTATTTGTGGGGCGTGCAGGCGTGGACTGACAAATCACCCATGCCCAGAACCTCAACTCTTCCAAACATGAATCCAAAAAAGGATTTTTAACATACACATGGGGGCAACTAATGCTCATGCTGACCGTCAAGAGTCCAGTGGTCATTACCATTGCTAAATTAATGGATCTTGAAAACAGACAGTCAAAACAAGAGTGCGATGAGAAGTGGGAAGTCTATTTTTATATATACAATAGGTCCTGTCGGTCTATCCGGTCCTAATAGGTCTACCCGGTCTGTCTGTCTGCCAGTCTACCCAGTCCTAATGGTATCTATTTGTGTCTATCTGTCATCTGTCATCTATCATCTATTTATTTTATTTTTTTATTTTTTCAACTTATTAGTCACCCTCCCCCAATGGGCTCAGGGTGACGTACAACGTTTAAAAATATAAATAGTAATTAAAACTTGCTATAATAGTTTAAAACTATTAGTATTTATACCCCGCCCTCCCTAGCAGGACTCAGGGTGGCAAACAACACAAATAACATCAAACAATAATAAATCAGTAACAATATAACTAACCATAAACAGTAAAAGCAACTACAGATGGCAAAAAATCCCAACCACCCCCAACTGCACCCACGAGAGGCCAACAATGATAGCGGACATGCCAGCTGGATACATGGGAATGCCTGGTGAAAAAGCTCCGTCTTACAGGCCCTGCGGAACTCATTCAAGTCCCGCAGGCCCTGATCTCACCAGGGAGCTTATTCCACTAGGTAGGGCCAGGGTGGAAAAGGTCCTGACCCTTGTAGAAATCAGCCAAATCTCCTTCTGGCCAGGGATCTCTAGCAGGTTCCCCTCCAATGTTGCTGAATCAATTTAATAATAATAACAATAACAATAATAACAATAATAACAATAATATAATGTATAGTAACAATGACAACAATGTAACAATAATAGTAGTAGTAGTAGTAGTAGTAGTAGTAGTAGTAGTAGTAGTAGTAGTCCCCAGTGACAGCAGGGTCATTGAAAAGGAACACGAGAAGGTCACTAGATACCACGATTTGAAAGTCAGGCTTCAGCATCTATAGCTTAGGCAGCTGGGGTCGTCCCAGTGAGTAGTGTGCACGCTGGAAACCGTCCCAAAAACACTAGGGCAACACTTGGAAACATCTTTGAATTATTAGAATTAGCATCATCAACCCCAGAAGGCAGCCCTACTGGGATCCATACGGATGCTACGCTGAAACATTACAACTTCCCTGGGCCTCTGGATGAGGCTTGGTGTAATGAGGGCTGTGCTCCAACTAAAGATCCCAGCAGCTGTTAAATCTACAATAATAACAATAATAACAATAATAACAATAATAATACCTGGTGACAACAGGGTCACTGAAAAAGAACATGAGAAGGTCACTAAAAACCACGATTTGAAAATTGAGATTCAGTGGCTTTGGCACAAACCATCTGAGGTCGTCCCAGTGGTAATTGGCACACTGGGTGCCATTCTGAAAACACTGGGGCAGCACTTGAAACATCTTCAGATCAACAAAATCAACATCTGTCAGATTCAGAAGGCAGCCCTGCCGGGATTCACATGAATACTATTCAGATACATGACAACGTCCTGGACCTCTGGGTGGGACTCGAATTGTCATGAAATGCCAACAACAATCAACTCAAGAACTGACAGCTGTGATATTAAACAAAATTAAATAATAATACAAATGGAGATTAAAATTAGATTCAGAAGAACTAAATGAATATGTTAATATGTTATTAATATGTTAGTAGCTAAGGCTATAAGTAATTGTTCATTTGACATATTTGAATAGCAGAATGTTAGGTGAAATATGTAAAATGGAAAGTTCTCGGCAGATGACAGACAGACAGACAGACAGACAGACAGACAGACAGACAGACAGACAGACAGACAGACAGACAGACAGACAGACAGACAGATAGATAGATAGATAGATAGATAGATAGATAGATAGATAGATAGATAGATAGATAGATAGATAGATAGATAGATAGATAGATAGTCTGGGCATGATCCTGGCACCTCTTTACCCATAATGAGGCATCCTATGATCTTGGACTTCTTCCTTCAGAAATCTATTTTGAGTTACTTCCCTCTGAGCTGACTCCCCCCCCACCACAAAGCCTTCAGCTGACTCCTTGATCTGCCCGCAAACTGTGAGTGGTGTGTGTGTGTGTTTTTGTTGCAAAACAAACGGACGTGTCCCTTGTTTCAGGCGGAAGGCCTCTTGATGCAGAGCAGGTTAGCCCTGCTTTATATGCACTACGTGGGGTTTTGTATCTGGAAACATTTTGATGTATCTGCTCTTTCATTTTTAATGAAAACTTTTCAGCTGCTCAAAGGAAAGGTCATTGTGGTGCATTTAGAGTACAAATCATTGCACATGAAATGGAAAACATCAAGTGATGGAAGATATGACGGGGCCGAGGGGGGGCGGCGGAATCTGAGTCTGCAGGCCTCTGGGGCACTCATGGCTTTATTGTCTAGGCAGCTCTGCATCCATGGCCTTCGGGGGGGAATACAAAGGAGGCACAAGTTTCTGGTCCTTATGAAAACAGACTCCTGCGGGGGCAACTTTGACAATCTTTAATCTTCAACTTTTGTCATTTAGTCCGCCAGGCCCTCTCGGTGTGGTTGATTAGTTTAAATTGTAATGAATTGGGGGGGGGGGCGCTTGGAATGTTAGTAGGTTTTCTTAGGTCGATTCCTCACTTGTGTTATTGACCTAAGTTCGAGCTGCGTTCGACCTAAGTGCTCCGCACAACCACTGGGATCGACGTGGTTTTGTACCTGCTTTGCCCCGTGTAATGGTCAAATTTCCGACTCCAGTTGGGAACTGCTACTTTTTCAGGGAACCACGCTCGAACTCAGCTCGATTCCAATAAAGTGCGGAATCTCTGGCACCAGGAATCCCCCATTCAGCCAATCATAGCTGAGTGTTTCGGGCATGCATACACCTTCGTCCCTCCATTCCTGTGGCAGTTTTTAAAATAATGTGTGTGGGGATAGATGGAACATGGCCGTAGACCAGTAGCCAATCGGAACGGAGCAGCAAAGAGGCACAGGATGATCCCGCCCTCCGAGCTGGGATCAAGCTGGTTGCAGTGGGGAACAACAATGGCTTTGACCTGGGTCAGTACCCTTCTCAGGGAACTGGGTCGAACCTATTTTACTTGTGTGCGGAATCGCCCTTAGATGTTTTAATACACACAGAGAGACACACACAGAGACACAGACAGACAAACAATATATATTTGGAAAACAGCAAGTGATGGAAGATACAATATATTTGTGTTTGTGTTTGTGTTTGTGTTTGTGTTTGTGTTTATGTTTGTGTTTGTGTGTGTGTGTGTGTGTGTGTGTGTGTGTGTGTGTGTGTGTGTGTGTGTGTGTGTGTGTGTGTGTGTTGTAAAACATTCCAAGCCTGAAATGGGACGGGAGGCATATTAAATCCAATTAACAACAACAATTTTAAAAAATGACAACAACCTTTTGGGGAAAATCTGCAAGTGATGCCGGTCTGCTCTAGTGATCACTAGAAACTCTTTGGTTTTACTGTAAAGTTTCTGGTGATTCCTAGAAAGATGTGACATCACTTTGGGGTTTCCTTGCCAATATCCTATCATTGCTGATTGTGCCATCCTGAGGTTCCCTCCCTCCAGTCCCCTGCACTGCCCCGGACATACCTGTCAGTCCTCGTTACATTCCCAACAGATATCCCAGAAACAGAAGAAGCCAGCTCTCGTACAACCGTCAGGTGCCGTCTCTAGTTGGATATACTCATTGTCCGTCCTGTTGCATTTAGGGACCTTAGAGGTGGCACACACTTAACCTGGCATGTTTACACGTGAAATCACTTTCAGAAACATTAATCAGCATTAGGGTTTCCAGGTCTGGGTTGGGAAATTCCTGGATATTTGGGGATAGAGTCTGGGGAGGAGGGAGTTTGAGGACATGAGGGACGTAAGGAGGGGTGGGATGCCCTCAAATCGACTCTCCAAAGCAGCCATTTTCTGATTCCTGTAGTCTGGAAGCTGGTTGTAATTCCAGGAGAACGCTTGGTCTGACCAGTGGTCTGCCAGCCCTAGTAAGACGCATCTAACAAAACAACAGGCCCTTAGACTTCAATGGGGCTTCGGAGTGTCCCAAGCACGTTGTGGCAACTGCCTCTTGGCAATTCTCCATATGGCCCCTCCGGTGGGCCCAATTATTATTCTCCCCACCCCCAATAGAATCACAGAGTTGGAAGAGACCCCAAGGGCCATCCGGTCCAACCCCCTGCCATGCAGGAACACACCATCAAAGCTCTCCTGTCAGATGGCCATCCAGCCTCTCTTTTAAAACCCCCACAGAAGGAGACTCCACCACACTCTGAGGTGGTGCATCCCACTGTAAGAAAGTTCTTCCTAATGTTTACACTGAATCTCCTTCACCTCAAACCAATTACTCCTGGTCCTACTTTCTGGGGCTACAGAAAACGAACTTGCTCCCTCACCAACATGACGTCCCTTCAAATATCTAAACATGGCTATCATGTCACCTCTTGACTTTCTCTTCACCAAACTAAACATCCCCAGCTCCCTAAGTCTCTCCTCGTAGGGCATGGACTGCAGACCTTTGACCACTTTGGTTGCCCTCCTCTGGACCCGTTCCAGCTTGTCAACATCCTTATTGAATTGCGGTGTTCAGAACTGAACACAGGATTCCAGGTGAGGTCTAACCAATGCAGAATAGAGAGGCACAATTACATCCCTGGCTCTAGACACTGTGCTCATATTGATACAGCCCAGAACCGCATTGGCTTTCTTAGCAAGCTCAGGCCTGGGATGAGTCTCCTGGCTAAATAGAGCATTTGTGGCAGGAAGGGAAGGGAAGGTGCGCGGATCCTCCAGGAGTTTTTCCGGTCTCGTCCTCAGCTGACCCCGGCTGCCGGGGCCGTTCCGTCTCTGCTGTCTCCACACCTCACCCGCCACCCTTTGCCCGAGCGCTGAATCCAGAGGAGAAGCAGATCCCTCCCGACGGGGGCTGCTCCTCCTCATCCGTTTCTCCCGACACTTTGCGATTCCAACTGACAGATTAATCTTCCGGGCCGTCACGGGAGCCATGTGGTGTGTAAATACCTATGATTTCTCCCGTCCCACGCTCCCCCCCCCCGTACAAGGTAATTCCTAAAGCTGTTAATTCCACGAAGGAGAGACCGAGGAAGGTGGAAGGCAATTTGCTGGTGTTAGATGAAGGCTGACATAAGTCCAACAGGCAAAGCGCAGTGACTGAAGGGCATGACAGTTAAGAGCAGAAAAGGACCCCTTGTACCCACTGTGGCTGGCTGAGGGTCTCCTCTGGAGTCCACCAATGAAGCCCCATAAACAGGGTGCCACAGCGAGCAGAGAGCTGCGCTGAGTGGAGACCCTGCAGCTATGGAGCTCCCTGCCCTTCCTTGCAGCTTTCCATCTGCAGGTCATGAGTTTGGGAAAGGGCTCTGTTTTAAGCTGCTTATGAGAGACGCAGGCGCATGAACAGGTTAGTGGACGTTGCTTTCGCCCCCTCTCCTCAAGGGCTTCTTCTGCTGAGAACAGATTTACCTGCCCCCCTCCCTCCTGCCTCCAAGAAGCCAAGAGTTTGATTTCATCCTCACAATCACACTGTCGGATAGGTTAAGGGACAGGGATTGTTTGTTTATTGTTGTTTATTTTATTAAATAGCTACACTGCCCTTCCACTCTTGGGTTTCCAGCAGAACACGGACATAATCTAACTGCAACGATCAATAGAATAAAAAAACCCTATACATTTAAAAAAACTATATATAATTTCTATATGGCAGTGGTGGCAAACCTTTGGCACTCCAGATGTTATGGACTACAATTCCCATCAGCCCCTGCCAGCATGGTCAATTGGCCACACTGGCAGGGGCTGATGGGAATTGTAGTCCATGACATCTGGAGTGCCAAAGGTTCACCACCATGGCTATATGGCAATAAAATATCTGAATTTCATCTGAGCTCCCTAAAAATGAAAGAGGGAGGGAGAAGATGGAAAAAGGGGGGAGGCCAGGAATGGTGTACAATTGCTACCCTCAAGCATATGGCCGGGTTGGACAGCCCCGTCTTTCAGGCCCTGTGGAGCTGCATTAGATCCTGAAGGACCCTGGTCTCATAAGACAGAGGGTTCCTTCAGGCTGGGGCCAGGGCTGAAAAGGCCCTGGCTCTACAGGAGACCAGTCAGACTTCCCTCGGGCCAGGGGACCACAGATCAATTTTCACTCAATGATCAGAGGTTCTTCAGGGGATGTAATGGGAGAGAGAGAGCGAGAGCGAGAGCGAGAGCGAGAGCGAGAGCGAGAGCGAGCGAGCGAGCGAGCGAGCGAGCGAGAGAGAGAGAGAGAGAGAGAGAGAGAGAGAGAGAGAGAGAGAGAGAGAGAGAGAGAGAGAGAGAGAGAGAGAGAGCTTAACCCAGAGTGTCGCCTACGGCCATACCACCCTGAACACGCCCGATCTCGTCTGATCTCGGAAGCTAAGCAGGGTCGGGCCTGGTTAGTACTTGGATGGGAGACCGCCTGGGAATACCGGGTGCTGTAGGTTAACCCAGGGTGTTCAAGTGAGCCACATGGCACAATGAGGATTTGGAAGTGTATGGTCGAAGGCTTTCACGGCCGGAATCACTGGGGTGTTGTGGGTTTCCAGGGTTGCATGGCCTTGTTCCAGTAGCATTTTCTGCTGATGTTTCGCCTGCATCTGTGGCCGGCATCTTCAGAGGATCTGATGGCAGTAAAGCAAGTGGAGTATGTCCAGGGTGGGAGAAAGAACCATTTGCATTGGTTAACAAGTGTAAAGGGTGCAGCTAGCAAGTGTGATTTGCATGTGTTGAGTGGGATCCACCCATTTTAGCCTGTGAGTTGTTGGGATAAGTGCTCCTGGTAGTTGGAGATTATCTCTTTATCGTAGTTAGCAGAGCGGCACGGGTGGCTAGAACACAGCAGAAGCCCTTACCTCGTGAGTGTGCGTGTGCGTGATGAATCCCAATGTGCGGCAAGCTTACACAAAAGAAAGTCGGAGTCAGTTATAGTTTCTAATCTTATAAAAAAGAGTATTTATTAGTGAACTCCATTCTTGATAGAAAGGTAGGTAGATAGAGTCACTCTGCTATCCTAATCTAGCTGGATGGAGATGGATGCGAGGAGCATCCATCCTCTCTCTAGGCATGGTAGGAAGAAGTGGTGAGAAGGGGTAGAGGAAGAAGCCGGAAGGAAGGAAGTCCCTGAGAGTTTCAGTCTAACATCAAAAGGATAGAACCAGCATGATAGAGTAAAGGTGTCAAATCCCGAGGTCCCTATCTAGCCACTAGGTCTCTAGTAAAAACCCCTCTGTAGGTTGAGGCAGGAAACAGCGTAACAAAGTCCTTCACTTCCGACATGAGTAACCATGAAGAGAGCATAATCACCTAGTGAGGGCGTCTGCATAGTGGTAGCCTGGCCTTTTGATCCCTTTGGTTGCTTCCTGCCTGGAGGCATCAAAGGATGGTGTTTGAAAGTGGATTTTCTCGCCAGTAGCAGCCAACTCTCCAACTTCGACACTGAAGAGGCTTCCCAAATGATAGGGGTATAAAAGAGTTGCATCCAGTTCCAGTCATTGACTTATTCAGTCATAATTGTTGCCATTTTTTTTGCGTTCTACTCTTGATTGTGCAGATTTATCTGTATTTTATATGATCTTGACTTAAAGCTTCAGACTCAATTCACACGGCATCTGTTTTCAGTGTAGATCGTGCCCACGCATAATGAGCGTGTGATGCGCTGTTTTATTTCATTTTATTTCATTTTATTTTATGATTTTACATTTTATGTTTTTATTACTATTGATTGTTTCCTGATTGCTTACTAGACCTATATGACAATCATTAAGTGCTGTACCTTATGATTCTTGACAAATGTATTTTTCTTTTATGTACACTGAGAGCATAGGCACCGGAGACAAATTCCTTGTGTGTCCAATCACACTTGGCCAATAAAGATTCTATTCTATTCTATTCTATTCTATTCTGTGGTGATTTATTAGTGCACAGATTTTTTTAAAGAATCAGGCCCAGTGGCACAAGGCAGAACCAGAACAGAAAGCAGGGCTTTTAGGATCAACACCGCCCAGGTGAACAATTTGAAATGTTACCTTAAAAACACTCTCCTAAAACTGGTCCATATGTAGGCATAAACAAAATACTCCTGGCTGCTTTCTGCCTTTCTCTGATTGTTCTGCAGATGACTACTAAAGGGCAAGGGAGGGCATTTCATCTGCATTGTTGAAGGCGTTCATGGCCAGAATCACTAGTGTGTTGTGGGTTTCCCAGGTTGTGTAGCCGTGTTCCATAGCATTTTCTCCTGATGTTTCGCCTGCATCTGTGGCTGGCATCTTCCCAGGATCTGATGGTAGTAAACAGTGGTGGGATCCAAAAATTTTAGTAACAGGTTCCCAAGGTGGTGGGATTCAAACAGTGGTGTAGCACCAATGGGGCTAGGCAGGGCATGGCGTGGGCGTAGCCTGACATTCCGGGGGCGGGGCATTAATAATTTCTCTGTTACTGTAAAAAACTCTTACTGTAAAAAAAGTTCCTAATTTCCAGCTGGTATCTTTCTGTACATAATTTAAACTCATTCTAGCAAGTCCTATTGTCTGCTGCCAACAGAAACAACAACTTCTCCTCTAATTGACTGCCTGTCAAATACTTAACACTTTCAAATACTTAATTTTGTTTCTAGAAATCAAAAGAAGGAGACGTTCCTTAAACAAGGAACTTTACCGTATTTCTAAAACATTTTTTAAAACAGCCCAACAGGGAGAATTATCCCGTTTTCTACCTTTGCTAACCAGCCACATAGGAAACAACAGGACTTTATGATTTTTGGACCTAATGGGATTTCTAACGAAAAAGCAGACCCAGTTAGTCACCCCCTCTCGGCACACACCAATAATTAGTAACCCCCTCTCGGGAACTGGTGAGAACCTGCTGGATCCCACCTCTGGTAGTAAAGCAAGTGGAGTCTATATACCAGTTTGGAGAAAGTGCAGCTGGCACACGGCCATACAACCTGGAAAACCCACAATACACTAGGTATTTCATCTGTCCCTCTCTTGCAGACGCATGCAAAATGTCTTGTGCGAAAAAAACCCCCACCCTTGGAACCGTTTTGCAGCGTGATACGCACGTCCCCTGTTTTCAGGCAGCATTTCAATCAGGGCTACCTCGTGCGGGCGACGACCGGCAGAAAGTTCAGGTTGACCTCTTTTAGAAAGACACCGTGAAGAGAGGCTGACGGCGAGCCTCGTGTCATTAACAATTTCCCTCGCGGCCCTACAAGATCTGAATCAACCGGACAGCCGGCTTAATGAAGCTTCAGATGGGTGGAAAGGTTACGCTCAAATTTGCTGACAAGGAGAGATTGCTCTTTGTGGGTTCACCGTCCGACATTTGCCTCCTCCTGCTTCCAAAATGATCAGACAAAGGAAGGCTTGTGGCTCCTTCCAGAGAGGTGAGCTGATTTCCTGGCTGGGTGAACTCTTTGATCCAAAGCACCTGCAGGTACACGCCCTGCGCCCGTGTCGCTTTGTTACGGCGTCCTGGTTCTTAATGAACAAGAGTTTGATGACGGACTTCACATAATTTCAGTTGGCTTGAATATCAAATACATGTTAGTTAAATCTCTCAAATGTGATAGAACACACAGATCAAGGGTCGGTCTTCAAGGGCTGGACCTAGCTTCATCTGGGCAGGGTGGCTCCCAAGCGCATGAAACTTGTTAACATCTCTTCACTGACTTATGCGTGGCATGTAGCCATTGAGGAAGTGGCTGTCATTTAAGGACATCTTACAAAACACCTCCCCCCCCTCTTCGCCCACACAGCCTTAGGCCACTGAGACATATATTTGGTTCTTGAATAGGAAAGTAGCTGAAGTCTCAGGTGCCACAACACTGTCGTTTTAGCTGCAGGGCCTTAACTCGTCCACCCTGGTCAAACATCTTTATGTAACACTTTCACACTTCAATGGGCATCAGCACTTGGGTTGTTCTGTCTCCTGAGCTGACTGTTCTGCTTATTTTGGATTTAATACTGAAGTCAGGAAGCATCCCTCCTGTGTGGGATTCTTTCTTTCTTTCTTTCTTTCTTTCTTTCTTTCTTTCTTTCTTTCTTTCTTTCTTTCTTTCTTTCTTTCTTTCTTTCTTTCTTTCTTTCTTTCTTTCTTTCTTTCTTTCTTTCTTTCTTTCTTTCTTTCTTTCCCCCCCCCACCCCCCCCCCCCCCCCCCCCCCCCCCCCCCCCCCCCCCCCCCCCCCCCCCCCCCCCCCCCCCCCCCCCCCCCCCCCCCCCCCCCCCCCCCCCCCCACCCCCCCCCCCCCCCCCCCCCCCCCCCCCCACCCCCCCCCCCCCCCACCCCCCCCCCCCCCCACCCCCCCCCCCCCCCACCCCCCCCCCCCCCCACCCCCCCCCCCCCCCACCCCCCCCCCCCCCCACCCCCCCCCCCCCCCACCCCCCCCCCCCCCCACCCCCCCCCCCCCCCACCCCCCCCCCCCCCCACCCCCCCCCCCCCCCACCCCCCCCCCCCCCCACCCCCCCCCCCCCCCACCCCCCCCCCCCCCCACCCCCCCCCCCCCCCACCCCCCCCCCCCCCCACCCCCCCCCCCCCCCACCCCCCCCCCCCCCCACCCCCCCCCCCCCCCACCCCCCCCCCCCCCCACCCCCCCCCCCCCCCACCCCCCCCCCCCCCCACCCCCCCCCCCCCCCACCCCCCCCCCCCCCCACCCCCCCCCCCCCCCACCCCCCCCCCCCCCCACCCCCCCCCCCCCCCACCCCCCCCCCCCCCCACCCCCCCCCCCCCCCACCCCCCCCCCCCCCCACCCCCCCCCCCCCCCACCCCCCCCCCCCCCCACCCCCCCCCCCCCCCACCCCCCCCCCCCCCCACCCCCCCCCCCCCCCACCCCCCCCCCCCCCCACCCCCCCCCCCCCCCACCCCCCCCCCCCCCCACCCCCCCCCCCCCCCACCCCCCCCCCCCCCCACCCCCCCCCCCCCCCACCCCCCCCCCCCCCCACCCCCCCCCCCCCCCACCCCCCCCCCCCCCCACCCCCCCCCCCCCCCACCCCCCCCCCCCCCCACCCCCCCCCCCCCCCACCCCCCCCCCCCCCCACCCCCCCCCCCCCCCACCCCCCCCCCCCCCCACCCCCCCCCCCCCCCACCCCCCCCCCCCCCCACCCCCCCCCCCCCCCACCCCCCCCCCCCCCCACCCCCCCCCCCCCCCACCCCCCCCCCCCCCCACCCCCCCCCCCCCCCACCCCCCCCCCCCCCCACCCCCCCCCCCCCCCACCCCCCCCCCCCCCCACCCCCCCCCCCCCCCACCCCCCCCCCCCCCCACCCCCCCCCCCCCCCACCCCCCCCCCCCCCCACCCCCCCCCCCCCCCACCCCCCCCCCCCCCCACCCCCCCCCCCCCCCACCCCCCCCCCCCCCCACCCCCCCCCCCCCCCACCCCCCCCCCCCCCCACCCCCCCCCCCCCCCACCCCCCCCCCCCCCCACCCCCCCCCCCCCCCACCCCCCCCCCCCCCCACCCCCCCCCCCCCCCACCCCCCCCCCCCCCCACCCCCCCCCCCCCCCACCCCCCCCCCCCCCCACCCCCCCCCCCCCCCACCCCCCCCCCCCCCCACCCCCCCCCCCCCCCACCCCCCCCCCCCCCCACCCCCCCCCCCCCCCACCCCCCCCCCCCCCCACCCCCCCCCCCCCCCACCCCCCCCCCCCCCCACCCCCCCCCCCCCCCACCCCCCCCCCCCCCCACCCCCCCCCCCCCCCACCCCCCCCCCCCCCCACCCCCCCCCCCCCCCACCCCCCCCCCCCCCCACCCCCCCCCCCCCCCACCCCCCCCCCCCCCCACCCCCCCCCCCCCCCACCCCCCCCCCCCCCCACCCCCCCCCCCCCCCACCCCCCCCCCCCCCCACCCCCCCCCCCCCCCACCCCCCCCCCCCCCCACCCCCCCCCCCCCCCACCCCCCCCCCCCCCCACCCCCCCCCCCCCCCACCCCCCCCCCCCCCCACCCCCCCCCCCCCCCACCCCCCCCCCCCCCCACCCCCCCCCCCCCCCACCCCCCCCCCCCCCCACCCCCCCCCCCCCCCACCCCCCCCCCCCCCCACCCCCCCCCCCCCCCACCCCCCCCCCCCCCCACCCCCCCCCCCCCCCACCCCCCCCCCCCCCCACCCCCCCCCCCCCCCACCCCCCCCCCCCCCCACCCCCCCCCCCCCCCACCCCCCCCCCCCCCCACCCCCCCCCCCCCCCACCCCCCCCCCCCCCCACCCCCCCCCCCCCCCACCCCCCCCCCCCCCCACCCCCCCCCCCCCCCACCCCCCCCCCCCCCCACCCCCCCCCCCCCCCACCCCCCCCCCCCCCCACCCCCCCCCCCCCCCACCCCCCCCCCCCCCCACCCCCCCCCCCCCCCACCCCCCCCCCCCCCCACCCCCCCCCCCCCCCACCCCCCCCCCCCCCCACCCCCCCCCCCCCCCACCCCCCCCCCCCCCCACCCCCCCCCCCCCCCACCCCCCCCCCCCCCCACCCCCCCCCCCCCCCACCCCCCCCCCCCCCCACCCCCCCCCCCCCCCACCCCCCCCCCCCCCCACCCCCCCCCCCCCCCACCCCCCCCCCCCCCCACCCCCCCCCCCCCCCACCCCCCCCCCCCCCCACCCCCCCCCCCCCCCACCCCCCCCCCCCCCCACCCCCCCCCCCCCCCACCCCCCCCCCCCCCCACCCCCCCCCCCCCCCACCCCCCCCCCCCCCCACCCCCCCCCCCCCCCACCCCCCCCCCCCCCCACCCCCCCCCCCCCCCACCCCCCCCCCCCCCCACCCCCCCCCCCCCCCACCCCCCCCCCCCCCCACCCCCCCCCCCCCCCACCCCCCCCCCCCCCCACCCCCCCCCCCCCCCACCCCCCCCCCCCCCCACCCCCCCCCCCCCCCACCCCCCCCCCCCCCCACCCCCCCCCCCCCCCACCCCCCCCCCCCCCCACCCCCCCCCCCCCCCACCCCCCCCCCCCCCCACCCCCCCCCCCCCCCACCCCCCCCCCCCCCCACCCCCCCCCCCCCCCACCCCCCCCCCCCCCCACCCCCCCCCCCCCCCACCCCCCCCCCCCCCCACCCCCCCCCCCCCCCACCCCCCCCCCCCCCCACCCCCCCCCCCCCCCACCCCCCCCCCCCCCCACCCCCCCCCCCCCCCACCCCCCCCCCCCCCCACCCCCCCCCCCCCCCACCCCCCCCCCCCCCCACCCCCCCCCCCCCCCACCCCCCCCCCCCCCCACCCCCCCCCCCCCCCACCCCCCCCCCCCCCCACCCCCCCCCCCCCCCACCCCCCCCCCCCCCCACCCCCCCCCCCCCCCACCCCCCCCCCCCCCCACCCCCCCCCCCCCCCACCCCCCCCCCCCCCCACCCCCCCCCCCCCCCACCCCCCCCCCCCCCCACCCCCCCCCCCCCCCACCCCCCCCCCCCCCCACCCCCCCCCCCCCCCACCCCCCCCCCCCCCCACCCCCCCCCCCCCCCACCCCCCCCCCCCCCCACCCCCCCCCCCCCCCACCCCCCCCCCCCCCCACCCCCCCCCCCCCCCACCCCCCCCCCCCCCCACCCCCCCCCCCCCCCACCCCCCCCCCCCCCCACCCCCCCCCCCCCCCACCCCCCCCCCCCCCCACCCCCCCCCCCCCCCACCCCCCCCCCCCCCCACCCCCCCCCCCCCCCACCCCCCCCCCCCCCCACCCCCCCCCCCCCCCACCCCCCCCCCCCCCCACCCCCCCCCCCCCCCACCCCCCCCCCCCCCCACCCCCCCCCCCCCCCACCCCCCCCCCCCCCCACCCCCCCCCCCCCCCACCCCCCCCCCCCCCCACCCCCCCCCCCCCCCACCCCCCCCCCCCCCCACCCCCCCCCCCCCCCACCCCCCCCCCCCCCCACCCCCCCCCCCCCCCACCCCCCCCCCCCCCCACCCCCCCCCCCCCCCACCCCCCCCCCCCCCCACCCCCCCCCCCCCCCACCCCCCCCCCCCCCCACCCCCCCCCCCCCCCACCCCCCCCCCCCCCCACCCCCCCCCCCCCCCACCCCCCCCCCCCCCCACCCCCCCCCCCCCCCACCCCCCCCCCCCCCCACCCCCCCCCCCCCCCACCCCCCCCCCCCCCCACCCCCCCCCCCCCCCACCCCCCCCCCCCCCCACCCCCCCCCCCCCCCACCCCCCCCCCCCCCCACCCCCCCCCCCCCCCACCCCCCCCCCCCCCCACCCCCCCCCCCCCCCACCCCCCCCCCCCCCCACCCCCCCCCCCCCCCACCCCCCCCCCCCCCCACCCCCCCCCCCCCCCACCCCCCCCCCCCCCCACCCCCCCCCCCCCCCACCCCCCCCCCCCCCCACCCCCCCCCCCCCCCACCCCCCCCCCCCCCCACCCCCCCCCCCCCCCACCCCCCCCCCCCCCCACCCCCCCCCCCCCCCACCCCCCCCCCCCCCCACCCCCCCCCCCCCCCACCCCCCCCCCCCCCCACCCCCCCCCCCCCCCACCCCCCCCCCCCCCCACCCCCCCCCCCCCCCACCCCCCCCCCCCCCCACCCCCCCCCCCCCCCACCCCCCCCCCCCCCCACCCCCCCCCCCCCCCACCCCCCCCCCCCCCCACCCCCCCCCCCCCCCACCCCCCCCCCCCCCCACCCCCCCCCCCCCCCACCCCCCCCCCCCCCCACCCCCCCCCCCCCCCACCCCCCCCCCCCCCCACCCCCCCCCCCCCCCACCCCCCCCCCCCCCCACCCCCCCCCCCCCCCACCCCCCCCCCCCCCCACCCCCCCCCCCCCCCACCCCCCCCCCCCCCCACCCCCCCCCCCCCCCACCCCCCCCCCCCCCCACCCCCCCCCCCCCCCACCCCCCCCCCCCCCCACCCCCCCCCCCCCCCACCCCCCCCCCCCCCCACCCCCCCCCCCCCCCACCCCCCCCCCCCCCCACCCCCCCGCCCCCCCCCCCCCCAGTCCCCCCCCACACCCCCCCCCCCCCCGACGCCCACCTCCGCCCCGCCCCCCCCCCCCCCGACCCACCCCCCCCCCCCCCCCCCCCCCCCCCCCACCCCCCCCCCCCCCCAAGCCCCAACCCCCCCACCCCCCCCCAGCCCCCCAACCCCCACCCCCCCCAACCCCCCCCTCCCCCCACAACCCCCCGCCCCCCACCCTCCCCCCCCCCCAAACCCCCCCCCCCCCCCCACCCCCCCCCCCCCCCACCCCCCCCCCCCCCCACCCCCCCCCCCCCATCCTCCAGATTAGATACACGAGCTCTTAACCTCCTACACCACTGCTGTTAAGAGCTTATAAAAGGAGCAGCAGTGGTGTAGGAGGTTAAGAGCTTGCATATCTAATCTGGAGGAACCAGGTTTGATTCCCAGCTCTGCCGCCTGAGCTGTGGAGGCTTATCTGGGGAATTCAGATTAGCCTGTACACTCCCACACATGCCAGCTGGGTGACCTTGGGCTAGCCACAGCTTCTCGGAGCTCTCTCAGCCCCACCCACCTCACAGGGTGTTTGTTGTGAGGGGGGAAGGGCAAGAAGATTGTGAGCCCCTTTGAGTCTCCTGCAGGAGAGAAAGGGGGGATAGAAATCCAAACTCTTCTTCTTCTTCTTCTTCTTCTTCTTCTTCTTCTTCTTCTTCTTCTTCTTCTTCTTCTTCTTCTTCTTCTTCTTCTTCTTCTTCTTCTTCTTCTTCTTCTTCTTCTTCTTCTTCTTCTTCTTCTTCTTCTTCTTCTTCTTCTTCTTCTTCTTCTTCTTCTTCTTAATTACATTTCAAGCTTTCAGCTGGGCTGCCCGGCTTCCTTTTGTTTTTCAAAAACAAATCCTTCACCCCTAGAACCTCCACCCCTTCATTCCATTCCCCCCCCACACCACCACCATAAACACACACACACATGTATTCCTGGACTGCCTATAGACAGCCACCGCTGCAAAGTGGTCTAAATCAGAGATGTTAATTGAATGTTAATTGAAGGACCCACTCCTGTGCCTTCCTGCAGTGATCGGACTAGGCTGTCCCCAAAGAACAAGGGAAACAGGCAAACAAACCTTTTTAAACACAGGGAAGAAAGACTGCTTGAATCAGAAAATGTGCAGAATCTGGGCATCGGGCCCCCTTCCCCGTCTCAGCACCGCAGGGTCTCATTTGGTTGTGATATTTCAGGGGTGGCAATCATTGTGCGCTATTAGGAACTATTGTAAAAACAATAATTCCACGGGTGCCTTTGTAACTTGGCTATGGTCAAACGAGAAGTTGGTCACGGCTAGCCCCAGCTGGGTGGAAAACCCTGCAAGAGCTGCTTGCCCCCGGACCAAGGGGGCTCTCCGGCAAAGGGAGGCGGCCGGAGGAGGTGATTTACGGGCTTTTCTTGTCCCCACTACTGAAGCTCCATCCCTCTTCCAGACTGAACTTTCAGAAATGACTGAAAAATCAATAATGAGGATTGTAAGGTCAGGCGGAGGATTCTCCAAGCCAGAGTCTTAATTTCGGAACCAATTTGCCAAGTGTCAGCGGCGGCTTAGCATAACTGACAGCCAATTAATTAGAAAGCCGGAGCGCAGGCCGGACATGGGCAGTTTCATCTGGAGTGGCCCTGGACTCGACGGCCTTCCTAGTTGAGCCCAGGGACTGATCTCGATGAGAAAAGCTGTGTTTACCTTCCTGTCATAACAGCGAGGAGAAAAATCAAAACAGGGCACAAGCAATTTACTGTCAAAGGGTTTCGTGCAGAGGTGGGATCCAGCAGGTTCTCACAGGTTCCCGAGAGTAGGTTGCTAATTATTTGTGTGTGCCGAGAGGGGGTTACTAATTGGTGATTTTGCCACGTGATTTTGGCCTTAGTTACGCCCCTCCTCTCAGCAGTAGCGTGCAGAACTTGAAGCAGTCTAGCAGGCGGTGCACCGGCGTGTGTGGCAGCCTGCGCCTGCGTGCATTTGTTTCCCACCCAAGGACCGGCGCAGCGGCTGCGTCCTTGCCACAGCCCCGCCCAGGAATGCCCCACCCCCGAAATGCCCAGCCACGCTGCTGTCATGCCCCGCCCAGCCCCATTGGCACTACGCCCCAGTTTGAATCCCACCACCATGGGAACCTGTTACTAAAATTTTTGGCCAGAATCAACTGGTTGTTATAGGATTTCTGGGCTGTGGTCTGGTAGTTGTTGCTCCTAATACCACAAATATAGTTGTGAATGAACTCCACCCAGACACATGCAAATGTGCCTCACCCCCCCCCCTTCTGCATAAAGTGGGCAAAATATATACCCCACCACAGAACAACTGCACACTGTGCCACAAAGAGAAACACATCTTGTGGTGACATGCCTCTGAAGATGCCAGCCATTGATGTGTGCATAATATTAGGAGCAAAAACTACCACATGCCCACACAGCAAAGAAGAATGATAGGATCATAGCATTGGAAGAGACCCCCAAGGGCCATCAGGTCAAACCCCCTGCAGTGCAGGAACACACAATCAAAGCACTTCCGACATATGTTCTTTCAGCCTCTGTTTTTTTAAAAAACCACTAAAGAAGGAGACTACACAACTCTCCAAGGCAGTGAATTCCACTGTCAAATAGCCGTGTCGGTCAGGAAGTTGTTCCTAATGTGGAAAGAAGACGAGGAGGAGGAGGAGAGTTCGGATTTATACCCCGCCTTTCTCTCCTATAAGGAGTCTCAAAGTGGTTCACAAACTCCTTTTCTCTTCCACTCCCCACAACAGACACCTTGTAGGTGGGGCTGAGAGAGTTTGGAGAGAACTCTGGCTAGCCCAAGATCACCCAGCAGGCTTCATGTGGAGGAGCAGGGAAGTTCTCCAGATTAGAGTCCACCATTCTTAATCCACGCTGACTCTCAACCCACAACAGTCAATGGCACAAAGAATTACCAGTCTGTGGAGGTAGGCAGAGGTGGGATCCAGCAGGTTCTCACAGGTTACTAATTATTTGTGTGTGCCGAGAGGGGGTTACTAATGGGTGATTTTGCCACGTGATTTTGGCCTTAGTTATGCCCCTCCTCTCAGCAGTAGCACGCAGAACTGGAAGCAGTCTAGCAGGAGGTGTACTGGCGTGCGCGGCAGCCTGCGCCTGCGTGCATTCGTTTCCCGGCCAAGAACCGGCGCAGCAGCTGCGTCCTTGCCACAGCCCCTCCCAGCAATGCCCCGCCCCTGAATGCCCGGCCATGCCCCCGTCGTGCCCCACCCAGCCCCTTTGGCACTACGCCACAGTTTGAATCCCACCACCATGGGAACCTGTGACTAAAATTTTTGCATCCCACCACTGGAGGTAGGGGAAGGGAAAAGCTCCTGAAATGCAAACCCAACATTATGCACTACATTGGAGAGTGGTGGAGTCTCCTTCTTTGGAGATTTTTCAAGAGAGGCTGGATGGCCATCTGTCAGGAGTGCTTGGATTGTGTGTTCCTGTACTGCAGGGGGTTGGACTTGGTGGCCCTTCCTTGGGGTCTTTTCCAACTCTATGATTCTGTGATTCAGCAACAAATAAGCATTCCGACATCAAGGGTTTGCTCTCTATCCACTCTCCATTCTTTCTCTGAACAAGCCCAGCTTGCCTGTCGCAGGAGGGCCACGGGGCAAACCGCCAGGTCTTCTCTGGCACCAGCAAGAGCAGCAGAAATGTGGCTTGCACAGGGCAGCTGTGCCCCGCCCCGCCAGCAAAGGCTCTGATTATAAGTAGCTTTGAAGGAGTCTGAATGCAAATGTCCTCGAGGCGAATGTTTATAAAATAGTTGCAAACTGCCGCTGTTAAACAGATTCCAGCTGTTGGGGCGCCAGTCGCTCTGTACATTTGCGGGGGCTGACAGATTGATTGTCATCTTCTACAGATTCAAGGGGAAATTATTACCATTATCATTACCATGATTATTGTGCTGACAACAATAATGATAACAATAATGATAACAATTTATAAGTCACCGTTCTCTCCAAACTCTCGGAGTCTCACCTACCCCACACGGTAACTGTTGTGGGGAAAAAGGAAGGACTTTGTAAGACACTTGGAGGCTCCCTAAAGGTAGAGATAAGTGGATATAAGTCCAAACTCTTCTTCTTCTGCCCCTAAGGTTGCTGGCCTTTAGGTCAGAGGTGTCCAGCATGCCAGCAGGGGCTGATGGGAATTGTAGTCCATGAACATCTGAAGAGCCAGAGTTGGGACACCCCTGCTCTAGGTGATGCCTGATAAGCTGCCTGGGAGAAGATAGTTGCTTTGAAGGTGGAGTTCATTATCTCAGCTGAGGTCTCCCTGCTTTCCATTCTTCATCCTCCCCAGACTCTCTGCCCAACCTACTTGACCGTCCCTGCTTGTGTTGGATTAAGTTAGATTCGTTCGTTCGTTAAGTTGGTTCGTTCGTTGGATTAAGTTAAGTTAAATTCGTTAAGTTCGTTGGATTAGGTTGGATTCGTTGATTCGTTAGTTGGTTAAGTTCGTTAAGATTTAGGATTAGGTTACGTTAAGTTAGTTAGGTTAAGTTAAGTTGGATTGGATTCGCGTTAGTTAAGTTAGGTTAGATTCGTTAAGTTCAGCTTGGTGGCATAGGAGGTTAAGAGCTTGTGTATCTAATCTGGAGGAAACGGGTTTGATTCCCAGCTCTGCTGCCTGAGCTGTGGAGGCTTATCTGGGGAATTCAGGTTAGCCTGTACACTCCCACAAATGCCAGGTGGATGACCTTGGGCTAGTCACAGCTTCTTGGCGCTCTCCCCCTCCCCCTCCCCCTCCCCCTCCCCCTCCTCCTGCCCCTCCTCCTCTTCCTCTTCCTCTTCCTCTTCCTCTTCCTCCTCCTCCTCCTCCTCCTCCTCCTCCTCCTCCTCCTCCTCCTCCTCCTCCTCCTCCTCCTCCTCCTCCTCTTCTTCTTCTTCTTCTCTTCTTCTTCTTCTTCTTCTTCTTCTTCTTCTTCTTCTTCTTCTTCTTCTTCTTCTTCTTCTTCTTCTTCTTCTTCTTCTTCTTCTTCTTCTTCTTCTTCTTCTTCTTCTTCTTCTTCTTCTTCTTCTTCTTCTTCTTCTTCTTCTTCTTCTTCTTCTTCATCATTGAAATACTGATATCCCACCTTTCCTTATGAGTCAAGGCAGCTGCCAATAGTTGTTAACCCATCCTCAGCTGAAACGAAAGGTAAAATACCAAGACCCCAAAGCTCTCCCCCTCCTCTTCTTAAAATATGCCTGCTGTTCAAACCCCCTTCAAAAGTCCTGACAAAGAGGCAGCAAACCTTGAAGTGCCTCCTGAAGACATCCAGCAGGAGGCCCTACTTGATTCTTCAGGGAGCCTGTTCCTCAAAGCCAGGACAAAAAAGGCCCACCTGGTCCTGGTCGATGCCAGACAGGTCACCGAGAGAGATGGTTGCCCAATAACCGTAGCTGGCGCACAGGGGCAATTGGAAGGAGACAGTTCTTCAAACATGTGAGTCCCAGGTCGCAAAGGGCTTTAAATGGCATCACCTGCACCAGTGGTGGGATCCAAAAATGTTAGTAACAGGTTCCCCTGGTGGTAGGATTCAAACTGTGGCGTAGCGCCAATGGGGCTGGGCGAGGCACGACGGGGGCATGGGCGGGCATTCCAGGGGCGGGGCATTCCTGGGCGGGGCTGTGGCAAGGAGGCAGCCGCTGTGCCGGTCCTTGGGCAGGAAACAAATGCACGCAGGCGCAGGCTGCCACGCACGCCAGTGCACCTCCTGCTAGACTGCTTCAAGTTCTGCGCGCTACTGCTGAGAGGAGGGGCGTAACTAAGGCCAAAATCACGTGGCAAAATCACCCATTAGTCACCCCCTCTCGGCACACACAAATAATTAGTAACCTACTCTAGGGAACCTGCGAGAACCTGCTGGATCCCACCTCTGAGAGGAGTGAGGAAGTTCCCTGAATACTTAACTACTCCCTGCTGCTTTCCTTCTTAGAGATTTCAGTCACACGAGTTCCCTTTTTGTCTAAGTTAGGTTACAAAAGGCCACTACCTAGACATAAGCGACACATAATTTAGGAGTTTATTCTACAGATGTTATGAATAGGTCTAAGCACTGATAGAAACTATCAGTAAATTTCGAGTTCAGGTACTTTTGACACAGTAAAGTCAAGTAGAGCAGAAAGCAATCAGCGCTATTCATCACTTGTTGAAAGATATTTGAGTTAAAAAAGCCCGAATCTGAAATCTGTCAGTTCTTTTCCCCCATTTCTCAAGCCGGGGGGGGGGAGGGGCTTGGGATACAGCCTCATTCCTCTCCTATCCGGAAGAGAGACTGTGCTGCTTCCTACAAGGGAACCAACCATGCCTTCCTTGAAAACCGCTGCCTTATGGAGTGAAAGGGATGGGTCCCGCCATCTGCACATGGCCCACCCACTCTAGCGGAGGAAGGGGAAGGTGGGGGAGGGTCGTGTCAGCAGGACAGCGAGAGGCAGGGGAGAGGAAAGGGTGAAGGGACCACTGAAGGAGGACAGAGCTGGAGGAACAGAGAAATTATGGGGGGTGGGACATGGTGGCTTGAGATCTTTTGCACCTGAGGGGAATCCTTCTTGCCCTCTCCTACCCAGATGTCTTCAGAAATAGAAATCCATACAGGTCTTGTAGGACTTCCCAGCCCTGGCCAGGTTCCTACCTGTCAGGGGGTGAGGATCCCTCTTTTTCATTCCAACAATTACTCCATTGTATTGTCGAAGGCTTTCACGGCCGGAATCACTGGGGTGCTGTGTGGTTTCCGGGCTGTATGGCCGTGTTTTAGCAGCATTCTCTCCAGACGTTCCGCCTGCATCTGTGGCTGGCATCTTCAGAGGATCTGAATTCAAATCCTCTGAAGATGCTGCCAGCCACAGATGCAGGCGAAACGTCAGGAGAGAATGCTGCTAGAACACGGCCAGACAGCCCGGAAACCACACAGCACCCCCATTACGCCATTACTGGCTCTCCTTCAGAGCACTGCCGAAATACAAAACACCTGTCCATAAACGCTGCTGATCCACAATGCAGAGTTCGTTTATTGCTCCAAGGTCCAAGAAGACCTAACACTACCTCTTGTGAGAGCTGACCTATCATTTTGGTCACCTAAGCAAGTAGGGCATGGGGGGGGATCTCGGGGTACGCAAACTGGCGGTGGCGTCTTGTGAGGAAGCCGAAAGGGCTTGTGGGGACGTTCTGACAGGGCTGCGGGAACGGGGCAGGGAGGAGGCTGAGGGGTCAGGTGAGGTGAAGGAGGGGCCTTTTCCACACATGCCATTTATGATGTTTTAAGGCTGTTTTGTTTTCTCCCTCAAAGCCACGGGCTGTTTCCCGCGCCCCCCTGTCAGGTTGCCAAACCTCAGTTTCAGGGCTCGCTCTGCCATTTTTTCAGGGTCTCTCACCTCACAGCTTCTCCCCTCTCTTCTTCAATGTTATCATTTCTGACACTCTTTTCTCTTTCCTTGTCCCATTTCCTGTATCAACGAACCAGCAACGCTATGAGGCACCGCTCCGGTGCATGCATGGGGAAAAAACCCCTGACAGCCAGGAAACAATGTTTCGAGAAGGAGGACGGACTTCACTGAAAACGTTGGGATGAAAATATCTTCCAAATGGCGCATGTGGAGGGTGCAGAAAAGGTCATTCTCACTTTGTGTTTGCCAAATTCTAGAGTAATGTTTATGTGTAAAGTGCCCTCAAGTCGAGGCTGACCCCAGCTAAGGGAAAGAGGCTGAGGCAGCAGCACTTCTGGTTTCAGTGATGTTTGGAGTGGCAGCGAGCAAGAAGTGCGAAGGCCTCTACATGACCTCAAAGGGGGAGAATCATGGAATCATAGGGTTGGAAGAGACCCCCAAGGGCCATCAAGTTCAACCCCCTGCCATGCAGGAACACACAATCAAAGCACTCCTGACAGATGGCCATCCAGCTTCTGTTTACAAACCTCCAAAGAAGGAGATTCCATCACTCTCCGAGGCAGCGGATTCCACGGTGGAACAGCCCTGACAGTCAGGAAGTTTTTCCTGACGTTTAGGTGGAATCTCTTTTGCTTCACCTTGAACCCATCACTCCTGGTCTCTGGAGCAGCAGAAAACAAGCTTGCTCTCTCACCATCATGACTTCCCTTCAAGTATCTAAACAGATATTAACCTTCTCTTCACCAAACTAAACATCCCCAGCTCCCTAAGTCTCTCCTCGTAGGACATGGATTCCAGACCTTTGACCATTTTGGTTGCCCTCCTCTGGACCCGTTCCAGCTTGTCAATATCCTTATTGAATTGCAGTGCTCAGAACTGTACACAATATTCCAGGTGAGGTCTAACCAATGCAGAATAGAGAGGTAGAAGAAGAAGAAGAAGAAGAAGAAGAAGAAGAAGAAGAAGAAGAAGAAGAAGAAGAAGAAGAGGAGGAGGAGGAGGAGGAGGAGGAGGAGGAGGAGTTTGGATTTATATCCCCCTTCTCTCCTATAATGAGACTCAAAGGGGCTTACAAACTCCTTGCCTTTCCCCCCTCACAACAAACACCCTGTGAGGTAGGTGGGGCTGAGAGAGTTCAGAAGAACTGTGACTAGCCCAAGGGCACCCAGCTGGCGTGTGTGGGAGTGCACAGGCTAATCTGAATTCCCCAGATAAGCCTCCACAGCTCAGGCAGCAGAGCAGGGAAGCAAACCCGGTTCCTCCAGGTTAGAATACACCTGCTCTTAACCGCTAACGCCACTACAATTACATCCCTTGATCTGGACACTGTACTCCTATTGATACAGCCCAAAATTGCATTGGCCTTCTTGGCTGCCATATCTCACTTGGCTTCCATATCTCCACCACTGGTCTAAACATGAGAAGAAGCCGGCCGTTGTGGGCTAGCTGGGCAGGGTGGCTGGGATCTGGCAGGTTTTTCTCCTAACGTTTTGCCTGGGTGAAATGTTAGGAACAAAAACCACCCAACCCGCAACTGCCGGTTGATTCTGGGGGAGAAGAAATGTGGAGGGTCCCTGGAGCTTTTGTGGACCAGGGAAGCATCGTCGTGCTGCTCGGCCAGTTTGACAGTCATGGAGAAAAGGGA
Organism: Sphaerodactylus townsendi; assembly: GCF_021028975.2. Classification (NCBI taxonomy): domain Eukaryota; kingdom Metazoa; phylum Chordata; class Lepidosauria; order Squamata; family Sphaerodactylidae; genus Sphaerodactylus; species Sphaerodactylus townsendi. The sequence continues at coordinate 179,853,336 of NC_059426.1, forward strand.
GAGGGTTGAGTCTGTGATGGCCAAAATAAGCCAGCCCTGGCATTCTCCTCCAGAGACATCCAGCGGCACGAGACCACGAAGGGAGAGATACCCAATGGTGGGATCCAAAAATTTTAGTCACAGGTTCCCATGGTGGGTGGGATTCAAACTGTGGCGTAGCACCAGTGGGGCTGGGTGGGGCATGACGGGGGCGTAGCCGGGCATTCCGGGGTGGGGCATTTCTAGGCAGGGCTGTGGCAACGACGCAGCCGCTGCGCCGGTCCTTGGGCGTGAAACGAATGCACGCAGGCGCAGACTGCCACGCACGCCGGTGCACCTCCTGCTAGGCTGCTTCAAGTTCTGCGTGCTACTGCTGAGAGGAGGGGCTTAACTCAGGCCAAAATCATGTGGCAAAATCACCCATTAGTAACCCCCTCTTGGCACACACAAACAATTAGTCACCTACTCTCGGGAACCTGTGAGAACTTGCTGGGTCCCACCTCTGGAGATACCCACACAGAGGAGAGACGGCCATTCGTGGCACGTCAGCCGCACCAGCTGGGCCTCGCTCTGGGTGGGTATTTGCTGTCCTCATTACTCAGCCAAGCGCTCCCTGACGGCCGCCTGCCACTCTGCTGACATCTTGCCAATCCTTCAGGCCAGAAGGGACATGATGTTGCCTACCGGTGATGGAGCACACGCTTGCCCCAAAGGAAAGGGGAGGCCTCCTGTTCCGAGGAACTATCGGGAATGTTTGCTTGTGTGCCGAAATCCTGGACTGGAGGAGGCCCCCCTCCCTCCCCACCCACCCCGAAGGCCCCCATTTGAGGACTCGGTGCTGATCTGAATTCCTCTCTGGCACCCGAGACACTGGAGGCTGCCTCGCACGCTTGCAGCAAGGAAAGTTCAGGCCCTGTTTCTATGACAACCTGCCCTAGAAATGCCAGCTCTCCTCCCATCTTGCTTTCCCCGCAGCCGGCAAGTAGATCGCTGGCTTCTGTCTGTGAGCGGCTTCCTTTCCCATGTGTGACGAATGAGCGAAATTAGTTATTAGCCACGTTCGCTGTGCATACGTGGTGGACAGAAACAAGGCAAGGAAAGGGAGTCGTGGCGGCCGAGGTCTGTCAAATTTTGCATGGTGTGGTGAGGCTGAGCAGGGATTAGCTTTTCTCCTTCCCCAGAATACAAGAGCCCAAGGTCGTTTGCTGGGGGGGGCAAGGGGGGGAGGATCAGGACAGACACCAAGAAGTCCCTCTTCACACAGCACCTCATTACATTCGGGGACCTGCTGCAACCACAGCTCATGCCGATCGTTGCCAACTTGGAAGGCTTTAAATGGGGCTTGGACAAATCTGTTGAGGCTGCGAGCAGCTACGACTCATGATGGACATCTAGTCCCCCCACGAGAGCCAGCGGCGGGTTGCGGGGTGGGGGTTAAGAACTGTCAACTCTGATCTGGACAACTGGGTTTGTGTCAGGGGTTGTACCCAGTTGATTGAGATGCATTCTTAACTCCATGTAGTTGCTACAAAATGTATTGCCGGTGATTGTATCTGGTTGATTGAGATGTATTCCCAGCTCAATGTAATCACTGCAAGAAATATGTAAGTATAACCTCTATCTGTGGGTTCTGTGGGGCAGAACTTGGAATGAGTTTGCAACAACAAATTTTAAAAACAACATGGTTTACTTTCTTAACATATAACATCAAACATCAACATTTAACGCCACACTTCAGGGTCCTGTTCAGGTTGCATTTTCAAGTCCTTCTAGTTACAGTCTACTGATACTGCCAAGTCCAATTCTCCTTTGCAAGTGGGTTGGCTCCTGAAGACTCCAAGGGCTTGGTGAACAGGATTCAACATGATGAAGGTTTCCAGGAGAACTCTCACCCATTACAACCACAAAAAGAAACCCTGAAACAATAAACTCCAACATTTACAACATAGCAAAAATAAACTACCTTCTCACTAGTTCCTAACAACATTGCAGTTACCTTAACAAGGTGTTAAGGGCTTATACAAATCAAGGTCTGAGTCCGGTAGCCTCGTCTCCTCCAAACTACATGAGCTCTGCAGCCTCCTGCTGCTTTGAGTCTCCATCCCTTTCTGGGTCAACCCATTCTGAGCATGGGGGTTACATAAGCAGCCTGCTATATGTTACCTCTGCTGCAATGGGACATTCTTTCCTTGATCTTTACTTTATGGCTTCATACGGTAAGTAGATAACTAGGCTTACCCCTAACACTTCTGGTCTCATGGGAAGCAGGATGTTCCCATTGTCCTTTGGGGGCAGGAGGCCAGGTGATTTTATCTCTATCTATTGCCGGCCTTGGGGCGCCTCAGCTCCAAAATAACTATTTCTCACATTTTTTGGGAAAATGGGAGGGGGGACTAATTTCTGAATAAAGGGGATAGCAAAAGCCACGAACACCAGAACTGACTTTACCAAGCTGGGTGCTTTGTTGCCTGCCAATAAACACACCTGTCCAACAACAGAGTCCATTTATTGATTCAAGGTCCAAGACCTAACAGTTTGATTCCCCACACCACCACATGAGTGGCAAACTCTGATCTGGATGTGTTTCCACGCTCCTCCACGTGAAGCCTGCTGGGTGACCTTGAGCCAGTCACAGTTCTCTCTGAACTCTCTCAGCCCCACCTGCTTCACAGGGTGTCTGTTGTGGGGAGAAGGAGGGAAAAGGTGTTTATAGGCCTCCCCGAGATTCCTCACAGGAGAGAAAGGGGAGGTATAACTCTAAATTCTTCTTCCTCCCCTACTCGAGGCAGCATGCCTCTTTACAGCAGTTCCTGGGGGCAGAGGTCAGAGGTTGCTGCTGCTTCGGTCATCCTGTCTGTGGGCTTCCTCAAGGCAACTGATTGGCTGCAGCGTGAACGAGTTGCTGGACTGGACGGGTTTCAGGCAATGGTGGGATCCAAAAATTTTAGTAACAGGTTCCCATGGTGGTGGGATTCAAACTGTGGTGTAGCGCCAATGGGGCGGGGCTGGGCATTGCAGGGGCGGGGCATTCCTGGTCTGGGCTGTGGCAAGGACGCAGCTGCTGCGCCGGTCCTTGGGCGGGAAACGAATGCACGCAGGCGCAGGCTGCCACGCACGCCGGTGCACCTCCTGCTAGCCTGCTTTAAGTTCTGTGCACTACTGCTGAGAGGAAGGGCGTAAATAAGGCAAAAATCACGTGGCAAAATCACCAATTTGTAACCCCCTCTCGGCACACACAAATAATTAGTAACCCACTCTCGGGAACCTGTGAGAACCTGCTGGATCCCACTTCTGGTTTCAGGTCTGATTCAGCACGTTTCTGAATTCAATTTTTTTTTAAAAAAACCTTCCCTCTCCAAAAAGCCTCCCTTAAAATATGCTAAGGATATATAACATGTTGAACAGACGTAAACAGCTCCTGGTATTGTGACAGGCGAGCAGTACAGAGACAGTGCAGGGAAGAGACGTGGCTCCCCAATTAAATATGCACAAAGAATAATCCATACACGCCATTGCTTAAAAAACAAAAGAAACTTCCTGCAGAGTTGCTTAGATTGGCCCCCGGCTCTTCCACACAAAGTTATTTCCTCCTATAAAGTACAATACGATGTGCCAATCATGTCCAGTTCTTAAAAAGAAAACAAATTAAAACAAAAGCAAATTATTTGTGCAGCCCTTGAAAGATCAACAACATTTTATTCCAACTCAACTTTCTTGAGAACTGAAGTCCTCTTTAGTGACGGGTCTGAAGGCCACGGAAACGTCTGCTGGAGTGAAATGATGTTTTGGGTGTCTCTGGATATTGCCCCCCCCCTCCCCGCCACCATGGATTAACCTGGCTGCCCTTTCGGAATTATTTCCTAAGAGAAGAGGACTCTAGAAGTGCAGCTTCGCATCTGGGAGAAATAGCTTCCCTACTCAGTCTTGCCAGCCCTGAAAATGTGCATGAGACTTACCACTCAGAGGGGGGGCAAAAAATGTCCCATCCATGATCACAAAGGAAAATCCAAACAGGGTGGGGGTGGGGGAGGAAACAGAACAAAGAAATTATGTAATGGAAAACACCACCAGATGCCAAGCTGGCTGCCTATATTCCTGCGGTCGCTCAATTCCAGAACAATAAATATATACTGATAATGTGAAACACCAAAGGAAAAGGGGGAAGTTGCCGGTTCTTTGCAGCCGTGCTCCCCCCACCCCACCATTTCAATGCCTCAATGGAGCAGCAGTGGCGTAGGAGGTTAAGAGCTCGTGTATCTAATCTGGAGGAACTGGGTTTGAGTCCCCGCTCTGCCACCTGAGCTGTGGAGGCTTATCTGGGGAATTCAGATTAGCCTGCTCACTCCCACACACGCCAGCTGGGTGACCTTGGGCTAGTCACAGCTTCTCGGAGCTCTCTCAGCCCCACCCACCTCACAGGGTGTTTGTTGTGAAGGGGGAAGGGCAAGGAGATTGTCAGCCCCTTTGAGTCTCCTGCAGGAGAGAAAGGGGGGATATAAATCCAAACTCCTCTTCCTCTTCCTCTTCCTCTTCCTCTTCCTCTTCCTCTTCCTCTTCCTCTTCCTCTTCCTCTTCCTCTTCCTCTTCCTCTTCCTCTTCCTCTTCCTCTTCCTCTTCCTCTTCCTCTCCTCCTCCTCCTCCTCCTTCTCCTTCTCCTTCTCCTTCTCCTTCTCCTTCTCCTTCTCCTTCTCCTCCTCCTGCTCCTCCTGCTCCTCCTGCTCCTCCTGCTCCTCCTGCTCCTCCTGCTCCTCCTGCTCCTCCTCCTCTGTGGCACATTCAGTGAAGTCTTGTTTTTGAATGAGGAAACCAGGGTTCAAAACCCAGTGGTTGTAGACCTGAAGAGTGGCTGGGAGGTCCGTGTTCAGGGGCAGTTTCCCTCTGGCGGTCAGTGGTCTGGGAGGGAGCTGAAAGCGCTGTCACATTGCTGACCTGTTTGCAGTCTTTATGGAGACCTCTGGCTGGCTATTGTGGGGAACAGGAGGCTGGCCCAGATGGGCGCTGATCAGGCAGGCGCTCAAAATAATCACCTCCGCCATGTCCGTGCAGCGCTTTGGATGCACAGTTCCCATGCTAAACACTGTCATTATACATTGGCCGGGATGCTGACGAGGGGTTCCAGCTACCGCTCCGAGCGTTCTGTTTGGATGCACAATTCCTCAGCCTCCAGAAGAATTAATGGCACGCCACGCTTTTCAAAACATCCCCACCCACCTGGAATATTAGTTCACTGTCAGTTTGATATTCATACTAATCATTCTTTGCAGCAAATCACATTCATGAATCTCACCCACCTCTGAAAATGCAGTTCTGTTCCCACTTAAATGGCCTTCCTTTCTCCTGTTTCCTAAGACTCGCTTGCAGAAATCAGACACAACAAGACATTTCACTCTTCCGGCACCTGCTCAGTCCTCCTCCCTGCCCTTTGTGGATCCTCCAGATGATGGAGAGTTAAATACCTAAAAGATCAAGGAGTTGTTTAAGGGGCCACTAACTATAAAACGTGTAAAACCACCAAAAAAAAAGAAATAAAATGGACCCATATTTTTCGGATTTACCCGAATTTTCAGGCATATCCGAATCGGCTATGATTTGGATTCAGGCATACAAATCATTTTATGCCTCAAAAAACCCGAATCCGAATTTTACCTAATTTTTTTGGTATCGACCAACCCTATAACTAAATATCAAAAATACATATGACAAATTGAAATAATCTACACCTGTAAAAGACCCATAAAAGCCTATCTTGTGCATACAATATCACAATTGCAATAGACAGAAAGATCAGATAGGACACTTTTTTGACCCTTAAAAACAGACACATTTCAGCCAGCTGTCAGGGATTGTATCTAGTTGATTGAGATGCACTCCTAACTCAATGTAATCACTACAAGAAGAAGAAGAAGAGTTTGGATTTATATCCCCCCTTTCTCCCCTGCAGGAGACTCAAAGGGGCTTACAATCTCCTTGCCCTTCCCCCCTCACAACAAACACACTGTGAGGTAGGTGTGGCTGAGAGAGCTCCCAAGAACTGTGACTAGCCCAAGGTCACCCAGCTGGCGTGTGCGGGAGTGTACAGGCTAACCTGAATTCCCCAGATAAGCCTCCACAGCTCAGGTGGCAGAGCTGGGAATCAAACCCGGTTCAAGATATATGTAACCAGCCTGCTATATACCCTGTTTTCCCGAATATAAGACATCCCCGGAAAATAAGACGTAGTAGAGGTTTTGCTGAAGTGCGAAATATAAGGCATCCCCCAAAAGTAAGACGTAGCAAAGTTTTTGTTTGGAAGCATGCCCGACAAACAGAACACAGAAAAATCAGACTTCCCTTGAAAATAAGACTATAGGTGTGCATCTTTGGGAGCAAAAATTAATGTAAGACACTGTCTTATTTTCGGGGAAACATGGTATTACCACTGCTGCACTGGGGAATTCTTTCCTTGATCTTTTCTTTATGGCTTCACACACTGAAAAGATAACTAGGCTTACCTCTGACACACTTGGTCTCATGGGAAATGGGATGTTCCCATCGTCCTGTTGGGGCAAGAGGCCACATGGTTTTATCTCTATCTATTGCCAACTTTGGGGCACCTCGGCTCCAAAATAACTCTTTTTCACATTCTTTGGGAAAACGGGAGAGGGGATCAATTTCTGAATAAAGGAGCTAGCAAAAGCCAGATTTGCCAGAACCGACCTTGTCCAGCTGGGCGTTTTGGTGCCTCACAATCAAGGCTGCTGATCAGCAATTCAGAGTTCATTTATTTCTTCAAGGTCCGAGACACGGCACTCAGTAATCAGACAGTAAGACAGTGTTTAGCTACCAGATTACTAATTGCAATTATAAAGCTATTTTACGATTGAGACCAATTGTTGAAGAGTTGTTCAAATTGCCACCCCGGTCTTCCACACAAAGTCACGTCCTCTTAAAGAGTATAATACAATGTGCCAATCACGCCCAATACTGGCAGGGCGAAATCCTATAATGCCACAGTGACAGGAAATCCTTCTAGTCTGGAGCAAATGAATTAGGTGAGAGAATGCCAACCTCTCGAGGGGGCACCTCACGCAGCTGCTGATTCCACGGGCTTTCTCCTCTGCCGGCCTTCTCCACACCTGCTGCCGAGGCATTTTCTGCGTTCAGGGAACAGGTTTATTTTAAGACTCAACTCTGTCTCGTGTTCTGGCAAGACAAAGTGTTTGTTGTGTAACCTGATGGCCCTTTTTTAGTGCTTAACTGGAAATCTTATTTTTCATATAAAATGCCTTGGACATTGTGGTGCCCCCGGACTGCTCGACAACAAGACTGAGTGTTCAGACAGTTTCATTTGTTGAAAACAGCATCAGGAAAAGGCATTCAGACTTCTATTGGCAGAACTGAGGTTAGGCACCAAAACATCTTCCATTATACCCCACTCCGTGTCATGCAACACCACCCCCTGGGTACTAGTTCCCACAGGGGATATTGGTACCCCTCCCATCTCCCTGGAAGGAGACCACACTGCCTTCAGTTAGGGAGCAGCAGTGGCGTAGGAGGTTAAGAGCTCGTGTATCTAATCTGGAGGAACCGGGTTTGATTCCGAGCTCTGCCGCCTGAGCTGTGGAGGCTTCTCTGGGGAATTCAGATTAGCCTGTGCACTCCCACACACGTCAGCTGGGTGACCTTGGGCTAGTCACAGCTTCTCGGAGCTCTCTCAGCCCCACCCACCTCACAGGGTGTTTGTTGTGAGGGGGGAAGAGCAAGGAGATTGTCAGACCCTTTGAGTCTCCTGCAGGAGAGAAAGGGAGGATATAAATCCAAACATCACCTCTTCTCCTTCTCCTTCTCCTTCTCCTTCTCCTTCTCCTTCTCCTTCTCCTTCTCCTTCTCCTTCTCCTTCTCCTTCTCCTGCTCCTGCTCCTGCTCCTGCTCCTTCTTCTTCTTCTTCTTCTTCTTCTTCTTCTTCTTCTTCTTCTTCTTCTTCTTCTTCTTCTTCTTCTTCTTCTTCTTCTTCTTCTTCTTCTTCTTCTTCTTCTTCTTCTTCTTCTTCTTCTTCTTCTTCTTCTTCTTCTTCTTCTTCTTCTTCTTCTTCTTCTTCTTCTTCATCATCATCATCATCATCATCATCATCATCATCATCATCATCATCATCATCATTTCGGTCAAAACAACCCACCCTCTGAAATACAAAAGCAGCAAGTATCTAACAAGCAGATTATGTCTCACCTGGAAAATGAAACTCAAAGAACAGATAGAGATCAGTCCCAGAGAGGACCCTACATCCCGCCCAGGAGACATGGCAGGATTGGGCCAGAGCTGGACAATTCATGACAGACATCAGTGGCCGGCCAGTTTTTTGTACTGTAGTAAATTCTTGACCACCCACCGGCCCCTGCTCTCTAAGGCCAGGTTGGCAACATGCAGGGAAATCTCTTGCATCTTTCTGCCTTGCAGTGTCTTGCAAAGGTCCTCTTCACGGAGCTCTTGGGGATGGCCATCTTTTCAGTCCACAGCTCCTTGGGAGGGAATCCCCACTGCATCTGTGGACACTTCCTGCCCTTCTCTTTCCAGGCTCAGGGCAGTTTACAGCCTTCTTAGCATACAACATATAAAGTAATGTAATAAAAAATAATACAAAATAAACATAGCTTTAAAATTGCAGCTTAGGAGCTAACACTTATTTGTATTGTCGAAGGCTTTCACGGCCGGAATCACTTGGGTGCTGTGTGGTTTCCGGGCTGTCTGGCCGTGTTCTAGCAGCATTCTCTCCTGACGTTTCGCCTGCATCTGTGGCTGGCATCTTCAGAGGATCTGATGTTGGGAAAGCAAGTGGAGTATATATCTGTTGGAGTGTCCAGGGTGGGTGGAGAAACCTTGTCTGTGAGTAACAAAGAAGGCAACCAGGTCAATAGTTGAGGGCATCTGAATAGAAGTATGAGTAACAATGAAGACTATAGCATGGGAGTGTCGATGGAGATAGCAAGGTCACTGATGGGAGCATAAGAACATAAGAACATAAGAACAAGCCAGCTGGATCAGACCAAAGTCCATCTAGTCCAGCTCTCTGCTACTTGCAGTGGCCCACCAGGTGCCTTTGGGAGCTCACATGTAGGATGTGAACGCAATGGCCTTCCACGGCTGTTGCTCCCGATCACCTGGTCTGTTAAGGCATTTGCAATCTCAGATCAAGGAGGATCAAGATTGGCAGCCATAAATCGACTTCTCCTCCATCAATCTGTCCAAGCCCCTTTTAAAGCTATCCAGGTTAGTGGCCATCACCACCTTCTGAATAGAAGTATCCTGAATAGAAGCATCTGAATAGAAGTATCCTGGCCTTTGTTTCTTTTGTCTATGGTCATCCTGTGTTTGTGTGGAGCTGGTTATTTGTTTCAGACTAAATGCACATCTGCTTAAAACCTAGGAAAGGAATGGTAGAAAGGATAAGAAGAGACGGGACAATGGAGGAGGGGCGAGGGGAAGGGGGAAGGGGACCAGGTGCTTGGGAGTAGCAGCAGCAGCAGGAGGCCATTGCTTTCACATCCTGGATGAGGCACAGAATCGTAGAGTTGGAAGAGACTGAAAGGGCCATCCAGTCCAACCCGCTGCCAATCAAAACACTCCTGACAGATGGCCATCCAGCCTCAGTTTAAAAACCTTCAAAGGAAGGAGATTTTACCACACTCTGAGGCAGCAGATTCCTCTGTTGGACAGCCCTAACTGTCAGGAAGTTCTTCCTCATGTTTAGGTCATGGTGGAATTCCTTTTCCTGCACCTTCAACCCATTATTTTTATTTATTTATTTATTTATTAATTAGATTTGTAGACCGCCCCATCCCCAAGGGGCTCTCCTGGTCCCAGTCTCTGGAGCAGCAAAACAAGCTTGCTGCCTCACCAACAGGTCATTCCTTCAAATATCGATGTACGGCTCCCAACCTTGATCCTCCTTGATCTGAGATTGCAAATGCCTTAACAGTCCAGGTGCTCGGGAGCAGCAGCAGAAGGCCCTTGCTTTCACCTCCTGCAGGTGAGCTCCCAAAGGCACCTGGTGGGCCACTGCGAGTAGCAGAGAGCTGGACTAGATGGACTCTGGTCTGATCCAGCAGGCTAGTTCCTATGCTCTTATGGAAAGGGCATATAATGGAACACCACAGCTGTCTCAGCCATATGCCTGGTGGAACAGCTCTGTCTTACAAGCCCTGTGGAATTGCAGAAGATCTTGCAGTCTCCTCAGACAGGGCGTCCCACCAGATAGGGGTCAGTGGACTCTAATCTGGAGAACCAGGTTTGATTTCCTCCCCCTCCACATGAGAGGTGCGCTCTAGCCAGGAGAACTGGCCTTCATTCCCCGCTCCTCCACATGAACCCTGCTTGGTGACCTTGGGCTCCTTCCGCACGTGCAGAATAATGCACTTTCAAACTGCTTTCAGTGCTCTTTGAAACTGTGCGGAATGGCAAAATCCACTTGCAAACAGTTGTGAAAGTGGTTTGAAAACACATTATTTTGCGTGTGCGGAAGGGGCCTTGGGCTACTCACAATTCTCTCAGAACTCTCTCAGCCTGTTGTCTCACAAGGTGCATGTAGGGGGTAGGAGGAAGATGATTGTAAGCCACTTTGAGACAAAAGCAGAGCATAAACACCAACTCCTCCTCCTCCTCTTCACCATCTGGGAGCTCTGTAGACCGTATCAGGAGGTGGCCAGCCCTAGCCATGGCTCACGGGCAGAGCTGGTACTTTGGATTCAGCTTAATTACCTGCAGTGTCTTCGGTTAAAACGTAGGTGTCAAACTCACGGCCCTCCAGATGTTATGGACTACAGTTCCCACCATCCCCTGCCAGCATCATGCTGGCAGGGGATGATGGGAACTGTAGTACATAACCTCTGGAGGGCAGCGAGTTTGACACCTATGGGTTAAAACATCTCACATTGAAAGTACTGGTAAACAAGACCTTTTCTGCCCGAGTCACTCTGCGTGAAGCAGGCCTGACTCAGCAAAAGGCCGCTGCACTTGGGGAAAGTCACGCCGAAAAAAGTTTTTGAAACATGACCGGGAGGATGGAATTCCTGCCATCTACTGAGAGGGGAGAAGAAGACATCAATCACCAGCTGAAGCTGCTACCTGTCAAAACTGCAGATGTGTTCCCAGGGTGGCTTTGAGCTACCAGAGCCCCCCCTCCTCCCTGCCCTCGTTACCTGTTGGCCACCCTGCCGGCCACACAGAACAGCTCAGTGGGGGGGGGAGTGTCACTCCCTGACACGTCTCCCTTTGTGATAAATAAGCTGTGTAGATTAGATCAGCAGCCCTCTCCTTCCGGATAGACAGACAGAGGTAATTAAAAAATGGAAGGCGGCACATTCACCGCTCGTTATCTTTCAGTTGTTAAAAGGCAGTGATAAAATAACGTTGATGGGAGCTGCCAGAAAGACAGATTAGGCTCCCCCCCCAAAGAATCCATCACTTTAAAAAAATCCATTTTTTTTCAAAAGAATGATCAGAACAAGAGAGCGCTGCGCCCTTCTGCATTTAATGGTCTAAATTAGAGACAAATGTACATTGCAGAAGCAATTTCCTTCCATTGTCCTCGATGAACCCGTCTCTATAAAACACTTCAAACATTCCTCTTGCTTGCAAGCCAACTTATCTGCTTCCAGACGCAAAGCAGGGCTAAGGGCGTTCTCAGCCAAGCCCCCCAGCCCTTTGCTCTATAGGATGCCATACAGCAAAGGATCGGAATGGGTGACACAGCAGCTGACCGGGCTACAGAAGTCCCCAGATCTGGTTTAAGAACATAAGAACATAAGAACAAGACAGCTGGATCAGACCAGAGTCCATCTAGTCCAGCTCTCTGCTACTCGCAGTGGCCCACCAGGTGCCTTTGGGAGCTCACATGCAGGAGGTGAAAGCAATGGCCTTCTGCTGCTGCTGCTGCTCCCAAGCACCTGGTCTGCTAAGGCATTTGCAATCTCAGATCAAGGAGGATCAAGATTGGTAGCTGTCAAGGAAGACTCCACAGTCCCCTTCTACTTGAATTGCTTATTGATTCAATACACTCATAGAAACTTCTTTTTTGTAGTTTATTACATATAACAGGCAAGCTTACAAGTTGCTCTAATGAATTAACAAAAAAAAAAACTTCAGGAAAAAACGAACTGGGCTTCAGCTTCAGTTAAACCCTCACTCACTAACTGCCCTTCCTGTGTTCTGAGCCACATCCTCCAACTGACACTTTCAGAATGTTCCTGAACTCTTCACATGCCCCTTTTCAGCTGAAATTTAGGGGCTAAATGTCTCAAAATTTCAGTTAGATCCAATCATATGGCATTTTTTTTTTTTTACAGGCAATTATATATAATTAACCATTACTCCTGACCTAACTTAGATTGCATCAGCAATAATATTGTCCTTACCCTTTACATGTCCGGATCTCAAATTCATAATCTTGTAGGGCTAAGGACACATCTCAAAATACTTGCATTTACTGTTGCTTTCCATCTTGCTCAAAAGGCCAAAGGATTATGGGGTCAGATCTTACAATAGAAACTTAGACCCTATTAGGTAAGGATGCTTAATTTTTTGATTGCCCACAAAATGGCGCAGGCATTCCTTCTCGATGCGTTGAGTATGCACATTCTCTAGGTAACAGCTTTCTAATACTAAGGAAAACTATTGGATGCATCAATTGGTCTTCGCCTTTCTGAACTAATGTAGCACTCTAAACCTCGTTCCAAGCATCAGTATACACTTCAAATGGTTTGTTAAAATCAGGGAGTAAACTAATACTGGAGACATTTACAACAGCCTCCTTTTTTTACCCCCCTGGTCAAAAGCAGGTTTGACATCTATCGCTCCAAACAACTTTTAAAATGGAGCTTCGCTTTTTTACATAGAGTCTGATAATGGTGAAAGCTAGTTCACTTAGTTGAGTTATGAACTTTCTATAAAACCCAACTTCAATCCTAAAAAGGGCTAGAATATCCTGTGGTTGGAATAGGCCAATTCTTAATACTGGCAACCTTGCCAAGCTTCAAGAGGGCTTAATTTGACCGTTTGTCCGACACAGTGACCAAGGTATATCACCTCCTTCCATCCAAATTTGACACTTATCAGGTCTCTAAAGGTTAACCCAGTACTTTCCTGAACCTTCTGCAAAACCATTCATTTATATATGTTTCAAATGGGTCTCCCAGGAATCAGATTTATGATGGCTATATATCATCCTGATAACCAAAGGCATAATCTAACCCAGTAAGAACCTTGTAATCAATCAACCTCTGGAAGGCTTTGGACGCTCCACGTTTAACCCAAAAGGCATTCTCTCTTCTTAAATTGAAATGCCCAAGCCACGCATACAGCAAGGCTGTTTTCTCAGAGGTTTCTTCTTTAGTTAGGGGAATTTAAGCACAATACCCCTTTGAACAGTCCAAGGTGCTTATAAACTTAGCACTAGCTAATCTTTCCACCAATTCCTCCAAACGGGGTGTAGGATAAGGATCAAGAGTTGTCATTAGATTAACCTTTCTAAAGTCTACACACAGTTACCTGAATTCAGGAGGGCCACCCTCAGACACTTGGCTTTTTCTTCACTGAGTACTATGGGTGCTCCCCATTGCACTGTTACTTAGGCTCAATAATATCCGCACTTCAACATTTGTTTAAACCTCCTTCTCCACAACTTCTTTCCTTCATAATGATTGTTAATAGGTGTATGGTGTGGTTTTTATTCAGGTGTATAACTTCCAGTGTCAATGTGGTGGAAATCAGATTGAGTCAAACCGGGAACTGTTCAGTAAACAAACAATTCAAAGTCCTTTTTTTAACAAATGTCTAACTTGCTTACATTGCCCTTTCTGATAAACCATCTGAAATTCGAACTTTTTACTCTCACATCAGAACACTCCTCAAAATTCCATTCCACAAACTCATCTCAAGTAGTGTCAACTTGTACTGGAAAAGTCATTACAGATCTCTCACAATACGGGTTTCAACTTCCATGTCGCATGCACAGTTCTCTGCCCATCATCTTCCTTTGAATTACATAATTGCTTCATTGGGTAAAACCTGTTATTATCACATAAGGTCCCTTCCAAGCCACATCCAACTTAACAGGCTTATCCACTGACAGTAATAAAACTTTATTACACCACTGCACAAGCTCGCGTGGTCTAGCCTTAACATCAAAGTAGGCTCTTTTTTGCTTTTGCTGAGCCTGTTTCAAATTCTCATGCTGCAGCTGTCCTCATTTCCTGCAGAGTTCTTTGCAGCCTTGCCAGAAATATTGCATTTTACATCCTTGGGACAAGAGTTAAATCAGTAAAGCCTTCCCAATTTGCTCTAGCTAAGCCCAAAGGACCTCAGTGATATCTCTACCAAACAATAACTGATTTGGACTAAACTCCTAGGCTTTCTTGGACTGAATCACAGAGAAAGCAAACGGTCCAAATATGGTACCGCTTTTGATCCCATGAATTTGAATGCTTTAGTACATAAGACTTCAACAATTGTCCGTAGTTCTGAATGGCCCTCTCCACTTCAATAAAAACCATTTGACCTGGAGGGTTGCCTAATGCCACTACAGGGGCATGCTGGAACCTCAGCCAACTCTCACAGAAAATTTTCTATCACCTCAGTGAGCATCAAATTAGGGGAGCTTGATCAGTCATTAGTACTTTCATCACACCATATGTGGACTACAAAATTCCATTAAGGCCTTAGCCTATTTGGGACACAGATGTAATGTTTACCTCACACCAAAAGGCACAAAGGAAATCTGGGTTGCATGGTCAACTATAACTACAATATACTGTTTTCCCGAACTACTTTTGTAGGTAAAGGGACCTAAATCATGTCGGCAAACTGACCTCTTTGCAAAGGGTTCATCAATTACTGATGGTAGGGGTTGTAGCTCACACCTAGTTCTATCAGTAAGCGTGCTCCAACCCGTTGACATACATCACATGTCTTTGCAAAAATCCTTAACTGCTTTACGAATCCAACCACTGGCCAAAAAAAACTGCCTTTTGAATTCTTTCCATAGTCCTTTCTTATTCCTAGGTGTCCAGCCAATTATGGGACACTCATGAGCCAGTTCTAAAAATTTCTTCCTGTACTTTCTTGGAGATTACTAACTGTAAGGTTACTTTTCACTTCTCAGAAAAGCCCTGGCTTCCATTTTTTACGGTACAATAAGCCAGATTGCCATACCTCAAATCTCTCAGGATTTTCTTTAGATACTTCTCCAGAAGCAACCTCTGCCTTTTCACATAACTCTTTTTAAAGTAGTACATGATCTTTTGTCTTCAGTTTTAAACTGCTCAGACCTTTCACTTGACCATACATTTTCTTTATCCTCAAAATGGAAAGTTTCAACTTCCATAGCTGGACTAGGAGTGCTTAATGACTCATCTTTCTTTCCCTCCACCATTGTGACTTAGTTAACTCCAGCTTTTGCTGTCAACTCCACTTCCACCCCACTTTTTCTTTTTTGCTCACCTATATTTGACTTAAGTTTTTTTCCGAGCTTCTAGGAATCCTAGTTGAAACTTTTTTTCGTAATGCACATCTTCTAATTCCCCTTTGAGCCTTCTGTTTCTCCTCTTTTCTCAGTGCTTGCTTTAGCCTTTGACCTAGTAATTACCAAGTGCGTTCATTTGTCTAGATTTCATTGGTACAAACACATCTGCTCCAATTATAAAAGGTATATCAGAAACATCCATGTACAATGCAGCATATATGTCCTTTTCAATTCTGGAGTCTGGATATGAATCAGTACTAAATCTAAGTCACATAGGGGGTCCTTTCTATATAGGGGTAACCGCTGCATCCTTCCCACCAAACTGATGAAACTTATATTTGCTTTAACAACTTCTTCTTTCTGTTGATAGAACTTATATCTGCCCCCCTGTGTCAACAGAACCTTCCACCCACAACTTCCCCCGAAGTAACACTTTCCATAGCCCTGAGATCTCCAACCCACTGTCTCTGTTCCTCAGATATCACACTATTTACACTTCCAACCCCAGCTGTAACTCTCCCCCATTCTCTACTCTTTTGGTTCTTGTTCAAGTGGATTTAACAAGTTCTTCATCACCAGCATATCTCTTAGTTGTCAGCGCAGAGTTTCTCCAGGACTTAGCAGAGTTCCTTCATCACCACGGTGACCCGGCTCATTCTCCTCTTGCACTGGAACAAGCTAGAACTACCTGGTGTAGGATCAAGTTAATCTCCTCCCAATCTTCATTTTGCACCAAAACCCGATTATTTCCAACATGTTGCACTCTTGTTTCTCTCTTATTTCTTGCACATTTGTGATTTGAAGTGACCCCTTTCTCCACACAATACAAAAGCAGAATTATATTCCTTGGTGTATAGATCTCAGCCGGTTTACTAGGCCTTGGAAAGAAGTCCTTTCTCTGAAGCAAACTTTTTTCTCCATCTTTACCCGTAAACTCAATATTTCTCGGGCTGGTTTTAAACAAATTTCTCTTCTCTGATACAAAACGCGTTGGTTTTCTTTTCCTTGCTTTTTATGTATGGCCATCTGGTCTAAGTAAAGCAGCTGCTAGATAAATCTAAGTTCTCTTTAGCTTCTGAACAAGAGCTGAGATTTCTTCGGGGAGTGTGTGAAAAAATTGCTCTCTTGCTATCAAGTTGCAAAAGTCTTCTATGGACTGAACCTTTGCAGCTCTATACCATTGCTGAACTATAAGTTTCAATCGGTGCCATAAAAGCAACATAGCTCTCCTTTCCTCTCTAGGGAAAGCTCCCCTCAGTTCTTCTTCTCAACTGGATCTCGGATTTTCCAAATCTGGCTAAGGCCTGCCTTTTAAAAAATACCTCATAGGTGGCTTCTTCCCCAAGTGTAAGTTCACCCACAACGGAGCTTAAATCTCCAGCAACGCTAAGGCCATAACGCCCTCACTTGCTCTCTTCTGGGAACTTCATTTTCTCTCACAAGGCAGCTTCAAACAAAGCTAAAAAACTTTCCACTGACTCACTCCTGCTGATACCAAACTGTCTCTTCTGCTGCTGCAGCCGAATTCTCTGTCTATCCTGCATCAGCAAGTTCATGGTGGTTTCTTGTGCGTGCATAAACGCTTGCAGCATCCTCAGTCCATCCCTCAGTGCTGGTTGGTACTGAGGAATCGTCTGTATCTATACTATCCAGCTCTGGTTGCATTAACTCTGGGTAGTCCTCTCAGTGTACTACAGACCTTTTCTTGGTCATTCTCATCCATGTCTCTCAACTCCTTGCCATCTGAACAGCTGTCCCGTGGTTCCCAACTCTTGAGCTACCACTCTGCTGCTTGGATTCTGGCTCAGCTGAGAAAAATGGTGTGCATATTCTGGGCTCTTCCAGTGTGACCTGCACTTCATTCACCTTTTTTAGATCGAGGTTTCACTACTGGTTCGTCCATCTGCACATTCAACTGAAATCTGTGGTTTGTACTAGAGCAAATTTACACTCTTTGCTTGCCAACAAAATGCCCACTGAGTGTATTTCAAAATCCCTCCGCTTGCCACCATGTCAAGGAAGACTCCACAGTCCCCTTCTACTTGAATTGCTTATTGATTCAATACACTCATAGAAACTTCTTTTTTGTAGTTTATTACATATAACAGGCAAGCTTACAAGTTGCTCTAACGAATTAACAAAAAAAAAAAACTTTAGGAAAAAACGAACTGGGCTTCAGCTTCAGTTAAACCCTCACTCACTAACTGCCCTTCCTGTGTTCTGAGCCACATCCTCCAACTGACACTTTCAGAATGTTCCTGAACTCTTCACAGTAGCCATAGATCGACTTCTCCTCCATAAATCTGTCCAAGCCCCTTTTAAAGCTATCCAGGTTAGTGGCCATCACCACCTCCTGTGGCAGCATATTCCAAACACCAATCACACGTTGCGTGAAGAAGTGTTTCCTTTTATTAGTCCTAATTCTTCCCCCCCAGCATTTTCAATGGATGCCCCCTGGTTCTAGTATTGTGAGGAAGAGAGAAAAATGTCTCTCTGTCAACATTTTCTACCCCCTGCATCATTTTATAGACTTCCATCCTATCCCCCCTCAGACATCTCCTCTCCAAACTAAAGAGTCCCAAACGCTGCAGCCTCTCCTCATAAGGAAGGTGCTCCAGTCCCTCAATCATCCTCGTTGCCCTTCTCTGCGTCCTTCCCCATTTCAAAGGCCCTGGAGAACCACCACGGGCCTGAAAAGGCAATGCTGAGTTAGATTATTCCTGCAGTGGTTTGTGGGGTAACCAAGGGACTTGCTACAGTGAAAAGCAGGTGGAAAGTAAAGGATATGCCAGAGGGGTAGCTCTGTTGGCCGACTGGAGCAAAAGAAGCAAAGTCCAGCAGCACCTTCCTGACTAACAATGTTTATTCCATCTTCAGTATTTGTGAGTCGAAGCTTAATTCAGGTAATAATAGTAACAAATGAAGTCTTGGGTCAAAACTCAGTTTGACCAGGTCAGCAACATCTCATCTGGCCCCACAGGAAAAGATCACTTAGACCTTAAACGCGGGTAAAACCCACCTGCCATAGATTCCTTTCATAGGAAGGATACTGACTAGCTGGAACAGGTCCAGAGGAGGGCGAGCAAAATGGTCAAAGGTCTGGACTCAGAGGTGGGATCCAGCCGGTTCTCCCAGGTTCCCAAGAGTAGGTTACTCATTATTTGTGTGTGCCGAGAGGGGGTTAC